>NW_015505304.1:290074-347200 GCF_001515645.1 Sinocyclocheilus grahami
TATATATATATATATATATATATATATATATAGATAGATAGATATTTATAGCATACACTACTAAACCAAAAAAAGAAAGAAATTACTACTTAACAGAAATTAATACTTTTCTTCAGCAAGAATGCATTAAATCAATCAAGTGATAATAAAGTTGGTCACACTTTATTTTAAAGTCCAATTATTAGGGCTGGGTATCGTTCAAAATTTTTCGATATCGATACAGATACCTTGACTTCGATACCGGTTCCTGAACAATACTTTTTTCTATACCAATTTTATGAAATCAATTTTAACAAGATTACATTATCTAAAAAAAACCTTTGGTTTTATTTTTCAGCTTGTTGATGTTTATACAAACTCAACAAGTTTCTGTTCGTGTCTCTGTGCATGCACTGTGTGTGCGTCTGTGAGAGACTGGGAGAAAGAAAGCGTGATTTCCGTAGCCTACATAAAAAAGGTGGAAGACATGGAAATAGTTTGTCATTTTTTTACCCTATTGTTTGTTATATTTATTTGCTCAATGTCTTGAGCATGCGTAAATCCGGCCATGTTAGACGGCAATCGGAAGTTATTACAAACACTCGGTGGTGGTTTAAAGTGAGTTTTGAGTAAAAGCGGAATATAAATCTTATTTATTGTCTTATGTAGCATTCTGCTACAGTTTGCATGAATGGTCACATAACACGCGCTTTCGGTCGTGTAACGTTAGTATGAACGGACATCTGCATATGATCGGAACTCCACGCAGCTCCCGCGCTACTCTATACTGGTGGTATTACAGTACTAAAGAGCTAAAGAGAGCAGACTGCTCCGTCCGCTTTTGAATCGCTCTCGCGGATGATCGATCTGCGCCGCGCCTCTAGTCGAACACACCGGCTAGTGCTGCAGGCTTATTGGCTCACTAAAGCTGATGAGATTAACCCATTAGGTATCGAAATTTGGTACCGAACGACAAGATGTTTTTCGATACTCGATGGTATCGAGGCAATTCGGTCGGTGCCTAAAAAGTATCGAACTCGATACCCAGCCCTAACAATTATTGCTATTAACAAACCATTAGCTATGACTTTTGCCTCGATAAACTCCTAATTTGCTGCTTATTAATAGTTAGTGAGGTAGTTGTTAAGTTTAGGCATTGGGTAGGATTAGGGATGTAGAATATGGTTATGCAGAATATGTGCTTTATAAGTACAATTCTAATAAACAGCCCCAATATGTTAATAATAGGAATGCTAATACGCAACTAGTTAATAGTGAGAATTGGTCTCTATACTAAAGTGTTACCCTAAAGTTACTATTTCAAATAAATGAGGTTCTTTAGAACTCCTTTTATTAATCAAAAAATCCTGAAAAAGTTTCTCACAGTTTAAAAAAAAAACATGTTAAGCAGCATTCAATAGGCATAATAATAAGAAATGATTTGTAATACATGTATTAGAATTATTTTTTGAAGAATTGTGTGACACTGAAGACTGGAGTAATGGCTGATGAAATTTCAGCTTTGCCGTCAGAGGAATAAATTATATTCAAAATGATATTTACATATTAATATATAACTAATATTATTAATATTTTAATAATTAAATTTTTCACAATATTCTTCAAAATATCTTGGTGACATGAATGATGACAGAATTTTTGGGTGAACTATCCCTTTAAGAGTTTGAAAATGTTTGAAAAGCAGCATCATGTTGCTTCCTACAGAGGTTGCTCACTAGGTTTTGGAACAGCTATTATTGTACGTGTCTATTCTAAAAAAAAGTTAAAAAGGTGTTTTAGAAAATCATAATCATCTTAGTATATTTGCATCTCATTACAGCAACTCCATCGCACTGCATGGACCCGACCACACTAAAGGATCAGATGAGAAGCAGACATCTGCCTCCTAATTTTGAATGCCTGGCAGTTACACACTATGCCTCACATTATTTATGCAGATATATTGCATTTATTATATCAAAGTTTAAATAGAGTTTTTAATCATTGTACTGAATGAATAATATTTATAAACAACATATCTGTTGCGGAGCCATTTTTTCAATGAGCTCAAAGCAGTGCATTCTGGGATTGTATTCTCCACGTAGGATACATGAGATGCTGCCTTGTAAGTTGGTTTAAAAAAGTGAAAAAGTGATGTGACATGTGGCCAAGTATGGTGACCCATACTCGGAATTAGTGCTCTGCATTTACCCATCCAAAGTGCACACACACAGCAGTGAACACACACACCGTGAACACACACCCAGAGCAGTGGGCAGCCATTTTTGCTGCGGTGCCCGGGGAGCAGTTGGGGGTTCGGTGCCTTGCTCAAGGGCACCTCAGTCGTGGTATTGAAGGTGGGAGAGAGCGCTGTACATTCACTCCCCCCACCTACAATCCCTGCCGGTACGAGACTCGAACCCACAACCTTTGGGTTATGATTCCGACTCTCTAACCATTGGGCCACGACTTCCCAAAAAAGGTATCTTAGCAGCCATTATAATTAAGTTGCCTACCTTTTAGTATAGCCTTCATTTCTGAAGTGTGCCTATGATGCCTACACATGAAGCTGACTAGCCTTTGCTCGTGATCAAGTGTTTCTGATCCACTTATTAAAAACATATTAAAAAGTTACATCCAGAGATCTGCTAGCTGTGTTTGTTGTACCTGGACATGATGCAGTGAGAGTTTCCATGGGCCGGCTGTCCGGTTGGGCTCCATCTGGAGGTTCAGGCGGGCTGACACTGTGGCTGTGGTCCTCCTTGGACATCTGTTCTTGAGCCAGGTGCCAAGTGACTAGAAATTACCCTGCAAAAGAAACATACAGATGAAAACGAGGCTAAGACTTGCAAACACACAGCCGTCCTTGTTCCCACTATCGCTTTTCCGTCCTATTGTTTGGCTCATGTCAGTGGGCCAAAGCACTTAAAAAACAACCAGCGGCTTGGGAAATAATGCTTGGCACAAGAAGAAGAAACTAAAATGGCACAATGAAGCAGAACATGGCCAGACACTATCAATATACTGTATGGTGTGCTATGATACAATAGACTTGTGCAAACGTTCAAGTCATTAACTAAATAAAGAAATAAACATAATTTTGATGCTCAGACCATGGCATTCCTGTGGTGAACATGCAATTTCTTTAATTAAAATGTCATGTGCTACGTGAATACTTATTTAGCTTCTTCTAACATTCACTTCAAGACATGATAAAGTTACTTCATATCATAACTACTAAACGCTTCACTAAGAAGTATAGTATTAGAATTTTGCATGAATCACGTACAGCACACAGAACACCATGACTCTGTTGGTTTTCATGCTGTGGTTTGTCTCTGGCGAGTCTCTGCACGCTCCTGCTAAAACTCACTCAAACCTGTTGAACGTGTCCACAGTTCACTTTATAGACAAAAGTGAAATGTAAAACAAAACTGTCCAAACGTCTTACCAGCAACGGTCACTCGGTACCAGTGTTGTTTCAGTGATGCATCTTCTAGTGCTCGCAGAAAACAAACTTTCAAGTGTCCCGTTCAGCGGGGAAAAGTCTTTTCTTTCTCTTCATGTATCTCTCTCTTCAAGTATTTGAGTTGTTTTACTATTTACTTGGATGTTGACACTCGCTGTTACTCATTTGTTAGTTTATCTCGTCAGTTAACTCCAGCGCTGAATACATGAAAAGATTTATCTTCGTCTTCAAACTCTCTCAGAGACAAAAAAAAAACTTGACAGAAAACATCGTAAAGTAGAAAAAAAGAGCCCGTTTTTCTCACAACACCAAAGAAAGCCAAGAAATGAAAAGACGTAAACGGGTATGAAAAGTTTTTTCCTCTCAAATCCTAATTTCCAGTAACGATGAAAACTCTTGAGGTCGCTGGCCAGTGTTAAGAGCTCATGCGCTGTCGCTCAGAACACAAGCAGCAGCAGCAGCAGTCGCGCACTCAGCTCGAGACTGTTCGACAGGAAATGACATTGAGGACTGACTACTCTGACTCCCTCCAGGCAAGAGATGCCTGTACTCTACAATTACACTGATTACACTCAGTCTCCAGGACCACATTATAAACAAAAATACGTCAATACAAAACAGAAAAGAATAATATAATATAATATAATATAATATAATATAATATAATATACACGGTAAAGTATATAAATGTACAATCTTATATTATTATAATTCTGTATTATGTATCATAATAGTATATTAAAATGAGGTATTATGTGATATATAGCATTCATATTACTTGTAGATATTACTACACTTCAAGTGGCATTAACCTGTGGCAAATTCAATTAAATGGGTATGATTTGGAAAGGCACACGTCTTAAAAGGTCTAACAGCTGAAAATGCATATCAGAGCAAAAGCCAAGCCCTGAGGTCAAAATAACTGCCTGTAGAGCTCAGAAACAGGTTTGCGTCAAACACATCTGGGGAAGAGTTCAGAAAAAAAAAATCTGCTTCATCGAAGGTTCACAGAATCATGTAACCTTCATTATCCATAATGGAAGACATCTGAAACAACTAGAACTCTTCCTAGAGCTGGCCTCCTGGCCAAACTGAGCAACTGATGGAGAAGGGCCATGTCTAGGCTGGTGACCAAGAAGCTGATGGTCACTCTAGTTGAGCTCCATGATCATATGTGCAGATGGGAGAAACCTACAGAAGGACAAACATCACGGCAACACTCCATCAATCTGGGCTTTATGTCGTTGTGGCCAGACTCAATCTTCTCCTCAGTGAAGACACACACACACACACACACACAAAACCACCTAAAGGACCTTTAGACGCTGAGAAACAAGATTCTCTGGTCTGATGAGCCTCAATTCCAAGCATAATGTTTGAAGGAAACCAGGCACTGCTCATCGCCTGCACAGTACCATCTCAATCAAAAGTAAAGTGTGCTGGTAGCAGCCTCATGCTTTGGGACTGTTTTTCAGTGGCAGGGACCGAGGGACTCGTCAGAGTAGAAGAAAAACTCAATGCACCAAAATATTGAGATATCCTTAATGAAAACTCAGTCCAGAGCATTCAGAACCTCTGACTGGGAAGAAGGTTCACCTTCCAACAGGACAATGACCCTAAGCACACAGCAAGAGTGGCTTATAGACAACTCTGTGAATGTCCTTGAGTGGCCCAGCCACAGACTGGCATTGAACCCAATCAAATATTTCTGGAGAAACCTGAAAATGTGAGTCTGTCCCCATTCCACCTGACAGAGCTTGAAAGGTGAACAGGTGAGGTGAAGAATGGCAGATAATTGCCAAATGCTGATGTGCAAAGCTTGTCGCATCATACCCAAAAAGACTTGAGGCTGTTAAGGTGCTTCAGCTAAGTAATGAGTTAAGGGTATGAATACTTATGCAATGTACCCATTTCAGTTTTTTATTTTTGATACATTTACAAAGTTGTGACAGTTGTGATCTGATTTGATCAGCATCCAGTCTGTCTGAAATGACATGAAGTTAGACTAAATCCAGAAGAACAAAGCTACCTGAAAAACGATGCGCAAGTGCACGTAGGGCAAAAGCTGCTTTAAACGCAAAGGATGGTCACACCAAATGTCAATTTCATTTAGTTAATAGAAGTTAATTGATAAAGAAAGTCTTTTACATTATTTTTGACAGCATCCTCATTTTACAGCATTTTTACACAAGTGCCTAAAACTTTTAACAGTACTGTAGCTTTGCAGGTGGGTTTCTTGAAGCATCTTGGAGACATTGCCATTGTGTGTACAAATATTTTAAAATAAATAAATAAATAAAATGTAAAAAAAAATTGAGGAAAAAGAACTGTACATAGGTCAAAATCAGAAAATGTACAAAGTTTTAAAGGTCAGTAAGTAGTCCATGGTTCAGAGGTCATGTTATGAGAGACCTAAAGGCATAATGAATGTGCTTTTAAAAATGTTTGGGCAATAAGAATCATATGTACACCTGAGAAAGAAGTTTTAAGTCAGTTTTTGACCAATGTGCCATCTGTACCTGCAAAGGCATTTTTTTCTTTTCTTCTTTTTGGGTCAGGAATGATATACATTCCAATTTATGTTCATTTATGCCAGTGTCAGACCTGACTTCCATGTTTATGGTTCTATCACCAAACTTTTTTTTTTTAGCAGTTTCTTGCAAATGCTTCGCACATGCAAAGGGAATGCTACACTTTGATGTCCTCCCATTGAATCGGGCGGCCATCAGTACACATCAGAATTGTGCAGACTTGAGCTCTGTGTATGTGTCATACAAACTGATATGATGTAATCAAATAAAATATTGATGACTGAGTAAGGTGTAATGTCCACACCCTCACCCACAATTAAATCCAAAATGACACACACAGCCTCTGCCAGTGTTTGTTAACGTTTTGTTAACAGTGTCAATGATATTCAACATTTCAGTGTTTTTGTCTTGGTTAACCTCAAATTTACCAGGTGCCACAATGCTTAGTTTCTTTTCTCTATGGCATGAGAATGTTGTGGTCCTGTAGGCCTTTATGTACTGCATAGTTTTGTGGAGAGATGAGTTTTTATGTGTTCTCGCATGCTTAAATGTGGCCCAGATTGGGTCTAACAGCGCGTGGCCAATCATCAGCATTGTTAAAGGGATAGTTACTCATCCTCATGTTGTTCCAAACCCATATAACTTTCAAAAGAGGGGTTCAGTGTTGTTTTAGACCCCACTGACTTTATTATGTATTACTCATTATTTGGACAAAACCAGTTGTAACATTATTCAAAACACCTTCTTTTGTGTTCGACAAAAGAAAGTAAGTTGGCCAGGTTTGGAATAGCATGAGGGTGAGTAAATGGTGAAATTTTTGGGTGAACTATCCCTTTAAGTGCTTGACTATGTATCACTCCATGATTATAGGTCATTGTACTTCATATCTAGGTCAACATCAGTGAGTGCTGAAATCAGGAGAAACTGAGAGCTGTGTAAGTGACTGTCTTCCCATAATACCTCGTAGAATGTAAAAAAACAGTCTGATATGTTCAAGTGTTGGTGTTGGCCCAAACATTTTTGTGATAAAAACAAATGAGGAGGAGCTAGATATGTGCGAGGTGAGGGGAAAAAAAAGAAAGAATTCTGAGTGTAAAATAGATAGATTGAGAGAATAAAAACTGTTTAGGTTTATAAAAAAGTGTCTGTGTTACAATAATTTAAAGTAGCTACAGTATATGAATGCAAATTTCCCTCTCCAAGATAACTGCAAGAAACATTGAGTCAAAGAGCCACAAATTACTCATGTTCAACAGTGTTTTTCTCTTGGATGTTATTTTAAACGTTTGACACTGATTGTTTGTAGCGGAATTGAACATTTTGGCACGAATGGGGTAGGAGAGAGGGATGAAAATGTGTTTCTAATCACTCACAAAGATGCTTTTGTTCTTCTGTCTGGGCCTTCTGTAAGCCAGCGGTCCGAACTGAGGTATTCTGTCAGAGAGTCTTAATTAGACTCATTATGTAGGGTTGCAGGGTGCAGGATACACTTAAATGCTTGTGTGTGTGTGTGTGTGTGTGCGCGTGATTTATCATTCATCTAGGTGGATACAGTAAGTGGTTTAAATGGCATATTTTGACACTCAGTAGAGTCACTGTGCAAACAGTATCAGTCAGACTTTTCTTGAGTCATTCAGTCTTGCAAGTCAGAAAGTATATGAGTTTACCACAGTTTAATGCTGTTCCAACAAAAGACAACAAATTTTTCCTGAACTTTTACTAAATTAGACAGTCAGTGTAAGTTTCCTGCCTGTCAAACTCTGAGAGAGTCAATGAATCAAATGAAAATCGAACTTTCCCGAAAGCACCCACATTTTCCATCTTTACTCTTAATATTGCGGCAACACCTCTTAAGAGCGAAGGCCTGTGTGCTTTAAAGATAAGCTTTCAGGGCAGATTTCAAACTAAGAGAAGGGATGGCAAAAAAAAAAAAAAAGACGAGAACCTGATCCGGTCTAAATGGGCTGGAATAACACTCTCCACCCTGTCTGTATGTCAGTGAGAGATTTTCTCAGAAGACTGAAAGAGTTCTCTGACTGGGCCTGTCCTGTTATTTTCCTTTTTCCAATTTTTTTTTTTCAATCTGCCCTATTCAGTTTTTGGCTGGTTTATTTACCCCTCCTAGTGGACAGAGCCTGTAACACAACAACAAGACCACCACATGGCCACGCTTCTGTAGGGTTTCAACACATGCCTATATTTGTCGCCTGCTGGTTGCTGTTAGGATAGGACAATATTTGGCTGAGACACAACTATTTGAAAATTTGGAATCTGAGGGTGCAAACAAATTTAAATATCACCTTTAAAATTGTCCAAACGAAGTTCATATCAATGCATATTACTAATCCAAAATTAAGTTTTGACATATTTACGGTCTGTCTGTCTGTCTATCTATCTAAAGTGTTCCCAGTTTTTTTTTTATCCTTTGGATTTTTTTGGACTACTTAACTGACAAGATCAATATTTAATGTAGCTATTAAAATACAAAGCTATGCAGAAAATATGCATTGTTCTCACATGATTGATGTCTCATGGATAATATACATAATATTCTAATATTTCATCTATTGCTCTATTCATACTCTGGCAGTCAGTCTACAGCTTACTCAACAGAATTTAAAGTATGTGAGAGGGGGTTTGCACTCAGTTTAAATATGAGCAGTAAATTATATAACTGAGCGATTAGCTGGATGCTATTAGGCAAAGAGGTAATTGCAAACATTACCCTATTACTCAATGCACCATAGACAGAGCTCACACAAAGACAACTGCTGTCGTATTTTTTTCTCCTGTGTCCCATCTATCTTGTCCCCTATCCCAAAAATACCATCAAATGGATAAGGCCATGATGTTCCTCTTCTTAAGTAAGTTGGAATGGCAAGTGCTTTGTAGACACCCCATTTCCTTGAAGTTGAGGCCCCTGCTTTCTGGTCCAATCACCCGCTTCACACCAAAGACAAAGTGTCACATGCATGTTGCATGTTTTAAGGGAAGCCACCTCCCTTGCTTGCTCTTAACTATGAGCACATTTCTCTGCACCTCACACACAGTGAACTACTTTTGAGGCTGTCTATGAGAGAAACTGCATTAGCTCTGACAGGCTGTCAACACAGAGATTGATAGTGTTTGAACAGGCAGGACTCTCTTGCCAAATGCTGGTAAAGATGCACAAATGTTTAAAAGTGAATTAGATATTAATCATCTGGAGTCTGGTGTTTTTAAGAGATATTTTAACCATTCACATTGTGATATTACATATAATCCACCAAAGGGTGATCACCCCCTCTCATATTTTGTTTGACTGTACTCTTTATATGTCAGTGGTTTTTTTGTGAAATTTAGAATGATAAGAATTAAAAATGTTTGACAAAATATCTACATGAGATATTTTTAGTAGATTAAGGAACATTTTTGTTCAGGCATTATTATTATTATTATTAATATTATTATTATTGTTGTTGGCTGCAATTTACTTTCCATAAATGAAATTGTCAGTTCACTGTACTGTATGCAACACATTAATAATATATAACATAACATTTATTTTATATTTACTATTGATATATTTTTAATAAAAAAATATTATGCATAATAATAATAATAATAATAATAACGTAAACTTCAATAAAAACTTCATATATATATATATAGTAAACAGATACAGCAATAGGGATATGCATTATAGACATACAGTAAAATAGGGACATGTGCGTATTCTTTTGAAAAATTGAGAATGATGAACAATTATTTTGTGATATTGAATTAAAGTGTTGAATGTAGAAAATGTAGAAAGTAAGGTACAATACAAAGCCTATGACAGTGTAATAAGTATTTTTATTGCATTTTATAATGCCATTGTCAATAATTAGTACAGATTACATGCAACTAGACCTACTGTACAGTTTTTTATTGTCTGCATGGACAGACACAAGAAGATTCAGGTTACAAATACACAGATATATGTGTTTTTTTTTTTTATACAGCATGAAGAAAAACGGCAGTGACTGGCATAAACATGGTCACCGGGGTTAGAACGACAAAGGTGGATGGCTAGATGCCTTTTTTTTTAAATTTTCTATACCATTTCAAAAGCCACCACCTATTCTTCCCCCAAGTCTCATCAGAAAAAGCAAAACAAACGTAAAAAAAAAAGAAAAAATTAAAGAGAAGTAAACAAACAAGTTAAAAGGAAACTAAAGTACATAAAAGTCACTGCTGGAAATGTACACACATTCGTAAAAATACAATGAGAGGAGTCGAAGTGGTAGTTCCATTTGATTGGCCGAAGAAGTTAATACCATCAGGCAAAAGCTCCCCTGCAAGGGTCCTTTACTTAGAAAACGGCAGCTCAAAGCTATTCATCACCGGGCAATGGAGCTCTGAGGCGGCGTGAGGATGTGAATAAGACATAAAATACTGCTGTTACCTGCATCACGCATTTGTTTGGTTACAGTTGTGGCAGACTTGATCGATTTGGAATACAAAAATCTAGCCACAATCCCTTTGGTGGTCACTGAAGATGAACTGCATTTCTAAAAGTCTTTTCACAATCTTATTTGGTATGCTACTGTGGAAAAGCCACACCAAGTTCACAGCAAATGGCAAACAGTGGTCAAAAATAGCCTGTGTGACTTTTATCTATCGGAGTGCCTGAAAGCATGGCATTTTAGAGCCACAAGGGTGCAGAGAAGCCAGAAAATAAGAAAGACGCTCTCGATCGGCATAATTCAACCAAAGAGAGCCACTTTCTCAGAGAATTTCTATACAAATCTGGAGAGCTATTGCCTTATGAGAGACAGCTTTGAGTGCTCATGGTAAATAAAGGAATGATTTGACTTTAAAGGGAGTCTGTACACATATTGGCACCTAAAAGGACCAATAATAATAAAAAGAAACACCTTAAAGTTGCTCTTTCTTATAAGCAAGAGAGGGCTACACATTTTTCTTCAATGTTTTTTTTTCTCTTTCATTGTTTTTCTGAAGTTTTGGTCCTGTCTTATGAGAAAAGTCCTTCTGAGGTATCATTACACAATGAGTTCAACTTTTTAGTTTGTTTTCTCTCTTTTTTTCCTTAAAAATGCATAAATGCACTACAGAGACAAAAAGTATCAAAATAGACCTAGCTAAGATAAATATACAAACAGGTGTGTTACCTAAACCACATATCTAACTCTTAATCTGTCTTTTTTCGAGAGATAATACACTAAAAAAAAATCATCGTCCCAGACGTTTTATGACAGAAGAACTGGGAAAACAAAAGCAAAAAAGGAAAACAAAATTTAACCATGATACCTGCAGCACATAATATGATAAATACATACACTTTAGCATAAGCAATACAGTATAGGAATTCTGAGCTCAAAACTTTACAATAGCTAAAAACAGGTGCAGAAAAAATAAAAGCCAAAAGAAAACAAGTAAAGGAAACACGAAAAGGAGGGAATGCCCTTGAGAGCTAAGCCGAGCGGTAATATACAAGAATACATCATTACAATGTGTGGAAAAGTAACAAAGGAGTCATGGCGATCACCACTGATGCGTTTCAGTCCACATCTTACAAAACAGCTTTGTTCACACGTGTACCTTAAAGCACAATTGTAGTCCATTTAGTGAATGCAGCAATTCATTCGTGAGTTTTTCAATTCCTTCGCAATCCTCAGTTCTTGTAGCACAAGCTCGTTGGTTCTCTTTGGATATTTTGGTTTCGTCGCGTGGTAAAAATAAAAGCCCGTTTTAGCAGAAGCGTGATGATCTCTTAGGGATGGTCTATGTGTGTGTGTGTGTGTGTGCGTGCTATTTTTCCACCGCCGTCACGAAGCTACACTTTGCATTAATTGGGAAGCGGGGTCCGTGCGAGAGTGGCCTGCGTTAATGCATTCTGCCTATCATCATTTCTGACACCCAACTGACTGGCCCATTGAGTACGCTCTAATGACCGGCCAGCTTGGTGGCTCTCATTGGCCTGGCCTCTCATTATGCATGTGGAATTAGAACACACAATTAAGCCTCCGCACAGAGGACCTGTACATAGACACTATGCTAATAGATCACTTAAAGTGGGGAATATGTGATTTGGAGTAGACCCTTTTAAATATGTTGACCACTTAATGCTTCATACTTAACAGGACTCAGCATTTTTTTTTTGTTGGAGGGGATGGAGAGGTAGTCGTCTCCCCCCCCGTTGTGTCTCATTTATTTGTTTCCATTCATGCTAATGAATTTGGAATCGAGAGGAATCGACAAGCTCCGTTCACAGCTATGCAACAATAAACATATTTTGGTTTTTTCGACAATGTGTGTTTGCGTTTTATTTGTATTTATTTTTTTTTGTATTTTGTGGGTGAATGAAAAACTAGAAGGGAGTTATACCTTTTGTATGACTATTGGTGACTTTCATTGGCCTATCTATTTTGTGAACTGTTTTTAAAAGGAGGTAGCATTATTTTTGGTTTTATTTCTTTGAAGGTGTTTCGAAGGTGTGTATGAAATGAACATACAGCCCAGGTATGTCAGACCATGCTTAAAAGTGAAAAGAAGGATCCCCCAACATAAAAAAACTGGAAACAGTCCTTAAAATGAGTCCCTATCAGCCATCCCTTATTAGTGTGGTAAATAATACTGTTCAACAGGCAGGGTAAGCATAACAAGCAAGTGCTTGCCTGCTTTTTTTGGTATTTGTTGAACTGCATTTAATTGTGAAATACTGGTAATTGAAGTAAACCATAATGCTGAGTAATTGCTGCTGGCTTCTAGTGTCACAAAGTACATTAACTGTTATTTAAGTGCCTTTTGCATGTAAAGTCCTTTGCAATCTTAGACGGTAAAGACTGCATCTCAACACTGCTATTGCCTGAGCACAAGATGGGGTAGAGAGCTTCCTTTCTCAGATCGTAAGTGCTTGTACATTAACTAAGGAACCGTGAGAGACTTGTTAATACTGCTTTTTGTTTCATTTTCGGTTTGTTTTTGGCCTTTAAACATATGTAGTGTTAAGAACTCATTAGGTTAACGTATATTAAAACAGTTTTCTCCTTTTTAAAAAAAAAAAAAAAAAAAAGCTTTTGCATTTTACACTTTGGTTTTCGGAATGCTCTGTAGTGTAATTAAAAAAACCCAAATTATTTAACTGGAAAAAAAAAGGAAATTTAAATATTCAAATGACGCGTTTGTGTTCTTTTGGCCAGTTCTTTAGGAAGAAGAAAATGATAAATAAAAAAAAAGAGTTTTTGGTTTACTAAATATCTCTTTGGTTACCTGTAACAAAAGTAAAATGGGGAAAAAACTAAAAAAAGCAACATACACTTTGGTTTTCGGAATGCTCTGTAGTGTAATTAAAAAAAACCAAATTATTTAACTGGAAAAAAAAAAGGAAATTTAAATATTCAAATGACGCGTTTGTGTTCTTTTGGCCAGTTCTTTAGGAAGAAGAAAATGATAAATAAAAAAAAAGAGTTTTTGGTTTACTAAATATCTCTTTGGTTACCTGTAACAAAAGTAAAATGGGGAAAAAACTAAAAAAAGCAACATATATTAAATTAAAACTTGGAATTTGGCATGGCACTAACTGAGAAAATAATTTTTTTTATAGTTCAGCGAAAGCAAAATCTCACATGCTAATCAGACACTTTCTACTCACACAGTGAATTGCAAATAACTTTTATATATCTAGTAACTATAGAACTTTGAACTGATAATGAGAGAGTCACCGTGTTGGTTAGCCACAGTACAAATCCCCTTTGTAATAACAGCGTGAGGGGGCAAACACTGTGGTCTGAGGTATTCCGTGACCTTGTTATCTTTTACCTTAAAGCAATATTTTGTATCGCAGCTGATATCAATTGGCTACTACAGAAAATTCTGAAACGAACAAAGTAAATGGCGCAAATCTGGGAAAATAAGATCTAAAATTTCTAAATAATTGAACAAATGAAGCAAATTTGTGAAAAAATAAGAGAGATATGAGTGCATGTGAAGTCTTTTTTTTTCTTTTCTCCAGGATCTTACAGGGAGCCCTGCAATGTGTATTCCACCTCTGTCTCTTTAGTTTCAGCTTCTCACTGCTATAGAAATGTTTGAGTGGTTTTGTTGGTATTTCACCTTATATTTCATCTGTGGTTCTGTTTCGGAAGTTTTCACTTAATGCTAAGTGCTATCCTCAATACTCGTGATCCAATGCTAGGATAAATTTGGAACTTTTTTTGACTTGAGTTTGTAGAATATAGGATTTTGGAACTTCTCTCCCAAATGTAACCCCTTTTTGGAATGATGAGAGAATTTAAAAAACAAAACAATCATTAACAGAAGACATAATAGTTGAATTACATCACAATGAAAAATGTTGATCCTTTAGAAATAAATGACTATGAAAGTAAAACGAAATCGAAAGCTACTGCACACATATTATAATCAGCGATACAGTCAATAAAGTCTCTGAGCCGGTCCTCCAAAAGCCTCGTGTCAGTCTGGCTGTCATAACAGCACCACAGGAGAACAACAGCGAAAAAGTTCCTTTTCCTGAAATATGCCTTTTTTGGGGGTAGCAACATTTTCTACGTTTAGTCTGACAAAGAGCGAGGGGGAAAAACACGTTTGGGCAGATTCTTGCAGATACCATCAGATAAAGATAGGGACAGCGCAAGCATCCGCCGTTTAATCGGAGGCTAACACTGCCTCGAGACAGAACGCGCCCCCCGTTTCTCTAGTCCAGTCATGTAAGGGAGACAAAAAAAAAAAAAAGGGGGTTGGCCAGGTGGCCAAGGACGCCGTCACCAGTCTTTCAGCTCATTTTCTTTCAGTCTTTGCCTTTGTAGTGAGTGGTGAACTTATCTGCGTGAGCGCAAAGTTACTGAGTCTTGCAGCATCCCCTTGAACGAGTACAAAAATCCGGTTGAAATCAGAAGTCATTCTAAAGATGTGTGTTTGTCATCTTTTTCCTTTTTTCAAACATCTTTCTGAGGTAAATCACCGCTGTGTATTTATCCCATAGAAAAGCAGTGTTCTCAGGCCCAAAGAACATCAAAATTAAAGCTAAAAAAAGACTTAAAGTAAAGAAACCTTGAGTGACTTGTGGAAAGAAAAAAAAAAAGACTAATCTTGTATACTGATGTTAGGTTTCCCTCAGTAGCTTTAGATACAGTGGTCCATACTTCTATCAGACCATGTTTCAGAATACAGGAGGACACAATGCACAGCTGCTCAAAGGGCCTTTTTGAGGGTACACAAAAATTAAGGGGGGAAAATGTGTTTTTGCATTGTGAACTGATGAGGTCTAACCCTGTTTTGGTTTTTGAAGTTGTAGTTGATTTTTTTTAAATCTTTGTTTCTCACTTGATCTTGAACATCTTGTGTATGAGGGAGGGAGGGACAGGGCCAGTGAGCTCCGCCTCCATCAAGCCTTCCTCCTACTCCAGCTCCTCTGTGGGAAGCTCCTCCTCCATGTCACGCTCATCACCGGGCATGCTCAGGTTTTGAGTGACAGATGCCATAAGGGACATGGGTCTGCTGTCCTCCTCCATCTCAGCTGGCTCCTCCTTCACATGGACTTGGTGTCTGAAACAGAAATAACATGCAAAAAGTCAGTCTGAGATTACAGAAGCATGATAAACATGTCATTTTTAAAATGTTTAAATTGCTTTCAAATATAGAAAACACTACTTTAAAAGTAGATACATTTTTAATAATTTATAATTCAATAAGGATTAAAAAAATATGTATTATATATTTATATGATATTATATTATTTGTAACATTTAATGTGATTATTCTTATCATTAAGTTAAATTCAGCATGGACGCATTACATTGATCAAATGTGACGAAGACATTTATAATGTTACAAAAGACTTCTATTTCAAACTATTTGAACTTTCTATTCACCAAAGAAAAAAAAGAAAAAAAGTAAGATGATTTTCACAAAAATATTGGGCAGTCATGATAAACATGTCATTTTTAAAATATGTTTAAATTGCTTTCAAATATAGAAAACACTACTTTAAAAGTAGATACATTTTTAATAATTTATAATTCAATAAGGATTAAAAAATATGTATTATATATTTATATGATATTATATTATTTGTAACATTTAATGTGATTATTCTTATCATTAAGTTAAATTCAGCATGGACGCATTACATTGATCAAATGTGACGAAGACATTTATAATGTTACAAAAGACTTCTATTTCAAACTATTTGAACTTTCTATTCACCAAAGAAAAAAAAGAAAAAAAGTAAGATGATTTTCAATCTATATAATAATAATCAAAATATTGGGCAGTAATATTAATATTCACTCTTTTCAAAATTATTAATAAAAAGAAATGATTCTTTAGCACCACATCAGCATATTAGAATGATTTCTGAAGGATCATGTGCCACTGAAGACTGGAGTAATGGCTGCTGAAAATTCAGTTTTGCATCACAAAAGTAAAAAACATTTTAAATATATGAAGAGTTAATTTGCAAAAACAGGTAACTCCATTTTTAACAATTTTCTAAAATCATGTTTTTTCATTGTGCATTCCAATTAATTACATTGATCAAATGTGACGAAGACATTTATAATGTTACAAAAGACTTCTATTTCAAACTATTTGAACTTTCTATTCACCAAAGAAAAAAAAGAAAAAAAGTAAGATGATTTTCACAAAAATATTGGGCAGTAATATTAATATTCACTCTTTTCAAAATTATTAATAAAAAGAAATGATTCTTTAGCACCACTTTTTTTTGATTTCTGAAGGATCATGTGCCACTGAAGACTGGAGTAATGGCTGCTGAAAATTCAGTTTTGCATCACAAAAGTAAAAAACATTTTAAATATATGAAGAGTTAATTTGCAAAAACAGGTAACTCCATTTTTAACAATTTTCTAAAATCATGTTTTTTCATTGTGCATTCCAATTAATCTCATTCAAACTGCAGTTGGTTTATTTTTATTAGGTAAAAAATAAGTAAAAAACACAGCTAACTAACACAATAAAAACATGATAACAAATTAAAATAGAAAAGTTATTTTGAATGGTAATATTATTTCACAATACGGTCTTTTTGGATCAAATAAATGTTTCTTGGTGAGCAAAAGTGACAAAAACATTTCTACAAATCTTACAGATCTCAAACTTTGGAATAAGAGTGCATTGAATTTTCATTGAAAATACACACTACAAATCAAGGCACTGGTAATCAGTCAGCTGGGAGTTGACTAGTCTTACCCGTACTGCTGTGGAGAAAGTCCAGGGCTGCAGCTGCCGTTACTGTTGACTTGTTCAACAGTGCTGCTGACATCATCGTGGCCAATGTGCAGCATGTTGAGGCTCGCACCTGTGCTGTTGTTCATCAGGGTGGGGCTGTTCAGAAGACCAAGACTGCTCTCCGCAAGTGCAGCCTGCACACACAGTTTGAAAGGATTTAGACTTTCTCAAGAGTTAAGAGAGATGCAATGATGGCTATGTTGCTGTAAAATCATAAGACATCGTTGACAGTTGTCTGAAAGGTCACTGTAATGAAAATATTGTCATACTGTACGTAAGTTGAGGAAGATGAATGCAAGGTGTAATCAAGCACAAAGCCCTCTGGTGCCCCTTTACACAGACAACAGTGTATATTTATTGATTTTACATTTATATGAATTACTAAAAGATAAATGTGCTGACTGGATAGATATAATCTGTGTGTTTTAAGAGACATCTGGCAGCAGTGGTGCAGCAGGTTAGTTTGTGTCACCACTAGGGGTCTCCTCGCTTCCATACAATAGACTTGACTGCTCGCTGAAATAAACAGAAACGCACCAACTCACACTGCTGTTACACATGTGCTCATCTCCAAAACTCATTAATATATAAAATACATGAAAGTATGTTATATTGTTTGGTAATACTTTTCTTAAACTTTTTTATTGGAGGTGGGGGTGGGGGGTGGGGTTAGGTAAAAACTGTAACAGAAGATAGTGACACTTACAGTGGGGTCCAAAATTCTAAAAAACACTAGTAAAAAATGCTAGGTAACACTTTATTTTAAGGTGTCTTTGTTATACGTTACATGTACTTACTATTATAATAACAATTAATTATGCATAATTACATGCAAGTAACCCTAAATCAAACCCTAATCCTAAACCTAACCATATAGTAAGTACATGTAATTAATTAATATTACTCAGTACTTAAATGTATAATTACACTGTATATATATATATATATATATATATATATATATAATTACAATAAAATGTATTTAATGATAACTTAAAGAATATTATTTATAATAATCCTAATTATATCATCATTCATTGCATCATTCATCTTTGAATTATTATTTAGAACTACGCTGTCCATTTTGAGTTATTTTTATTTTGTTTCTTTTTAAAAAAATCTATATTTTCTGTTGACTACATTGCACACTCAGACTGGCTTTATAGACACATAATTATATTACCATAAACTGTTAAAAAAAACAAAACTTCAAGATCCAAGGCAGAAGTAATGGCACATCCATGTAAGTGTAAATGTTAAATTCATATTACCATTACTACATACAGTACAAATCTACATAAACAACTATGCATATGGATATTTTAATGCATGAGGAAAGGTGGAACGGAAAATTATTCTGAACTGAAATTTTTATGTGGTACTCATGCCAATTCAAACAGTAGTGACTGCCCAAAATATGCCGAGAGAAAGAAAGAGAGCGATGGAAAGAGCAACAGAGAGAGAGGGAGAAGAAAAATGAAAGAGTTTGAGGGAAATCCATTCTGATTCTGTGGAGACTGGGTGGTGGCGAGAAAGATGATCAGGGTCACACAAGGTTAAAAGGATGTGAACCAAATAAGGGCCATTTTTTTACCCTTTAACTATAATTAACTAGAAGCCACCTACGATTTTGGCAAAAATAGACAGATGCTTAATGCCTGTTTAATGAGATGGCCAGGTTGAATCACTTTTAAAAGGTCAATTTCAGGCAGCCATATGCAGACTAAAACACACTCAAGGAATTACAAATGGAAAACAGCAGAGTCACACTTTGGTAGGGCATTGTTGTGCACGCCAGAGATCTCCACTGTGTGTCTGATCTTTTGTTAAAGGCTAGTTTATGTGCGGACTTTTCAGGATGAGCAGTTCCATTTCCATAGAGATGGCCTGCGGGGTCAGAGTGGGACAAACTGGGCCAGGCTGCTGGAAGTGTGTGTGTGTGTGTGTGTTGGCCCGTGATTAGCTGGGCTGTTTGTTTGTCAGGCGCTGACACTGCTTGTCCTGTGAGGAGATGGATGGGCGCAGACCTGACAGAGCGCCACACACGCTCACACACCCAGACCAGGACTCAAACACAAAGGCTAACCTCCCAGATCCATCTCTGTCTCGTCACACAGCGTTCTTGGGAAAAACACACACACACACACACACACACACACACACACACAAACACAGAAACACAGAGCCAGGCTCCGAAAGCTCAGAACGAGAGTCGCGGTGACACCGTGGGTTTCAGATGGATTTTCTAGGACAGACACTAATTTTATGCTGTGACCTTCATTGACAAATATTTGATGCTATAAATCACATATGGCTGGCTGGGAGCGCGTGTGCGATGGAGGGAGGAGAACGGAGGAGGTTTGGGAGAAGTAGCTAATTAGAAGAGGAAATTATTATCAGCGCCCTTGTGCGCTTGATCTTGCCCAGATCTGCACAGGATTCCCACACTTTCTGAGGAATGAATTTTCCAGGATCTTTCCAGTTGTTTACAACTACTTTACTCATTCAGAAAGATTCACTCATGAACCATTTAGACCAATTGAAATAAACTGAAAAGAATGATTCGTTCACATGTCAGATCTCACTACAGCGACTTTTACTTTAACATTTAGCAGACAAAATATTTCTGAGCTCTAGAAAAATGTATAGTCATATTTAGAAAAGTTTATGACTTTAAAGATATTATTTTCCATGCAAATTCTAATTCAGACCGATTTGCTAATGAATCCTTTAGTCCAGACTCTGAACTGGTTTGAGACGGCTTAAAAGATTCATTTACAAATCAGCCAATCAAAAGATTCAATGATGAACCAACTCAAAAGAATGATTCACTCACATGCGAGTCACTATGGCTTGCTCAACACAAAATAAATATTTAATCATATAAATAAATCTAAATAATATATTTATAAATAAACACATTTTTATAATAATTAAAAAAAGGTTATTTGTGACGAGTTTCACAATCTACATTTTAATATATCGGGCTACATTCCTCCATCATTTTTAATGATGAATGCATAAAGGTGTCGATTTGATGTAATGAAGGCACTCACCTGATAGCTGGCATTCAGAGAGCCAAATCCCAGCCCAGAAATCATATTCTTCACGAGAGTGGGACTTCTGAGAAAGAGAAGAAAGAGAGAGGGTGATTAAGTACATGTGTGGATTACAACAAAACACATCTGACCGGAGCGCATGTTAAAAAAAACCTCCCAAACCCGTGAAAAATGCTGCGGCACTATTCTATTTACAAGAGATAAATAGAAAAGTTAAACAATCGAGAGTAACACATGCATTCTGACACAGCATATACTGCACACACACTACTGTTTGTTCGCTTTTGTGTCGGTGCGCTACAGGGCTGAAATCTGCGGCACAGGCCGTCAGCTGGGTAATTTGCCGTCGTCTCTTTGGCAGAGCTTGAGACGGCGTGTAACATCTGTTTGTACAAATGCAAGCAGGCACGCTTTTCTGTGGTGCATCTGCTCACAATGTACCCTAAGCAGTGTAGACACAGACGGAAAAAATACACAGGCGCACAAACACACAAGCATGCACTGCCAAACACAAGCAGGCAAGGCACAAAAGAGACCTTTGTGCTTTTGACTAGAGAGTCAGTAATAGGGTAATGATGGGAAGCCCATTAGGGTAATCATACATGCCAATAACGATTATAGCCCCACTTACAGAGCAGACCTACAAGCTTACGCTTTTACTACAGGGATAAAGCCTGTTTTGGGACTTCTGCTCAATAAATAATCTTCATTTAAAAAGTGCTGTTTTAATCTGGTGTTTCACAGGTTTTTGTGATTACTATGACTTCAGACAGGCTCCTATTTCAGTCTGCAAAGCTAAAGAAAGTCTCAGTAGGCATTCTTAAGAAAGCCAAGAGTGGCAGCACAACTATTTGACATCAAACGTCATTGGTCAACTTGCCTCAAGATGCAATATTTGATTTAAGAGCTACAGCAGAGGTGAAGATCATTAGTGAGTAGTAATTATATTTTGGTTTGGCTACAACGTAAAAATAAATTATGAATTATCATATATTTTAAGGTAAAAACAGTAAAAGGACAGTCCCAGAAGTCCCTGTGTGATGCATCACATTATATTTTGTATAAATAATTTTGTTTCTTTTTATGTTTGTTATCAGTAATGTACATTAGGGTGTTTTGTGTTACATTTTATGTTTACTTAATGTTTATTGCATTATTTTAGTGTTGTGTGTTACCTTTTGTCTTTGTGTCTACAGTATGGTCAATCTATATACAATTATTGGCCATGTTTTATGGACAGGCCACATATATTTAACTCTGAATAAAGGTATATTAACATTATATCACTTAACTTGTTACTTAAAAAAAAAAGTGAACCCCCCCCACCCCCCAGTGTATTATATCAATTCAGGAGTCTTGGAATATAGTACTTTTATGATATTTTTTTGAGAGTGAGTGCTGCACCTTTTCTAATTAGATTTTTGGTTGCACCTCCTTTTTTGATGGTAGAGCACCTCTTTTCAGAAAAAAATAAAATTTTTTTTTTGGTGGACTTAACACCAGACCCCATTCACTTTTATTATATGCCTGAAAATGTAACCAAATTTAATGGAATAATCTGGAATAACAAGAATTTTAATCTTTGGGTCAACTATCACTTTAAAGGTGACCAGTCTGAGTCTACATACCCGGTCATCTTTGGTGGTCTCCTCTTTTGGTACTCCACTTCGTCCACGGTCCAAACAGCACCCTTGACGTTCTCGACCCGCACAAAGCACTTGTGCAGACTCAGGTTATGGCGCACCGCATTCTGGGTAACAGCGACGGGACATAGAGAAGACAGAGCAAAAAGTAGTAGTCAGTCTCCCGTTCCAGCCACGACTCAACGCTCTAGGTATCTTAAGCAGAATCGCGACCGCGTCGCTGTCATTGCTGGAAACGCAATTATAGCGCGGCCTGATATAAACAGCCTTTAATAATGGCATAAATCTTATACCTGCTTTCTAATTAAAAGAGTGCATGTGATGATGAGCACAAAAGATTGTACGGCTCAGACTGAGCGTATCTCTCCATCTCGAACCCGTCCCCCTCCCGCCCGCACCATCTCACAGACACACAACCAATTAAGTGCACATTCTACTGACAATGTGGTGCCACACCATCATAACAGTGGGGAGTTAACAAAAAAAATCCATCTTTGAACGCAAAAATATAAGAAACGATGCGCACTATCCCCCCTCCACCATCAGCAAACCCACTCCCTGCTTTTTTATTTTAAATTTCACTAATCAGCCACTATCTAGAATAACACCCCCAAGGGAGGCCCCTTCCTTTTCATCTGCTATTTGTAGTTTGTTCATGCCCAATTTCATTACCAATTTTAATTCGTGTATAATTAAATCCTGTGTATTTTTTCCGATGCACTCTTTTTTTTTCTGAATCCATGAGGGAGGGACTGCTGATGCCGGAATCACTCCTAACCATAATTACAAGTGCCATAATCAGGCGAGGCCTCCCTCCTTTGAATAAATTTCCCCGTGCAGGAGCGATGATGCTTAGTTTTGCAAATGAGTATGACCCCAATTTCAGCCTGCCACCTCACCGATTTTATTTGCATTCCCATCCGTGATGAAAGACTAATTCTCCCAGTTAAAACATTAGCAGCAATTTAAAGGGGGTCAGCCTCTGCAGATATAAACAAAATGCCGCCTGGCTGTGTCTCTGTCTCTGTGTGTGTGTGTGTGTGTGAGAGTGAATGAGTGACTGGAGGGGTGGCGGCTATATTAGAAAGATGGCACGCTTGATGCAGATGTCAAATGCGTCTCGGTTCCTTTGGTGATGAGGGACGACACTATAGCCACCATTTTAGCTTAGAAATGAACAGCGAAGGTAAATGTAATGTACAGCTTGAAACTGTGTTCTGCAGTTCAGAGTGAAACTGGATATTAAGGTTATTCAGTTTTTAAAGATATTACAAAATACTTTTTTTGCACCGCTGAATCGCTCATAGGACCAGGAACATGTATTAAGAAAGTAAATATGGGTCAATTTCAGGCACAGTGGGCTTAAAAGCTACACAGCTTACCAAGGACAAGGTTGAATCTAGATACTAGTGGCCTCACACAAAAAAAAGTACCAGTGTACAAGTGGAATGAAATATTTTGTGTGGGTTACAAATATCTCCCACTTTATATACACAATCATTAGTTAAACTACTGCTGTGAAATTCAGAAAAGCAATGGGAAAGTTAATGAAAGAATTACACAAACTGCTGACAGACATCTCCATAAGCAAAAAAATAAAAAATAAAAATAAAATTGCAGGTGGTGTGCATGAGACAAAGGTGTGCTGAGAAATCTGCATTTAGAGCTGGGTCATTCTTTGAAACTGACATCTTTTCCTGATTGATAAATTACTTTCTGATTTTAAACCTTCTATGAGAAAAATAATGTATTGAGGTATTAATAAATTGCATTAATAGAACAGCTAATTTCTTTAAAATTCCATGAAAATACATATATTGTATTATACACTATCGTTCAAAAGTTTTCGGAATTTACTTTTTATTCAGCAACGATGCATTAAATTGATCAAAAGTGACAGTAAAAAGTTAAAAACAAACTTTCCATCCATCAAAAAATCCTAGAAAAAAATATATAGCCATTTCTAGAAAAATATTAAGCAGCACAACTGTTTTCAACATTGATAATAATAGGAAATTTTTCTTGAGCAGCAAATCAGCATATTAGAATGATTTCTGAAGAATCATGTGACACTGAAGACAGGAGTATTAATGATAAAAATTAGTTTAGCCATAATAGATTTTAAATATATTAAACTAAAAAAAAAAAAAAAAAATTGTTTTACTGTATTTTTGTTCAAACAAAAGAAGCCTTGGTGAGCATAAAAGACTTCTTGCAAAAACTTAAATCTTTATAGTGCCACACATTTGCTTTTTATCAAAATAAATGATAAGAAAATTAAGGGGACGTTGCAATTACTGAAAGTTAGCATCAGCTCTACACTTAAGTCTATGAGGGACACAAATAGCAGCAGTTTTGCAGAATGACCCAGCTGGTGTCCATCTTGTGAATAAAAGTCGCCTTTTAACTGATCAATGACTTCCTCTACTCTCCGGACCTAACTTTTCATGAAATATAGATGGCCATTAAGAGCACCGGAGAACATGCATCTCTATTTCTATATTTAATACCGGGCCAAATGACTGGCAAGAGAGGAAGACAAGTGAGAACGTGCAGTTATTAAAATAAAAAGAAGAGAGAGAGTGTGAAAAGGTACTATAGGATGGGGAAAAAAAGATCTCTGGCTCTGGTGGAGGAGGAAAAGTAGACGGATCCATTAATTGCTAAATTTCATAAAAGTGAAATGAGTTGTTAAAGATATTCCTGCCACTTTCACCTCCTTCCTCTCAACTCTCACTGGCTAAGCTCACTAACTGCTCCTGGGTGCCGCTGCGGTTCAAGACTATTAGCCTGCTGTTCTGTCTCAATGCCCTCAGCCTCCTTTGGTCCCTCTCTCACCTCACCTTCTCCGATTCTCTCCCTACTTCCTCTCCTCCAGAGGCTCAGGCACACAAATGAGCCTTGGGCCAGTGTTGGTTGAATGTGGGGCAGCACCTCCTCAGTCCAGGCTCCAGGCTATAGGCCACGTGAATGGCTAATGAGGAGACTGACTGACAGGAAACGAGCTACTCTTTGCGGTGTCCGTTTCCTCTCTGGCCTGACAGCACCTTGCCAAGCTCCTAGACCACAGGGGGAAGAGGAGGATGGGAGGGATGTATTAGCACATCTTTCTGAGGGGCGAACTAATGGCTAAGCAGGGTGATGGGGAGATGGCCCACTAAATGGGATGGTTACATGTTCGGCCCGGGCCTTTAATGACCGCTCTTTACTTTGGACAGAAAGAGAGATAGAGAGAGAGAAAGAGGGGTGACTGGAGGCTAAATTTCATAAAAGTAAGATAAAAGTTAAACTTGGTGAAGTAAAACTTATGATTATGTTGATTAAAAATAAAATAATGATTAATAATAATAATTAAAATATCATAAAAGTCCTTTTAGATCAAAGTTAACCATGTTATAGAGTTTTTATTATTACTATTATTTGATTTATTACCTCATTTAATTGTAATTAAATTAAATTGTACTATTAACTGCATCATTACTACTACTATTAATATTAATAATGAAAAATATTACTTAATAAAAATGTCAAGGTATAGAGGTATGTTTAGATAATTAAAAAAGTAAAAAAAAAAAAAAATTTTTAAGTTCAAAATGGTTATTGATATACAGTGTGTCTATATATATATATATATATATATATATATATATATATAATTACTGTATTATTTTATGACTCGAGGCTACATTTCAAAAGGTAAGATAGTTAATCAATAACCATTTTGAACTTAAACGTTTTATTTATTTATTTTTTTACTTTTTTTAATTATCTAAACATACCTTTATATCTCGACATTTTTATTAAGCAATAATATTAATTATTAAAATGAATAGTTGTAGTGAATATTCCCATTATTATTATTATAATTATTAAAAAATAATATCATTACTAATATTATTTTTTAATAATAATAATAATAATAATAATAATAATAATAATAGGAAGTTTGTTCAGCTTCTGTTTTTTAAATATGCTTCATCAATAAAGTTGGACTTGAAGTGTTTTCTTTATATTATAATGTGCACACGCAACACCCGTTCATGCATTTGTTGATGTCTGGTATCTTCTCTGCCCCCCTCGGGTGGGATGAAACAGAGCGTCATGTGATTAAAGCAGCTGAAAGCTTGGGGTCAAAACACACACAGGTGGACAAGGAAAGAGGGATGATAGCAGCTGTGGCGGGATCCAGTGGAGTGTGGCATGTCGGAGATGGTCAGGAGATGCTGAGCTGATACAGAACCGGCTGTGGACCAGCGGGGTGCATGCTAATCAACCGCTTCAAATTAAACTGTCTGATAAGAGTTACAACATTACGTGTCCATTGACTGATAAAACACAGACTGTGTTGGTATATGCATACACAAAGTAAGCAGCCATTTGACTGATTTTTGCATAACTGAAATGGAGAAGTTTTGCCACTTTTTAGTGAAAGTTATAGCACGGAGTGCAAAGGAAATCTCGAATGAGTCAGACTTGAACTTCCTGCTCCCACCTACCAAACACCATTAGGCAGCCCGACGCCACATAACACAATCAAAACAATAAGCAGAGCACATCAGGACACCAAAAAAACAAAGAAAAATAGATCTGGGAATGGCCAGGTCGTAACTTGGCTGTCGGTGTGATGCCAGGCGTCATTAATAACCTCACTGTTATTGGAACTATACAGAAGGCTGTATCTCTGTTGTACCCGCTGTACCCCTTGGCACGAAGGGTGGATTTATTGTTGTTTGGGTCATGTTGAACAATGGGCTGTCTGTTGCTCTGTTTTTATCTCTGTGAGACTTATAAAAGAAGGACCCCATTTGTCTCATTGCTAGAAGGCAAGCATGACTGCTGTAGACTGGTAGTTTCCGATGGTATAAAGGTCTGTTGAGATGATGTGAGATAAAATATTCACAAAACTATCCAAATAGAGTTTACAATAAAAATGTAAAAACTGAACAAAAATGTAAATAAATAAACCCCACCAAAACGCTGCAGAATAATATTTCATACTTAGTTCAAAGGAGTTTAGTTTACTGCATTTGCACGCCAAAAAAATTGCTTGGCTTTAGTGGTGCAAAACCATGGGTCAGGCTTAAGCTGGTAAGCAAATTCCTATATTACTAGCCATTTGAAACTAGCAGTGTATTTAGATTTTTGTAAGCAATATATGAATCACAAGAATTACATTTCCATTTAAAAGTATGAGTTTGGTAAGGTTTTTAAAATTAATTTCAAAGATGTCTTTTTTTCATAAAAAATATGCTAAAAACAGCAATATTGTGAAATATTATCAAAATTTTAAGTAATTTTTTTATTTCTGTTATAATATATTTTTTAAAATGTCATTTATTCCAGTGATGGTAAAGCTGAATTTTCTGAAGTTATTACTCCAGTCTTCAGAGTCACATGATCCGTCAGAAATCATTCTAATTTGCTAATTTATTTTAATTTCTTATTAAAAATGGTATGTTGAAATATTATTATTTTTGTGGAAACTGTGATTTCAGGATTCTTTGAGGAATAGAAAGTTCAAAAGAATAGTGTTTATTTGAAATATAAATCTTTTGTAATATTATTAATGTCTTTACTGTCACTTACAATCCATTGAATGCATCCTTGCTGAATAAAAGTATACATTTTACTGAGCCCAAACTTTTCAACGGTAATGTGTGTAAAACGTCAGGTGGTTCCTGCGGTAGCCAAGCACCTGCCATTGCGATGAATAGGAACGTTAACAAGTAGTACTTCAAGTATTATTGTGCAAAATGTATTGACTTTTTCACTTGATGGGACATTACCTTCCATGTTGCGGTGTTTCTCCTGAAATAGGCAAACATTCGTGTAAACCAGTTATAGATCTCATTTAGAGTCAGCTGTCGGTCAGAGGTTTCCAGAATGGCCTGGTTGAATAAAGCCAAGAGAGAATGGAAGAGAGAAAGTGAGCAAGTGTCAAGAGGTGATCCAAATGGCTGTTATTAGTAAGACATTAGCTGATGGACTGTTTCCAGACGGGCAGGCAGTGCATTATGGATAGTGCCGCACACGTTTCAGCATGACTGACACTGAGCTAAAAGATGCGCATAAATCCTTAGTTACCAGCACACACCTCTGAACTCTGCTCAAGAGCACTGGAGCACAGAGCGCACAGTCCAGATCTGACTTACGTGTCGTATGAGGGAGGCGTAGGTGAATGGAGGCCTGACATCAGCGTTTTTGTAGAATTCACAATTCTGTGCAAGTTCTGTAACGGACAGACACAATTATTTCATATATATATTTCAGTGTTTTATAAAGTGATATGTAGAGTAAGATCAGCTTTTCTAGATTTTATGTGGGGGGACGCTAACCTGAAGCGATAGGGGTGCAGAACTTGTCGGAGTTGCGCCGACGGATATGCCCGACTCCGTGCAGGCTAGAGGAGCTGATGACGGAGGGTCCCTGCCTCATGGGGGTGATGGGAGTTGCGGCAGAGGTGGGGGGATGAGGCAAGCCCTCAGGAAACCCCTCACTTTCTCGTTTTGACAGCGACATGCTAGAGGCCAGGTTCAGCTAAACGGGAGGAAACAAAATTGAAAACTTATTTACAATAAAAACGACCAATCAAAATGAGTTCCCCAGTAGCGAATCATATCGCCATTCAAAAGGTTTACATTTTTTCAAAAGAAGATGCTCATGCTTATCAAGGCTGCATTTATTTGATATGATTGTGAAATATTATTGTTTAATTATTATTATTTAATATACATTTAAAGTTTATTTTTTTATTTTAATATATTTCAAAGTGTAATTTATTCCTGTGATGGTAAAGCTGAATTTCCTGCAGCCATTACTCCAGTCTTCAGTGTCACATGATCCTTAAGAAATTATTCCAATATGCTGATTTGCTGCTTAAAACATTTCTTATTATCATCAATGTTGGAAATACTTGTGCAGTTTAATATTTTTTTAGCAAACCATGATACATTTTTAGTATTCTTTGATGAACAGAGTTCAAAAGAGTAGCATTTATTTTATCTATTTGATCTTTTTTTAAATCATAAATGCCTTTACTGTCAATTTTCATCAAACTAATGCTTCTGTGCTGAATAAAAGTATCAATTTCTTAAAAAAAAAAAAAACTTTTGAAAGGTAATTCATACTAGTATATATTATATACTTAGTAAACTATAATTTAATGATACCAAATGAGACATATACTCTTAAAATTAAAGGTCCTAAAAGGGTGATTTTGCAGTGATGCCATAGAAGAACCATTTTTGGTTCCCCAAAGAACCTTTCAGTGAACAGTTCCTAAAAGAACCATTTTGAAGGACATTTTAGAAATCTAAAGAATCTTTTTTGACTATAAAGAACCTTTTCTGCATTTGAAAGGTTCCATGGATGTTTAAGGTTCTTTATAGAACCATCGATGCCAGTAAAGAACCTTTATTTTTAAGAGTGTACACAACATTGAAAATTCACTCCAAAAATCGAAATGTTTATTATCCAATTATAATAATGATGGAATTAGTTATAATAATAATATTATTAATTTATGTATTTATATTTTACAATAATTTCTAATGTATAAACAAATAATTTACTATAAATAATAACATTTATAATACATAATACTATTAATAATATTTGCAGTGTATTTGTAAGTGTCAAATTTCATAAGTTTATAAGCTTTTATAGATGTATTATTCACGTAAATATTGAAAAAAATGCATTAAAACTTGAAAAGTTATGTTTGGGAAGAAGAAACATTGTATTGGATTCGATATATAAAATGATTATTAATGTTGTTTACTTTTAAGTTGCTTGTTTTTTTTTTCTTTACATAAACATACATTTATACACATATACATAATACCAGAAATAGCACGAAACAATGACAGCGCAAAACACAAATGCCCTTCTCTCTCTATTTGGCACACGTTAAGTCTCAGCGCAGCCTCGATTCTAATTCGCATCATCTGCGTTGTGTACAGTAATCTCCTGCATTGCAATTACCAACCAGGAAATATAATCATCTTCAAATTGTCATTGGTCTCCCGCTGTGAGAAGCACATCCTGCGATCCTTGCCAGCACATTCATGCCAAAAGCAGTTGGCACAGTGACTCCATTATAAGATGATCCCGTTCACCCAGTGAAATTCAAACAAAGCACCCCACAAATCGCATTTCTCAGACACATGCGGGCACGGGCGCACAAACGAGGCTCCTCGGTGACACATTGTCTGCAATTAAAGCCACACAAGAGGAGCAAAACAAAGCGATACATGGTAGGAGGGGGTAAAACAACAATCTGGCAACAAACAACGCTTGCGGTTACAATGAGCAGGGCCTCATTGTGGCCCTGCTCTGCCCAATTAGCTTCGGTGGGCACAAAGCGCTAGGAAACAGCTTTCCCCATCGCTCAGGGAGTCTTTTTCGGGGTTGCTTGTTTTGTTCTAATTAAAACCATCATGTGCACGTGTGAGCAGCGAGCGAGGAGGGGCGGGTGTAGCGGGGGTTGACGCTAATATGGCGAATTAAACAGCGCCAGCCCTCTTTTCTCTCCATTCTCATTGCCACAGGAGCCAACCTGGCCCATCTCCAGTAATTACGGGAGCAAAATGGTTTAACAGGTACTTAATTAACGCTGGAGCTGTGCCAGTTTGCTGTGCCAAACACCCAACGATCTTAATAGCGGTCAATGCCACACACGGGTTTGAGCTTGTGCTAAGCTCCGCCCTAATGCTCACCCTTACCACTTAATGCTAATTATTTCTCTTGATCACACTCACAATTATGATTTTTTCATTCTCTCTCTCCCTCGTTCTCGTCTAGGTCGCTCGGCCCGGCCCGGTCACCATTTCCCATTACCGTCTAATGGTGGCTGATCCATGGAATTTGTCTCCAAACAGGAGACGCGGCCTACTTTCGCCCTCCGCCTTCATTTATATCCCCTCAAATGAAGACACTCCACTTCTAATTGACAATTAATTTCAACATCTTCGTATTTTAATAAGACTACTCATCAATCTCAGCATGAAATATTCATTAGATTCCTAATAATTGCACAGGCAGCTGGTGGCTTGAGGGGGAAACGCATTGTGATGGCTGCATGTGAAGCAGCGATGTGGAATATCTAGAAAGTCTAGCCCAAAACACTGTGGCATAAATACAAGCGTCTTTAAGTACAAAAACACTCTTCTAAAGTGGATTGGAGGAAAGCAGGCCAGCTGTAGCTGCTTCAAAGAGAACTCAATCTAAAAGAGTCCATCATCACATTTGAGTTGAAGGTGTTTAATGGCTTGCTTGCTTAGGCTTGTTTTTGTAAAGTGCAAGGATAAGTTGAACAGGTAAATGTATGAATCTGCATTGAGACTATAGAGTTTAGCTGCTCTCCAGGAACACGATCCAAGAAGACGTCAGATAAGAGCACAGCACTTCCGCCGTTCTCCAACAGAGAGCGCTCTGCCTCACACAACTGATTCATTGATCATACCGTGCCAGACAGTTACTTCACATGAAAAACATGAGACACACTATCAAAATACAAGTTATCAGAGGAAGTAAGAACGAGACAGAAGTTAAGAACTTACAGGTTGGTTGAAATGCTTTGGCTCTGACGGACGCATGTGCAGGTGGGCCATCATGGCCTGCAGACGCTCGCTCTCTTTGGCCAACTAGGGAACACACATATACACATATATTAGAAAAAAGCCGTTTTCTTATATAAACCGAATATGTAAAAGTGTTTACTTTTTTCCATGTTTCCAGTTTAAAGTGCACTGACAGCTACAAGAAGGTCATTTGTGGTTTGATTTTTCAAAAATGTAATACTCTGTGGTGCTACAGTATCAAAACATCCAACCAGCCTGAAACAGTAAAACACTTATTACTGATAAATATAATAAATAACAATATATATATTATACAGAAATGTTACTTTTGAATCATGTGTATGCAAAAAATTATATATATATATGTATATATATAATTTAAAAATTTAAAAATATTTTTTAATTTTCCTTAATTTATGTATATTATGTTGTACTATTTCTGTGCCACACTGTTTTCTCTGTACGCAGCTGCTAAAGCTTTGGCAGCATAAGTGCACAATTATTTGTCATGCCAATACAGCACATTGAAAACTAAGTGTCGTCATAGTGTGTGTAGCGCTCTTTTGGGCGCCGCGGAGAGGAGGAGGGAGGGACTCAGATATTCTCTTGTGAGGATAATTTTGCATTCTGCCTGTTAACGGAGTCAGCTCACAGGGATGTTGACATGCCGTTTCACAGCTCTTGATACCTCCGGGAGAAAACATCTCTCTCACCATCCTTCTCCCTCTTTCTCTCGATTGCTGCGGCTCTTTCAAAGACACTTGCCCTGTAACCACACTCGTCCTCGTTTGACATTCCTAACCGCCATTTAGAGGAAGTGTGGAGGCAGGCGGCCCCTCGTAATCAGGGGGCGACACACTGCCTCAGAACACTCTGCGACTGGCACCATACACTTCAGTGGCACCAAAAGTGCTAGAAAAACACTGTTGCATTTTACTGCTCAATATAGAGTGTACATTAAAATAAAAAAAATGCGGCAAATGTGGCATTTCTAGGATTGCCAAGGTATTATTGTATGGTTGCTGGCCATAGCTAGGTGATGCTAAGGTTTCTGGGTGGTCAAAATAAAAGCCCCACAATATGAAATCAATCTCAGGATGCGATTAGACTATTGTTGTGTTGTGCTGGTGCTCTGCGGCTATGCCTGGTATTGCTGAAGTCATCCACAGATCTGGGCTGTTTATTCACCCATTAGCTGATGTGTGTGTTTAATAAGCTCCATGCTGGTCAGCCTGGTAATAAAAACAGTCAAAAACTGAGCTGGTATGCTGGGAGAGACAGCAGGTTGGCCAAGGGTGGTTCTGGTCGGTCTGGGTTGGCATTGGGGCGGTGGGGGTAGAGTAGGTGACAGGACGGAGGTAGACGTAAGAGGAAATCCGCTTGGACGTGGACTGACTCTCTTGTCACTTCTCATCACCCTGCATCGATCTGGACACGTGTTTAAACGCGCTTTGCGGGACACAAAGTGAGCTCGCTGCCCGCGTGCCTGGCAGGGAAGTGTTTTTTGAAACACTTTGTTGTGAGGGGTTTATTTTGGGAATGAGACGAGACTGAGAACATGGAGGGGAGGTGGCGTGGAAAGAAAAGGGAAACTGACCAATTACCAGGTCTGTCTGACTGGCAGTCATGATGGGAAGTTGTTCTGCCACGTAAAGCTGGAGGGTCTGAAGTGCCCGTCTCAATGTAAGCCCGTCCACGAGACAGATTTTTTTTTAAGGGATGTTGATTTACAGCTCCAAAAGCAGAGAAATTCTACCACTGCAGGCGCAGTAAGGTTACATGTTACATTTTATTTAAGCGTGTTTGAAAAGGGCGAGCAGCTCCCCCAGAGCGAACAGTCTCTTTAATGCAACCTAATGTGACCGACCGATGTCCTGTCAGCGTCTGCCAATCCTAACTGTCACTAGACGTTCTTCTAACAGTCTCTGCGTCCAAACAAATTACTCACAAGGACAATAAAACATCATCCACCACTAAACATAGCACATAACATAGTCATAAATGATTTATGTTTACAATGAAATGCACCCTATATCACTTGTTTGTACATTCTCTTAGACAGAAAATTCCTCCAAATTCTTCCTAAATTTATAACAAAAATTGAAAATTAACGAAACATTGTGGACTTTTGCACACTCTCCAATTATAATCAACAAAGTCTACACTGCACAATAATAATTTATATACAGCATCTATGTTTTCTGTTTGTTTGTGTTTTGTTCTGATTATAATGGGACTGCGATTAAAAAAAGAAAAAGTAAAAGGTTAGGAACATTTTAAACGAATAAATCTAAAATTAAATCTAAATTCAATTGTATTATTATTATTGTTTCAAATGTATATTTGTTGATTATGACAAGTGATTTATTTTCACATTTTTCATTTATTTAAATATTAATTTAAATTTAAATCATTATTTTAAAAATGTAGTTAATATAACAATTGAATTTAATCATAAGAAGAAGAATTTACTTTTTTTAAGGGACAGTTAAATGCTAACTGAATGATAATTGATTGCCATGTTATTTTTAAGTAGCAGTTAATCGGGACAACCAAATAGTAATATCAGTTATTTTCAAATTAATAGTGCTGCCCTACTGAAAATAACAAAACCACTCTGATTAGAAAAATGACTGTAATTTGGCCAACATCAGGAGAGTGAAGCAGAGCACAGAGGGTGTCTGTGGTCAAAGGAAGTCTCTAGCACTTCCCATGTCCACCCTTCTCCTTATCAGCTCTCTCATTAGAGATGACACCGTGTATATGCGCGCGACAGGCAGCCCGTGGTGCTTGCCGAGAGTCCGCGGCATGAGGGATGAGAGAGGTGCTGGGAAACTCTCTAATTGGGATCCATCAAAGGCTGATATTCTGGCCTCCTCTCTCGCACCACACTCTACATCACTCTTCCTTTTACAAGCTCCAGTGATCTCTATCAACTCATGTGACATGTAATGGGCAGAAAATCATGCCAGCTAGGTGAGAGTTCTGGAAGACCAAGTCTCAGCATCAGTGCACCATATTGGTAAACACAAATTCAAGCCTTGATCCTCTAAAGTTGACAATTACTGTAACTGCAACATAATTACAAGGCCAAAACATATTTTGGATAAAGCATCTGGCAAATGCATAAATGTAAATGAAAACACAGGAAAAGAGATAGTCGGGCAGCTTGAATATTGCGTTTGCAAGATTTTTAGAGAAATGTTGATTTTGCATTTGTGCGCGCATCCCACCTGTATCTCCAGCTGTTGAACGACCTGCATCTGGACCCTGCACTGGGCCGTACTGCGATCATCCAGGGCGTGTTCACTGTTCAGGTGCCTGAGAGAGAGAGAGAGAAATGCAAACATGTGATGACATATCCTGATACACAGTCTACTAGATCAATCCGCGACCCTATCTAAACTCCCAGAGGGAGATCTGTAAGCATATTTGGACCATCTGCCACAAACCGTGTCGCTGACCTGCCTGATACAGTGCACACACACACTATACGGCTGTGTCTCAGCCTTTTGGGATTGTCTCAAAGTTTGTGCCACGTATGCTAAGATGTCAACACTACTGTACATACCCGGGCGTCATGTCCTGACGACACACACACTTAAACCCAAATACAGAGGTCACTGAGGCATCAGAGATCCAGTTGCGGCGTCAAACCATGACTTCACATAAACAAATAGCCACATCAAAATACGAGCACAGATAACAGTTTATTTTTCCATTTTGGAGAAGAAACATTTAATGGAATTCTCTTGGGATCACAATGGCCCTCTCAGAGGAAGCCCCTAACAATAGTAGATTTCCCCTCGAAAATACACTTTTCACTAGGCGTATTAACTCAATTTCCTCTCGCAAGAAAATAAAAACAATATTAGGACATGAAAGATGTGGAAAGAGAGTTTTCCGCTGGGGATTGTGTCATATGAGCGAATGTGACCATGCTGTTTGCTGAAAGTCAAAAAAACTAAAATAAGTTTTATTGTATTTACTGTCACTCATCGAAAGAAAAGAAAATAACTTTAGACATGAACGTCTCTCTATATTAGGTCTGAACGAGTGTCCTAATGTCTCTGTTATTCAGTTGAAATGCAGCTGGAGTGGGATATTATTTTGGAAACGGTTTTGTTTTTTTGTCAGAAAGTGCTGTAGGCCATGAACTGAGTGGGAGTTGAAAAAGGGAAGAAAAAAAAAAACCCCACCTGGATATGACTTCATTTGTTTTACTCATCAAGCGCTGCTTCAGATGGGTGAGCTCTGCCCATAGTTATTCAAGTCATGTTTTCTTTATGAAGCAATCCAAAACACAACAAAACAAACAGATGATGCAGGGCTGAGAACCAAATGAGAAAGCAAAAATCGAAACAAGAAAAGTAAGAGCTTAAAGTCATGGTGTCAGATTGTAAACCAAGATGAACTCTAGGGTCTGCGATCTTGGATCTTTCCTTCACGCCATCTGTCTCATCCTTCACTTTTTATTTACAACAAGTCAACCCCTGCACATATAAACCCAATTCTATAATCCAATAAACAGTCCTATATCCAAACGATGATGTCATGAAGCATTTGAGCGATGATGTCATTAGTGTGGCCCCTCCCACCTTCTAACAACACACCTGGTGAGGTTTAATGACTCAAAGGTCAGGGGTCACAAGAGCATATATTATAGAAGATAAGATATCCCTTTCTGGAAGCATTATAAAGCAAAATCTTCCTGAGGATTACTTTACATATTTGTCCCAGACTAAAAATATAATCTAGTGATGCACAATATATCAGTACCATACCGTTATATTCACATTTTTATTCAAAAGTTATCAGTATTGGCCAATATTATATATTTCATTTAATCTTTAAAAATATTACTAAATTAACATCCATTTTTGATAATGTACATTATAATGTTGCAAACATGCCTAAATTCAATAAATGTAGCTTTTAATGTTTCATTTTTAAATTCTATAGGCAAAATTTGAATATCAGCCAATTATCAGTTATTTGCCACACCATGAAAATAATTCTCAGTTGATTGTAATTTTAATACTGGTGCAGTTAATCTCATCCATTCTCATGAGGGAATTCCTGCATTTTTCAGCACCCTCCTCTCTGGCGTGGGCGGCCCATCGTGTTTAGTTCTCTTCACGATGGGAGAGCGGCAAACGGAAGTGAGTGTAAGTGGCAGAATTTTAACATTCGCAATACGCAATCATCCTCATGATCCCGGCCTGCTTTATCTCAGTGACACCCGGTGCATGACACGACCGTTTTGAATGTCCGACTGAAGGAAAAGAGGGGTGCGCATTCGCCCTCTCATGAGAAATTAAACAAAAACAATGATGTCACCCACTCGACTAATCCAGGTGCAGATAGACATTTTTTCCCTGCAAGCACATGATGATAATAACAAAAACATGATCTCATCTTACTCTCCCTCTGCCCCTCTACACCCCCAGTCTCTCTCTCTCTCTTTCTGAATAAAGGAACAGACCACAAGTTTTATGGCTCATAATAAACAGTAGCAGCGTTTTTCCGAGAGACCCGACAATGAGGCAGTGTTTACTCCCTGCACCCCGACCGGGATTTGAGGAGCATTTACAACGGTCACAGAAAAAAAGTCACAAGCCAGTCCCGACAAAGGGCCTGAGTATTCCAACACATTTCGCTCTGGCATGCCAGAGAAAACTGAACATCATTAAAGATCTCAGGATGAGAGTGTGTGAAATAGAACGAAAGAGAGAAAGACAGGATGAAGATTAAGAGCGAATGAGTGTTTTAGCATTCACACACTACTCTAGCTAGAGAGAAAGAGAACACAAGAGATTTCATCTGGGGAAAAAAAGTGTCCCTATTATGTCCAGATGGCAAGTGGCAAGACTTTTTCTCAGCATTTCTTGCACTGAATTCTGGGAAAAGGATTTAAAAAATATATAAAATGGCGTTAAACAGTGCTAAGCGTACTACACTCTCAGTGGTTCGTGTTGTATGTGTTTAACTGGAGTGCTTTTTAATAGTTTTTCTATGTAAACATTTGCTAGATTTTGCCTCTTTTTTCTGCGGCTTACGCATGAGTACCACAAGAAACAAAGTCAACTTATAACAAGATCAATTGTTGACATGCAGGCCAGCTCATCATGTTTCATTTCAAAACACTGGACCAATCAGAAGAAGCAGGGGGCGGGGTGAACATCACTAGTGTGTTATAGTAGCAACTGATAATTATTTTACCTCAAAATAAAAAGTGTCCCTATTATGTCCAGATGAAACTGGCAAGACTTTTTTTCAGCATTTCTTGCACTGAATTCTGGGAAAAGGATTTAAAAAATATATAAAATGGCGTTAAACAGTGCTAAGCGTACTACACTCTCAGTGGTTCGTGTTGTATGTGTTTAACTGGAGTGCTTTTTAATAGTTTTTCTATGTAAACATTTGCTAGATTTTGCCTCTTTTTTCTGCGGCTTACGCATGAGTACCACAAGAAACAAAGTCAACTTATAACAAGATCAATTGTTGACATGCAGGCCAGCTCATCATGTTTCATTTCAAAACACTGGACCAATCAGAAGAAGCAGGGGGCGGGGTGAACATCACTAGTGTGTTATAGTAGCAACTGATAATTATTTTACCTCAAAAGAGGTGCTTATATGGCCAGGACAACACTATTATATTATAATATAATATAATATATATAACAACATAACATAACATCATATAATATAATTAGGGATGTAACGATTAACTGCGAGCCGGTTGAAAATAGATTAAAATATGTGACGATTCAAATCGGTTGAGATGCTAAACAAACCGCGATTCATATAGGTGTAGGAGTTTATATGAATGCATGTCTGAGGGGAACTTACTGTCTTTAGAAAAGTTTAGATGGTATTTTTTCTTTTCATCTTGCCTCTGTATAATGCATATTAAAGTTCATAAGTGCAGCGCTGCTTTGTTTACAGCGGAAACCAGGAAACGCTTTAAGCGCCACCTGCTGGCAGAGAATGAATCTACGTCTCATTCAGCTCTGCTGTTTCACGCAGATATTTTTATTTATAGTTTCACAAAACTGAAGTCAAATCATTCTGCTTTTGCTTCAAATTTCGAAATTATACAATCTAATTTAGATTAAAAACTGCTCATGTTGCATGTATGCAGCATCTTTGTTTGGATTGTGATTAAAATGCAGTGGTTGCCTATGCTTTTGTCCAAAGCGATTTACAAATGAGGACAATATAAGTAATCAAAACCAACAAAAGGGCAGTAATATGCAAGTGCTATATTAGTATATTATTATAGTGTTATATTTCAATTTCACAAAGAAATGTGCAGCATTTTGTCCAAGCAATAATAAAAGGACACATTTAATTTATAATTAGTCCTAAATCTAATTTTGTAAAAATAAAATAAAAAAATAATCGTGAATCGAATCGTGAGTTGAGTGAATCGTTACATCCCTAATAATAATATAATATAATATAAAATATATAATATAATATATAACCTTCATATTGCATGAATGTCTTCTGTACCTTTGACTCCCTAAAGGAACAGTTCAAATTGATCAAAATTACCATGGTTGTTTAAAAACACCACATTCATCTTGAAAACCGGGGTATGACGGTCAAAAACATCCATCGAGTGCATGTTTACATAGACCAGCAATTAAAATAGCAGTGCAAAACAAAAAACATTCTGTGTGAATGTCCCCTTATTGGAAGTTGAAAGCATTTTTTAAATTACCCAAACTGAACATGTATGGGGCAAGGGATGTGTAGAGCTTTGTGAATGGTGGGCGTTCGTTCGGCGGGCACCGATTCCATGAGGGCCTCATTTCCTACTATAAGTGGCAGGCAGCCAGATGGGGCTATAGAATAGTCAAAAAGAACAGAAGGAGAGAGAGAGAGAGAGAGACTCCTCTCTTCCTGTCTTTAGCGATGACTAAAGTGTTCTGACTAGGCCACGGTGCACAGCATTGATGGCAATATCTGTCACTCCCTCCCTTCTTATCTTGTGTCCTCCCCCCCCTCTCTGCTTTCCCCGAGGCTATGTGAAATGAGACACCGCGCAACCAAACAACAGCTTTACTCTTAAAACTTTCCCAGACTCTCCGGCTCTTTGATGTGCGTGTCAGCGACCATCATACGCGCTTCCCGCTCCCGCCCGCGTGCACCGAACACGCTCTTCACCCCTGTCGCCAGGGACGACCAAAGGAAATTTACATACACATCTTTCCGGCCTGTCAATACAGCGGTCCCCTCGAGGAAGCACAGCTCTGGAGTCAAAAGACGATGTGAGGGCCTAGTATCTCGTCAAAGGAAATAAACACGCAGGGAAGTGACCACCACTCATTAACGGACAAGAACACCCGGCTACTGTAACAGACGAAGTTGACCTGCCGGATATCAAAGGAGGTGTTTGAGGGAGAGAAAATAAACAGCAGCGAGAACATGCGTTGCGAGCCTCGAGTCCACTGGGGCAACGGCAGCGGCAACAGTCTGGCTCGCACCACTGTGACAGGCGGACATGTCAGGACTTTCCACTGTGAAGTCTCATTATTTTAACACACAGAGACAATGGGACTGTTTACATCGCCTTCCCTGTCTGATCTCTTCCTCTCTTTATCTCCTCTCATCCCCCCAGCATCCCTAAAGACCCCAAACTGGCAAACACAGGCGCAAAGAAAAAGAGATGGCGAGAAGAAAGAAGATTGGGAAAAGGGAGATAGAGGAGGGGAGGGGAGGGAGCCTCTTTTTGATGTCTTTACTCTTTTCCAAGAAACAAAAGCTTCTAATTGTAAATGAGCTAATTAAGTAAACCACTAACGAAGCGTGAAAACAATTTGCTTGACCCAGCAGTGGAGAGCTCAGGGATGGAGAGGCGGAATTATGGGAGCGGGGAGCTAATCGGCCTCTGACAGCATTGAAGAGTTGTGGGCAGCTACCTGATCAGACACACACACACACACACACTCTTTTCCTCTACTCCACTGGACGGGTCAACAGGAAGGGAACAGAACATCTGTCTCTATGGTTACAAGTGGTGCATGTGTGAACTAGCTTCCTGTGCAAAAGTATTAAGCTGAACCTTTGGGAAAAAGTTTTGTGAAAACCATACAGTTCATTTCTGGAAATTTGCACACTGTCACCATCTGAATTCAGAAATTAACAGACCCAAAAGGAATCAAAGTTAGTGTACCTTTTGTTTAACTTTAGTCTATCAACACTTTAGTGTAAAAAAGTTTAATTAATATGTAAAATTAGTATTAATAGTATTAGTATACAAAAAAAGGTCTACAATACACACTCACATTAGAGATAACTTTTTCTAGGCTAAAAATGTTGTGCACCTGGAATCTATTAATAAAGAAACAGTAGTATAAAATGATTTTAAACATTTAGCCGTATACTGTACACTAACATTGACTAACATTTAGCTTGTTTAAAAAATGTGTTTATGCTCACACCAAGGTATTTATTTGATCAAAAATAAAGTAAAAACAGTAATATTGTGAAATTAGCATTACTCCAGTCTTTAGTGTCACACGATCCTTCAGAAATCTGAATGTGCACATCTGGTGCTCAAGAAACACCTCTTATTATTAATAATAATATTCTTTATATTTTAGTGTGAACCATTTTATATCAGAATCAGAAAGAGCTTTATTGCCAAGTATGTTTGCACATAAAAGGAATTTGTTATAGTGTCACAAGCTTCCAGTACACTGAGACAACAACAACACACAGATAATAAAAATGAGATGTGAATAAAATACACATGCATAAATATAAACCACAAAAAAAGAATAAATTGTATGTACAGGTGTGCTATAGATGGAATAGGAATAGAATAAAATAAAATAAGTTGTAGGGATGTACTAGGGTTTAGGGTGATAAATAATTATAAGGTTATTGCACATACTGTAGCAGCTCAACAGAGTGCACTCTAGTTTACTCTGATTGTGTTCTATGACTGTGAAATACCTGTCTATCAAGCGTTAGCTCTCTTTTTTCATACACGAGTACAGTCCCACAGCACTGGTGAATGTCTCACGCTCTCTCCAGCAATAACCTTGCACCCCCCACCTCTCTGTGGAATTCATTCGTCTCTGGTCTGTTCAAACATCACACCTGAACACAGCTGTCAGTCGCCCGGCTTTCTTATTGCCTGTCCTCTCATCCCCACATTTACTTCAGAGCAAGAGGCCTTTAGTTTACAAGTGATCTGCAAGCTCATCGAAAAAAGGATGAATGCACACTGACAGAGGGAAATGCTAACAGCCACAGACTTGTTTTGCGGGACACAGCAGGTAATGATGAATGCTCTGCTGCCCAGTGGGGGGTTTTACATGAGTTACGAGGTTTGACATGAATGTAGCACATTACATGCTTGTGAAGTAGAATTTGATGGACAGCTGTCACTCACTTGATGAACTGGCCCATGTCCTCGCACAGCGCTTCGCAGCCAGGCCACTTGCATTCGCCGTGTCCATAGAGCGGGTGAGAGGCCGTGTGTTCCTCATGAGTCGAGCTGAAAGAGACAAAAAAGATTTGATTAGTCAAACTATAAATTATGTCACACTGAACTTTGACTCCAGTCTTCAGAGTCACATGATCCTTCAGAAATCATTTTAATAGCTGATTTGTTGCTCAAAAAATTTCTTATTATCAATGTTGAAAACAGTTGCGCTGCTCAATACTTTTGTGGAAACTGTTAAATATCTTTTTTCTTTAAAATAATTTAAATGCCTGCTTTCTTAATCAAAACAACCCATTGGGGTCAATATAATTTTTTTTCAGGCAGTCGGCATGGTAGCCTCACACATGCAACCAATACAAAGCAATGAAGCAATGGAAACAGTCTCGAACATTCCCTGTCTGGGAAAGCCGATATAGCTTTGAGCCAGTCCTTCAGGAAGCTTCGAACAAATCTAGCTCAACTGGATCTGGTAAATGTAAAAAATTACAGCTTTTCCATAATTGTGACTGACAGGCTTCCAATAGTAAGCGCGTATCATTGTATTAGCATCTTGTACTACGACGCAGGTTCGAATGTCCTTAGATGCAGCCAGGAACAACAAGCCGCCATCTAATTACGAATGAACGTGGATGATATTCAGATATTTCTCGTAACGGCGGGAGCACGGATAAGGTGGCTGCTGATGTGCTGACAGGGCCTACTGGTGGGGCCTGGGGATAAATGCTACGGTCTTGTTTCGTTTGAGATACAGCCACTGTGTGCTCTGTGGCTGAGAAGTCTGGTTCGGGTCTCTCTGGCCCCGGCTTCTGTAGAGACCCATAACGGATCAGCCTCGAACCCCCGCCAGCAGTCTCATCCAGCAATTTTTCATTTTGGGCCTGGCCAACCGCCACGGGCTAGCATGTAGCTTGGTTTTTTTTGTGAGGGCAGGGACCACAGAATCCTTCGTCATGTGTCTGACTGCTGCTAAGCATGGGCAGGGGGATAAAGGGGGGGGAGCGCGGCTTGTGGTGGTTGAAGGCCTGGGGAACTCTTCCCAATTCCACATCAGAGTACTGCTTAATATAAAGCAGCTTGCTAGCAGATGAGGCCCTCCTGATGTGGCGCACACACACGCTCCCTCCTCCTCTTCATCAGATGTGCTGGCAGTGGATGGCCCACGCAATTCAGAAGCTGCTCGAGCGCTAGACATTACAAACTACTGGCAACCACACTGTCCACATGTGCCATGCATTAGCCTCACCACACAGTTTTTCTTTCCTTTTGAGTTGCGTGTCTGTGTGTGTTTGTGTGTAAATGTGTTAGGCCAAGTCAGGGAGAACAGTGTTAGAAGAAAACATGATGGAAGGCGCGCTTTTCTTTCTGTTTAGCCATGTCCATGTAGCATGACAGGGTGGGGTGTGTGTTAGTGCTGCTGGTGTGTGTGGGTTTATTTAGCTGTAGTTTGGAGGCCCCACCAGTGGAAAAATGGCCATATTACACAAAAGATCCACAGAACTGCTATAAACGTCACACTGCAGCACAATTTAAGTGAACTGCAAAAGTTAATTAAAAACTTGATTAAAAACAGAAATGTTGATAAAAAACCTTTTGCTGTTTGGAGTTTTTATTTATATATTTATGCAATCTATTCATAAATTAGCTAATAAATATTACATTTTACTTTATGCTTTATTACATTTATATTTAATTTAATTTGACATTTTACTTAATTACACACACACATACATACACACACACACACACACACATACATATATATATATATATATATATATATATATATAAAGGGGGGCTGGCCCTGTGAAGGTTTGATAAATTACTTTTATATAACAATAACAACAATAGCAGTCTAAGGTATGTCCTCATTTAGATGGATAGGTAACCTTGTGTATATTTACATAAGTGTGTTTGTTACTCACTGGGTGCTCTGCAGGAGAGCGCCTTTGGAATAAGGCATGAGATGCTCATCACTGGACTCCTTGGTGAAGGAGGAGATCCACTCAAAGAGTCTTGCTCTTAAGAATGGAAAGAAGGCTTGAGTACCCAGTAGGACCACTTCTCTCTCTTTCTCTCTCAAACACACACACACCTGCTCATCTCTCAATTAAATTATCACAGTACACCTTCACCCACTCCACACACACACTCATGCTGAACTGGCACAGGGGCGTCAGTCATGCTGAGGGCATGCCATGTTCTGAGGAACTCACACGAGCACCAAATATCAAATGAACCCAGGCATTTTACATCAGCTCATCAAACGGCAACTGACGACAGAAACCTTGAAATATGACATGCGTGACAAAAATATATCTTTATGAAATCTGTCATGTAGCAGTTATTACATTAACATTAAAATACATTAGCATATCTATAGCACTTTTTTGTTTGCTTATTTTCAATATACTGTTAGTTGTTACTTATTAGCTGTTTGTAGTTGCAACCCATGCACAGATTTTAGTATCTGCCTGCTGCAGATGATTTGATTAAATAAATATACATATAATACATAACACACACACATTTTTTTGTCCCCCTTCATATTCTTGACTTATGTCGTTGACTTTTAAAAAAAAATTTATCAGGTGGACTACAAAGTATGCTTGTGCATTTTCCACTGACCTGTCTCTCTTTGGAGTGTGCACAGAGTTCTGTCCATTTGGCAAAGTATGATGGGGGATCTGAGGTGAGACCTTGGAGGCCGAGTATGAGGTAGTGTTGGAGCTGTTGGTGGTCAGATCGAGGCCCTCATGTTTCATGACCTCCTCTGTGCTCTGAACACCGGCCACGTCCTTCCACAACTGCTGCAGGTCAGTGGGGCACATGGCTGAGATGGGCAGAAAGCAAGCAAAAGATTACTACAAACTATAAATCATTATTAATTACCATAAACCATAATGTCCTTAGACAGAAAAGAAAAAGTTACCACCTTTAGCAAACTATAAGTGCTATAATCCATCAACTCTATTGAAACACAAACACAAAAAGGTCCTTTAAAAGCCCTGGGTCAACAACAGGTACCATATGTTTTTCAGCATGCTTATTAGTTTTTCTCTTCTTTGTTGTGCTGAAGACTATAAGCCCAGTGTTGAATGACGAGAGCTCCTTCGGAAAGCATCCAAACCTGCATCTCTCTCTATCACACCTCCAAAGCCCCCCCTCCACCTCACCACATCTTGAACAGTGGCCAGCTGGCAGCGCATCTCACCCCAGAGATCTCAAAGCCTGTCAATGCGCTGACATTAGTGGGGCAAGCCATAAAACACCAGGCACACACCTCGCCACACTTTACTACAGGAGGGGGGCATGCCAGCAGGATTTGTTAAGTTCACAGAACAGCAGAAGGAGGGACCCATCCAAATCGGAGGAAGCAAATGGCTAATTTCAGCGTGTTTCTGTTATCTTTCAACATCTCTGCGAATCCCCCTGGATACCTCCATTTGTAATTATCACCGTCCCGACCGGCACTGCAACTCACTGGGTGAATTAATCTTGGCGAGCTGCTCTCTTGGCATTTTTTTTGTTTTATTCTCCCCTCAGACTTGCTGAATTCGGGATTGTATTTTGTCTCTTGGAAAGGTAGAGGGGGTCTAAGTTGGGAGGGATTTGAGCGTGTAAAAAAAGTGGAGAAGAAGGGGGGCCGCCCAAGCTCGTCTGGTGCACACTGTTCCCGAAAAGCCACAGCCTGCTACGCTATCTCATATGGCAAAGACTTAATAGCAATCTAAATATTATGTCTGGTCCGCCAGCATTCTTGTCCCGGACCCCGCCAAAACAAAACTCCTCGCCTGGCCTGGCTCTCTTCATCTCCCCACCTCCCTCTCTTCCCAGCAGGCCTGGGGCCAGGGAAATGATGTATGGCCACACTTGCAGCTACAGGCTGTTGTTCACTAGTGACAGACAACCTGACAGAGCACCAAAGGGCCATGGATGTATTTTAACCCTGCAAATAACCGAGCCAGCTCGGTGGCGTGGCACTGTTGCCTTAGATGGGGGAAGGGAGGTGATTTCTGCAAGTTTCTACTTTTGTGAAAAAGCAGCCAGAACATAGGAAGTGGAAGGGAGGACGCAGGGTGGAGATGGAGCGGTTTACCTACAGTGAAGTGTTTTTGTATCTAATTTTCTTCCAAACACACACAACACAGTTGCACACACACACAGGGGCAGGTGAGGCGTTTCCCACTGTGGTTGGCCACACACTCTCTATTTCTCACACACACATTTAATAGAAAACCAACCTCAGCTTTCCACACAAGTGTGTGCTCCTGAAATGGTTTAATATTTAACATTTAATAGTTGGTTTATTGAAGCTGCTGTGTATCATGACGTTAAAACTTTACTTAATGTGCAGAGACTACGAGTAAACCATTCTAAGGTCGATTTCTCTGACATGTATAAACACTGTGGTGTTTTCAAAACATCACTATTAGTCTTAGCAGCCTGGCATAGCAACACGGTCTCAACCAATAGTGTGAGTTTGAGGTGGGGCTAACAGTTTTCGACCAATGGCAGACAAGGGTTAGGAAAACCTGCTTGGAAACAGACATTATTTTTGAAATTCTTCTTGATGCAGAATAACTCATCTTCAAATTTAAAGGAGAACTGTGTAATCTCCGCAGAACTTAAATTATATGCACTACTGTTCAAAGTGAGGTCAGTAAGACAGCATTTATCTATTTCAGGGGTCGGCAACCCGTGGCTTCCGAGCCGTATGCGGCTCTTTCATCCCTCTGCGGTGGCTCTCTGTAGCATGGGTGTACAATACGTGGGGGAGGTGTCCCCCTGACTTTTAATAAAACCTAAACTCTTCCCATGCACTTTTTTTTCTCGGGCTAGTGTGTTCACATAGAGGTTTTCAAGGGCCAATGTTAATAAATCTAGATTTAAATTAAAAGAGACAAGATAGTCATGTCGTTTTGGATACGTTTTATTTGTATCCAAAACGATGTGAACATCACGGAGCGCTGAACACTCTCATGCGCTGTATGTTTCATTCATACTCGAAGCCGGAGGGCGCTCTCATGCAGAAAGTCCAAAACGGACTCATATGATAGAAGTAATAATAACTTTTGACATGCCAGGAAATCCCTAACATGGACAAAGGCATCCCGCTATTGCTGTATCTAAGTTGAATAACAAGCATAAACCTTAACTGATGAAACGTGAAGACAATAAATGCTTGCGACAATATATGGTTTCTGTTTGTTTTTCAAGTCTTCTCCAGGTGTATGAATGTTAAGGTGCAAACTGACATAGCATTTATTACAGTGCAGAAGCTATAAAATATATTTTCTGCCTTATTCTTTGATAAAAATGGAAAAATGTTTGTAGTATATAAACTATTATACTGATTATACAATCATAACTATAAAATTGTCATTAGTAATATATATCAAAAATATTATAGAAGACAAATTATTGGTTATTGTCCAGGAGTGTATTTTATTTCTTAGCCACTTTTTGTCAATTAGACATACATAAATAAATATTCTAATTATTATTATTACTACATTTGACATTTCTGCCCCCCTCACTTACGAAATGATTGCTACTCCCCTGCCCTGTAACATAACTGAATACTGAACTTTAGCTATATGCCGTGCTATCTTTATTTGGGGATCAACTATTTTGTTGCTCCACTGAATTTTATACAGTGGGAAAGGGGCCAAAATGGCTCTTTTGCAGACCCCTGATCTATTTTAAAATACAGTAAAAACAGTAATATTGTGAAATGTTATGACAAGCTAAAATAACTGTTTTCTATTTTTATATATTTTATAGGTAGTTTATTCCTTATGACAGCAAAGCTAAATTTTCAAAATATGCTGATTTGGTGCTTAAGATACATTTCTTTTCAGGATTCTTTGATGAAAGTTTAAAAGAACTGTATTTATTTGAAACGGAAATGTTTTGTTAATTGCCATTTTGTCTTTTTTTTATTATTATTTAATGCATCATTCTGGATACATTTTATTATTGTTATTTTTTTAATCTTACGGACCCCAACCTTTTGAATAGTAGTATATATAAAATATAAGCATGTATGCCACTCTTTCACTACAGATCAGACTACATTACACTTTCTGATTATCATCTACATTTGATTAATATAGATGGCCGATGAGGCTGCTCACAAGACAACATTACAAATTCCCCTTTGGTTTCTGATGTCTGCTCCCCCTTCTAACTACATGCATCACAAATCCTGAAAAAAACTGAAGAAAAGTTTGGCACGGTGATCACAAAGTTTTAAGCCAAGTCCGACAGATCTGGTTGCGCCCTTTGGACAGAAATTAAAATGACTTACTGTAACTGTTAAGTGAATCTTACAAAGAAACAAAAGTCATCCCGACTAGCAGTCTGTCTAATGCTTGGGTTCGAAACTCTAGCCTTTCTGCGGGAATGACTGGGCATGCCAAACAAACATGAAAACAACAACAACAGCGGTTGGCGCCACAAATGGATCAGAGAACAAATCCTTTTCAGCAGCAGCTACAGCTACAGCCAAGCATGACTAGCCAGAAGAATGTGCATGGTTGGCTGGTCAGTCATAATGGAGGACTTCTTTTCAGAGAGGGATTGCGGGGAAATTCCGTGATTCTACTCTGTCGCAGGATTTGTTGAAGGGATTCCAAGAGCCCAGAGTTTATTGTCCTTCAGACCCCTTGAAACAATGCAATAAGCAATGGGGGTGGGTGTGAGGGTCTACGCCAGAAAGATGCCTAAGCCAAAAGTTTACAGCTGTCGTGAAAAATTATTTTCATCAATCTGTGAACCTTCCTCTGCCTTGCTCCTTGCTCTCCCTCTCTTTTTTCCCAAAAGACTACTTTTCTAAAAGCAGCCGTGTGCATGTGTGTGTGTGGCAGGCCCATTCAGGATTTCGGATGATGAGTCTATGTTTTCTTAAGACTGAAATAATCAGAGATGTCAAGAGCAATGGGTGAAAATGAGAGTATTAGACATACATAAATAAATATTCTAATTATTATTATTACTACATTTGACATTTCTGCCCCCCTCACTTACGAAATGATTGCTACTCCCCTGCCCTGTAACATAACTGAATACTGAACTTTAGCTATATGCCGTGCTATCTTTATTTGGGGATCAACTATTTTGTTGCTCCACTGAATTTTATACAGTGGGAAAGGGGCCAAAATGGCTCTTTTGCAGACCCCTGATCTATTTTAAAATACAGTAAAAACAGTAATATTGTGAAATGTTATGACAAGCTAAAATAACTGTTTTCTATTTTTATATATTTTATAGGTAGTTTATTCCTTATGACAGCAAAGCTAAATTTTCAAAATATGCTGATTTGGTGCTTAAGATACATTTCTTTTCAGGATTCTTTGATGAAAGTTTAAAAGAACTGTATTTATTTGAAACGGAAATGTTTTGTTAATTGCCATTTTGTCTTTTTTTTATTATTATTTAATGCATCATTCTGGATACATTTTATTATTGTTATTTTTTTAATCTTACGGACCCCAACCTTTTGAATAGTAGTATATATAAAATATAAGCATGTATGCCACTCTTTCACTACAGATCAGACTACATTACACTTTCTGATTATCATCTACATTTGATTAATATAGATGGCCGATGAGGCTGCTCACAAGACAACATTACAAATTCCCCTTTGGTTTCTGATGTCTGCTCCCCCTTCTAACTACATGCATCACAAATCCTGAAAAAAACTGAAGAAAAGTTTGGCACGGTGATCACAAAGTTTTAAGCCAAGTCCGACAGATCTGGTTGCGCCCTTTGGACAGAAATTAAAATGACTTACTGTAACTGTTAAGTGAATCTTACAAAGAAACAAAAGTCATCCCGACTAGCAGTCTGTCTAATGCTTGGGTTCGAAACTCTAGCCTTTCTGCGGGAATGACTGGGCATGCCAAACAAACATGAAAACAACAACAACAGCGGTTGGCGCCACAAATGGATCAGAGAACAAATCCTTTTCAGCAGCAGCTACAGCTACAGCCAAGCATGACTAGCCAGAAGAATGTGCATGGTTGGCTGGTCAGTCATAATGGAGGACTTCTTTTCAGAGAGGGATTGTGGGGAAATTCCGTGATTCTACTCTGTCGCAGGATTTGTTGAAGGGATTCCAAGAGCCCAGAGTTTATTGTCCTTCAGACCCCTTGAAACAATGCAATAAGCAATGGGGGTGGGTGTGAGGGTCTACGCCAGAAAGATGCCCAAGCCAAAAGTTTACAGCTGTCGTGAAAAATTATTTTCATCAATCTGTGAACCTTCCTCTGCCTTGCTCCTTGCTCTCCCTCTCTTTTTTTCCCAAAAGACTACTTTTCTAAAAGCAGCCGTGTGCATGTGTGTGTGTGGCAGGCCCATTCAGGATTTCGGATGATGAGCCTATGTTTTCTTAAGACTGAAATAATCAGAGATGTCAAGAGCAATGGGTGAAAATGAGAGTCAAGAACTCTAATAAAAGACTGGAATCATTTTGGAGGCCCTATCGGCAAGAGTGGCAGGGATTTCGGCATGGAAACTGGAATCGGTTCCCTGTTTGTTCTGTCCTGTTGAGGCTCTTGCAATGTTACGACCGCTGTGGAACCTGTAAAAGTTGATGTGTCTAATTTTGGCGAATGGTGGCCAGTTTGCAGTCAGGATCCATTACTGGTAGGGTCCCTTTGACAAAACAAGGAAAAATTTAAAAATACATAAAAAAAATGATCCAAAACCTCCATTTCCTTCTGTAGGATAAGTGAGTCTGGAGCGTGTAAAACTCATGGGCGTACACACACATAAGCCCCCTCCCTGCCTCTGCACAAAGCCCGGTGAATTTTGTGGCATATTTTACCTATTATCCAAATGACTGCCTTCCACAAAACCAACAATCAAGCTTTGCTTTTATCTCTTTATGAGCTGATTAAGTTAACAAGCTTCACATGTGGCTCTATGGACATGGCTGTAGTTAGTCTCCAGGGGGCTTCATCCCGCTCTAATAGATTGAGATGATAGCTCATTGCCAAATTTTGGAGGAAGACGAATAAGGGATTCATTTTAGAGCCAGCTTTATTAGCATTCAACATTGTGCGTATAGTAGTGGGGCAATCTGAGATTGTGTGCATGTGTGTGTGGTTGGGGCTGACTAAGGAAGAATAAGTGGGCGGCGGACGAAGGTCTGGCCTCAGCCTGAGACAGCCATCTGGTCCTGGGCTACGTGTATGAACACAGATGCTGCATTTATTTAGCACGCTGCATTTCCTCCAGAGCTCCACTTTCCATTAATAGGCATCACTAAAGAAGCGAAACAGACACTCTGTGGTGTTTTTCTGGCTGTTGAGAACAAGAGAAGAGCTGTGAAAGAGACAGACCACCAGGTTGAGAGGCCTGTGATTGTAGCACCTCAACCTGGGGCTAGATGGAGTCAGATGTTTGTGGTTAATATTGACGAGCTAATGGAGCTGGGGAAGAGTTTTTCACCTTTAAAGATATACATTAATTCAAGTAAGTATCTGCAATAAAAATGTCTGACAAAAATATCAAATTAATTAAAATCCCCTTACTTTCACAGTAAATACTACAATAGATGAATGACTTGAATAGTTTGACATTCTGCAATTTTGGTACGTTACTTTGACTTGTTTCTTCTTTCATTCAACTAAGGTGTAAAATAGACATTCACCAATTCTTAAGTTATTAATTAGTCGTTGACTTGTTTTTTAGTTGGAATGTTCAAAATTTCAAAATAAATAAATAAAATACTTGTTTTCATCTAAAATATAAGAGTATTTTGTCTAATTAAACAAGTATGTTCCCACTTGATTACATTATAAACAAGATAAACAAAAATCTGCCAGTGCAGTAATACAAAATACATCTCATGAACAAATCTTATTATTTTATGCAGTGTTGATAGCTAAAACCTTTAAAAACATATAAAAATATATATATAAAAAAGAAATGAGTTTAAACACAAGCACTTCAATTAATAACTGGAAATCAATCAAATCTAAAAATGAACTAAATCTGGAAGAAAAATAAAAAAGTTAAATAGCCTAAACAGTCATATTAAGAAAACTAACATAAATGACAAAAGCAGACAAAAAAATTAAAATGAAAACTGAAAATATAAAAATAAAGCTAATATAAAATATTAATTAAAAGTATGGTAGTATAGCAGTGTTAATTTCGTTGATGAATAATTTGTCAATTTTCGTCAACAACATTTTTTCACTGACGACAACAAGATGATAACGAACTATAACTATTTTTGAATGACAAAAACTAGGATGAAAATCTACTGACATTTTCGTCAACGAATAAAAACGAGACGAAAATGTTAGGGAGGGACAATTTGGGAAGATATTCCTTCAGAACGAATCTGCTGCATAGTTACGAGGTTAGATGCGTACATACAAACCGGCGGGACATAAGCTAAAATACATTTGCTGCACATCTCATAAAACGTTCAAAAATTTCAATATGTGGGAGTAAGAGATGAGCAGACATATGGATAAATCTGACGACGCAAGAGAGAACTCGTTTCAGTCCGGTTTTCTGAGCGCAGACACTGAAGCATACACACACAGAAAGCGCGTCTCACAGCACACAAGTACTCTCTTGTTTCACATGAACAGAGAATTACACTCAAAATTATGTCAAATTGTCAGTTTTGACGAGTATTCACGTAAACTCAGATGATTACATCTTAAGTCAACGTAAACAGTTGGGAGAATGTGTATTAATACATTGCATCCTTTGCAGCTGTGCATTCGGTTTTAAAGGGATAGCAGCCTAACTGCTATTGTCCGAGTCATTGATGTTAATCTAGCAACAAAAGAAAGACAGAAAAACACTCACTGCTCTTGACTGAAAAACTTTAATAGCCCTAAAGATTAATCTGAATTTATATAACAAAATTATGTAAAATTGTCAGTTTTGACGAGTATTCACGTAAACTCAGATGATTACATCTTAAGTCAACGTAAACAGTAGGGAGAATGTGTATTAATACATTGCATCCTTTGCAGCTGTGCATTCGGTTTTAAAGGGATAGCAGCCTAACTGCTATTGTCCGAGTCATTGATGTTAATCTAGCAACAAAAGAAAGACAGAAAAACACTCACTGCTCTTGACTGAAAAACTTTAATAGCCCTAAAGATTAATCTGAATTTATATATAGAAATAAATATGTCTGCTTGAAAGAATGAAGAATATGGTAAACAAGTTGCTATAAAGAATGCATAATTAGCCTATATAACCATTGGTATTTCATTAATAAGAAGACCATGTTCCTGTTCTTTATGAGAAGTGGTTTTATTTAATTTTAACAAAGGCATGTTCTGTGTCACCGCAGTTAAATCTGTGTCTATCATGATAAAACCTTAATATCAAACCTATATAATGAGTTCGGAAATTTTTGAGAAATGCATAATAAATGCATTACACTGTAACTAAACCCATTAGATTTTAGTCGACTAAATTTACTGTAAATTTAGTCGACCAAAATCTTATGATATTTAGTCAACTAAAACTAGACTAAAACTAAAAACAATTCAGATGAATAAAATGTGACTAAAACTAAATGGCATTTTAATGAAAAGACTATGACTAAAACTAAATAAAATGTCAAAATTAACACTGTAGTATAGAAATAATACTATAATATCATAGGGCAGCATCTGTAGCCTTACAGACGTCTACTGAAACTCAATCTCAGCAGATGCAGTATATCATCCACATACTGCATCACAAAGAGTATTTGGATCATCTTACTCATTTGCAGGAAAACTGAATACTGTGTGTGATTGCATTGTTATGTGTACCTTGCTGCAGGCTCTGAATGGGTACTGCTCCTTGGCCCGGCTGTAGGTTCACCAGGCCCTGTCTTTGTAGATTTAGAATGTGTTGCTGCTGTAGTTGTTGCATCTGGATCAGCTGCTGCTGGAAAGCCAGCTGTTTATTCCCCAACTGCTGCTGCTGAGAACAAGAGAGAGAGAGAGAGAGAGAGAAGCATGTTACACAACAAAACAAATGGATGGGAAAAGTGAGAGGAAAAAACTTGGAGAGCTTCAGGATGGAGAGGGCGGGAAAGACGAGACATTCATTGGCTTTTATAAGCCTTCAACCTCGTCCAGGACATGTTTAGATAGGACACATCCTGGAATAGAGATATTTTCCCCTCCAATCACCAAAGCACTTCCTGTGGAGGTAGACAACAAGCAGACAACAAAACGCTGAGACTAGGTTCAAAGTGTCGAAGTGCATTGTGAAGCCTCATGCATTAGGAGATAACGCATTAATCTGGGAGTGACAGTACCATGTGGACTAGGACCGATACCAAAGACAAGCTCTCAAACACGCTCGTTCATTCCTGCATGTAGCAATCTGTTAGCATGCGGTTGGCGCGCAATTAACATGGCAATAAACAGTGACTAACAACATCTGTGCACAATGTTAAGAACTGTTCCAGATTATATGACATCAGATGTTTATCATTTTACGATAAGGCTTGGTATTTTTCACTATGCATGAAATGTGCTTTGTGAAACCTGAGAAGCATGACTCCAAACCCCTTTTTCAGTGTTTCATAAACAGGTCTCAGTGTGTGTGGATAGTCATCATTCACCTATTAAGAGATTTATTTTTGTTCCAGCCGACTTCTGGTGACGTTTAACAAAAGAGATGAAAAATTAGCAAACCGTTTTATCAGCTATGACATAAGCACAGTGTATTCCAAGACTAGCCCTAAACTTGTATAAAAACATGACATGAGTGAGAAAAACCCCTCAGATCTTCCGCCAGAGGTGGGAAGGAACATAAAAGAGGGCCAAGGTGGAAAAAAAAAAAAAGATAAATTTAAAGGTGATGCATATAATTTTTGATGTTTAAAGTGACATTGCATGGCAACATTGACTCAACCAATGACATTTTGGGAGGTGGGGCTGGGGCGACACTACCGTTCAAAAGTTTGGGGATAGTACGATTTTTTTAGTTTTTGAAAGAAACGCTTTACATTTCTCAAAAGTGACGGACATTTACAAAAGATTTCTATTTTACATAAACACTGTTGTTTTGAACTTTCTATTTAACAGCAAATACTGAGAAAAATTTCTCAAGTTTCCACAAAAATATATTAAGCAGCACAACTGTTTTCAACATGAATTATAGTAAGAAACGTTTATTGATCACCAAATCAGTATATTATAATGATTTCTGAAGGATCATGTGACACTGAGGACTGGAGTAATGGCTGCTGAAAATTCAGCTTCATCATCACAGGAACAAATTACATTTGGAAAAATATTAATAAATCTTACAGAACTTTTGAACCTATTTTTCTGGCCAATGGCGTACCTTGTTCAAAGTATGCATGATACATTTCACCATTAAAACAATAAAGCAACCAGTTCACACTCATTTCTACAGCAGAGAGGTACAGATTTGGAGAGCTGTGTGTGTGTGTGTGTAGATAAATTTAAAGGTGATGCATATAATTTTTGATGTTTAAAGTGACATTGCATGGCAACATTGACTCAACCAATGACATTTTGGGAGGTGGGGCTGGGGCGACACTACCGTTCAAAAGTTTGGGGATAGTACGATTTTTTTAGTTTTTGAAAGAAACGCTTTACATTTCTCAAAAGTGACGGACATTTACAAAAGATTTCTATTTTACATAAACACTGTTGTTTTGAACTTTCTATTTAACAGCAAATACTGAGAAAAATTTCTCAAGTTTCCACAAAAATATATTAAGCAGCACAACTGTTTTCAACATGAATTATAGTAAGAAACGTTTATTGATCACCAAATCAGTATATTATAATGATTTCTGAAGGATCATGTGACACTGAGGACTGGAGTAATGGCTGCTGAAAATTCAGCTTCATCATCACAGGAACAAATTACATTTGGAAAAATATTAATAAATCTTACAGAACTTTTGAACCTATTTTTCTGGCCAATGGCGTACCTTGTTCAAAGTATGCATGATACATTTCACCATTAAAACAATAAAGCAACCAGTTCACACTCATTTCTACAGCAGAGAGGTACAGATTTGGAGAGCTGTGTGTGTGTGTGTGTGTGTGTGTGTGTAAGGGTAAGGGTGAGTGCTATGGAATACATGGCATGTGCCGATAAGGTCAGTTGGTGTCGTGGTGATAAATGTCCTCCTTCCTGAACTGGCCTGAGTCAAACCACTGTTCCCAGCGACACACTTTTTGATGTTCCCTCAATGAGAGATGGGCCTTATCTCCTTTGAGATAACGGTGCGAAAAAAGTGGAGGGGAGAGAGAAAAAATGTTGAAGGAGGGAAGGAAAATAAAAAAAGAAAAATAATTAAAGGTAGTTTCTTAATCTCACTGTCAGAGAAGTGTTTGAGGCCCCCGCCTGGGGCACAAGGCCCCATGGGAAAGGGCCACATGGGTCAACACCAACAGAGAAGAAAGAAAACACAAGCTCTTTCCAAAACCTAGTGAGCTGCTTTGTTCCCTACATAAGCAACTGTTTTCAAAAAGCAGCATCCTAACAATCACAAATCTGTATAAATTTGAAAAAGGCAACAACTCAAATAGTGCTTTGCACAAGATAATCAACAGACAATTGATTTCTATAGTCTGACATCAACAAGCTGCTAAGCTAACTGCACGATACTCTATTAAGAACCAAAATACATTGCACACATAAACATTACTAAAATAAATTACACTGAATTATTTTTTTTAAATACTTTTCACTACTTAATGAACTATTTACAATTATTTATAAATGGTAGCATAATTAAGTTTAAGTTTGGCCTTTTTTGTAACTATGTTAGGAGATCACTAGAAATTTGGAACAGAGTGACTGTCACAAAGTCCAGAGCCGGATCCACAAATTCTTAATAAAATTATTTTTTACTGATATTTTTTTCTTAAGTTAAGATTTTTTTTCTCAAAAATATTTCTTGAGAATGTTAACTTTTTCCTTAATATTGTTCTATAGACAAAATTTAAGAATTTGAATGTGTGAAATTGTTCTGAAAAATCATTGCAAATGACCTATTAAAGTGATAGTTTACCCAAAAATGAAAATTCTGTCATTATTAACTCACCCTCATGTCGTTCCAAACCCAAAAGACCACAAATTAAGATATTTTTGATGAAATCCGAGAGCATTCTG
>NW_015505304.1:347278-376855 GCF_001515645.1 Sinocyclocheilus grahami
CATTTGGAACAGAGTGACTGTCACAAAGTCCAGAGCCGGATCCACAAATTCTTAATAAAATTATTTTTAACTGATATTTTTTTCTTAAGTTAAGATTTTTTTTCTCAAAAATATTTCTTGAGAATGTTAACTTTTTCCTTAATATTGTTCTATAGACAAAATTTAAGAATTTGAATGTGTGAAATTGTTCTGAAAAATCATTGCAAATGACCTATTAAAGTGATAGTTTACCCAAAAATGAAAATTCTGTCATTATTAACTCACCCTCATGTCGTTCCAAACCCAAAAGACCACAAATTAAGATATTTTTGATGAAATCCGAGAGCATTCTGACCCTCTATAGAAAGACCCACCATATATAGTTAGGATAACCTTTAACTTGTCTTAAATCACCAAAGTTAAGATATTTAATAATTTATTGGGTTGTTTAAAATATTAAGCAATGCAGCAACACACTAGCTATGTATGATACATATTACTATTACTAGGGATCGATTGCTCTGAGGTGACAAAAACTGAATGATAATGTAAACAATGATCTATCATGATTATGCACGTTAATTTGAAATCCAGTAACAACTTTACAAAAACAACTCAAATAGGGACCTTGCTTTTAATTTTATAATTGCAACCTAATTTTTGGGTGCACACATAAGAGAGCCAGAAAAAGAACACACATACATATAAAAATAGAAAATATCTGAGGATGTCAACTTTTTTTCTTTCTTGAATCCAGCCCCAGCTCTCTGTGGAGGGCCGTACTTGTTCTCTTCCCTAAATTTTGAGAATGACAGATTCGATAAAAGAGCTAGCAGAGAACCATCAGTTAACACGCAACCGAAAGAAGTGAGGTAACGCCAATATTCAGCATGTCTATCCCTCTTCCCTTCCTCCTCCTCTTCATCCCTGTCTTCTCTCCTTTCTCTTGCTCTCCCTGTTAGGATCCCATGGGACACAGTTCAAGTTCTTTAACACATTGTGTCTGCACGCTGTTTACATTAGATGCAGTTGAGTGGCTAAAGCTAGCGGAGTAACAGGCCTGTCAGCTTGATTTATGAGCACATCAAACAGAGTTTGGGCACGCCAGGCCCGACTGACAGCGCTACTTCATTAGGCTGACTCCAGGGTGACTCCACAGCTCAACCGTCAAACTGAGAGAGAGAGACAGATAGAGAGAGCGGGTGAAACAATAAAAAACAGAAAAAGAGCAAAAGTCGGGACTGATGATGCAAAAATGTGTGTGGCAACCATCTCTCCCTTTCTTCTTTCTGTCTATCTCACCTCTCAACCTGCTCGTGCTGACTGGCAGTGATATGGGCAGCAATTAAAGCATCTTTTACTGAGCGAGAGCATATTACGTGTCATCTCTCGATCTTCCACTGCTTTACAAAAACAAAGTCCTGTGAGTTTGAGTTTCCAATTTCAATCACAGATTATATGAACAGGCCAATTGCCATGACTGTTGAAACTTTGTGCTAATGATGACGAATGAAAGGAAAATAAAATATATTGATGAAAAAATCGAGAAGGTGGTATTATGGCCAGAGATGCAGTTAGCTTCATGGCGTCAAGGGGGCAGTTTTCTGTGCCATGTGGACCAACAGCATGGCAGAACAAAGAAAAGGGAGGTTTCAGAGGATGAAAGGCTTTAAAAGAGGGCTAGAGGAATGAGAAACACCACACATACTTGTGTTGCTATCTTCTTTCTTCTCCTCACGCTTGACTGCTTCACTTTTAGTCCAGTGCTGTCAGTGCAATCGTCCCGAGGGGAACACCAATACACAGCAGACAACATGCGTGTAAACACACACTCGCACAGATGAAACCTTCAACATGGCCTAATATACTGCGCTTATATCCGTTTTTCTTTGCATAGATACTCCGGATAGATTCCATTTAACAGTTAACATTCCACAACTAGGATTGTATGTTAACACTTAAAATGTACTCTATAGTATACAAGCATGTGGAAATGGTTTATTTTATAAATAAAATAAAAAAGGATAAAATAAGGAAATAAAATTTAATGCGACATTAAAAAATTATAAAATAAAAAGTGAAGTAAAATAATAAAAAATAATAAATGCTTTTAATATTAATTGAATTTAAATTTGAGAAACAGCATCTTTTTGTTTTAAAAAAATCTTTAAGTAAAGATTTATAGGCGGCAGTACAGCATACTTCCAACCTAACATAATTGTGCGGTGGGGCAGCAGACTCACAACATGTCTATGACGTGTTGGCCAAGCGCATTAGCATACTTAGCACAGGGCCATATTTTAGGCTGACTAAAGAAGCCCTGAACAAACGTGAGCTGATCCACAGGGAAGAGGAGCTGACCACTGCCCTCCCAATTTAATTTCCCTGCTCTCCTTCCACTCGGAGAGCACACCATCTCCCTAGCTCCAATATTTAATAAGGGAAAATCTCTGAAAAACTCCTGAGGTCTTGAATAAGGTTAGTCATGCTTTTTATACCTTTCCCCTCCCCTCTCACTTTTCAATCTTTTTCCTTTTCTTTTTTTCCCTTGGTCTCTGTCACGTTCCTTAACTATCTGTGGAAATGTCAGTATACTGGTCTCATTTAAAGAGTGTGTGCATGTGTGTCACTCTGTGTACGTGTGTTTCGGCCACCTCGTGCATTTGCCACGCATTTGCTCTATCAGTCACGATGCTGTCTAGGGCATATCTAACAGGTCTTAATCCCTCTCCTCCATGGCCTATAGCATCCACCCCCGCTTTCCTTATTCTCTCACCTGCTATGAAGTTAAGAGCTCATTCATTTTCTGATCCTCTCAGTCACAAATACAGAGGACTGCGAACCACACTCAACCCTATACAGCTCAGATGATAATTTGAGGCCTGTTTGCTGTTTGCAGTGGAGTTGTTAGTAGAGTCCATAAACGGGACTGTGGATTATTCTCTCATTTAAACCAGTTGAAGGTAGCTAGCTAGTCTCCTAACATACATAGCGCTGATGTCTGTTTTTGTTGTTTTTTGGGCACTTTTCAGATGGAATGCCAGCTGGGAGACTAGTTAATCCTGCCGAAAACCATCTTAGTCAGGCTTGGAGACAATCTAGACCATCTTAAACCTGAAGGGATCACCTCAATCCCACAATTCACTCTTTTCATCTACACGGGCTACTGTACTCTGCATCTTGCTAGCAGCTATGTGCTAATCTCTGCTATTTTGATGGGTTTAGACTCTTTTCAGATCTGTAAATCCTATCTGACTAGGTAAATCAGTTTAATAAGGTTAGGAGACAAGCTAAACCAATTTAACACCAGCTTGAGGAGGCTGCAGGCTTGCAAGGCTACACAGGCTATCTTTCTAGTAGCCTAACTGTGCTAGCAGCTATGTGCTAATCTCTGCTATTTTGATGGTTTTAGACTCTTTTCAGATTTGTAAACCCATCTGACTGACCAGGTAAACCATTTTAACACTAGTTTAGTAAGTTTAGGAGACAAACTAAACCAGTTTAAAACCAGCTTGTGGAGGCTGAGGCTAGCAAGGCTACACAGGCTAGGGTGACCATACGTGCCATTTTCCCAGGACGTGTACTGGCCAGGATTTCTATATTCCCTAAAATATCTAGGTTTTGGCTTTGTTTGCGTGTGCAGACAGATCGGTGTATGACATCAAAGTACCACACAGATGGTTATGCTTTCGAAATGCTCTCGAGGTACTTTGATGTCAAACACTGATCGGTCTGAGCCGCACTGGTTTTAAGTCGAACACACCTAATATGTACGCGTAATTGCATCGCTTTGACCGTAGATCCTTCTCACACGCCATGATTGGTCCATTATGTACTATGCTTGCATGTTATTGGTCAAACTACTTACCTTCAGCAAGCATGAATACAGGAAAACAAAGCCAAAACAAATCCTGGCCAGGACGCATCCTGGGAAAATGGCACGTATGGTCACCCTAACACAGGCTATCTTTCTCATAACTGTGCTAGCAGCTATGTGCTAATGACTGCTATTTGTGGCTTATTTAGATAGGCAGGCTGCAAAACCATCTGATTGACCAGTGGGAATGCTGGAAGACTAAATAGACTATCCTAAACCAGCTTAAAGTAAACAAACTTTCTTTTGTTTTCAGAGCGACGCAAACACAGCCTCTAGTTTCATTTTACCTGCACAAGCTACTGTAACCTGCATGTTGCTAACTGTGTTAGCAACTACGTGCTAATCTCTGCGCTAAGCTGTCTGTTCATTAAGCCCTCATGAAAACTCCTTGATTAAGTTGTATCAGATATATCTTGTGCCACTGACACACAAACCACAAAAGTTTGGATTTCATTTGACCGCCAGATTAGCGCAGATCTCCTCTCCCGCAGTGCGCAGGCAAGCGATTACGCCCTCGCCTTTGTTGTGCTGCAGTCTTATCATCAGTGATCCAACATGATTCCCCCTCACCTTCATTACCCAGATCAGGTCCTTTCTCCTCCTCCAGTGCATTAATTGACAATTAAAGAAACTCGTCGGCTCAACCATAGTGGGTTGTAATAGGGATTTTCCACTAGGCTTAGCAAGCGGCGACTTGTAAATTAATACTTAACGAGTATTAGCAGGGAAGCCCTTGGTAAGGTTTGGAGCATGACTTTGGTCAATGGCAGAGAAATGAAAATCCATATTCCCCAAACGTCTTAATCCGCATTTCTGAATTGCTTAATACACAAAATACAACTGAGTGCTTGAGAGAGGAGGAAAAAAAACACGATGGCATCCGTCTCTTTTCCTATTGAGGATTTGATGTAATGCTCAGTGATTACATAGCCTTTACAAGGTCTTTGCCGGTTCAATGCAGCACAAAATCAGTCATACAATCATCTCACATATGAGAATACAGTTATTTTCAAAGAGCTGGTTTCTGGCTTTCAAGAGGAACTGGCCTCTTCTGTGTGACAAATGATGTGTCAGCCATCTTGAGGATGCTCATCGGGGTGCTATGAGGGTGAAGTACACTGTGAAGTGCACTACAGAGGGAGAGGGCAGGGGGGTCTCACCTCTTTGGCCTGCTTCCCTGCTTGCTGTTGTTGGGTAAGGAGCTGTAGGTGCAACTGCTCCTGTTGCTTCTTGTAGTACTCCTGCAGCTAGACAGAGAGAAAGAGAGAAATGGGTTTTAATGCAATGGATATGTAACACTGCACAGCACACCACAGCAATACATATTACTAATCAAAAATTAAGTTTTGATATATTTATGGTAGGAAATTTACAAAATATCTTCATGGAACATGATCTTTACTTAATATCCTAATGATTTTTGGCATAAAGAAAAATCGATAATTTTGACCCATACAATGTTTTTTTTGGCTATTGCTAAAAATATACCCAAGCGACCCAAGACTGGTTTTGTGGTCCAGGGTCACAAATATATGTAGAAAAAAAGAGCACTTCAATAAAACCTCAATAACATACACTTTCACAATGACCAGATTCATCTGTATTGCAGAATCTAGTATGAAGGTTAAATGTATTGTATCTTTTCTCTCCATTTTCTTTAGTACTCTACATAAACCTGATAAAGGGCGTTTAAACATCAGTGCTTCTTCTATAAAGAGACACCATGGCACAATAAGTTGTCCTGTGATGCTGTTAAACGAGTCACATGATACTGGGCATTCAAGATGAGGTAGTCGGGTGCAAGGAGTCGCATATGTCTAAAGCAGTGGTTCTCAACCCACGGCTCGCGGGCCGCATGCGGCCCGTCACAAATTTTACAATTCATTTTAGTTTTTACATTAATTTAAAAATGTACTAAATAAATATAAGCTATAGCCTAATGTTTTTATGTAAAATCATTTTGTTTTTCATATATTATTTTCAGACATGAGCAGTACTCACATAGCCTAATTAACGTTACGCATTTAAAGTAAAGACCAAGTGGCCAGCGGCAGATAGTGAGCCTATGTTTGATCAATTTAGCCTTCTCAAATCATCACGACTTGACTAAAATAAAATCTATAGATATAAAACAGTTCAAGCATATAACAATGTTTAAACGTTAAACCTAGATAAATGTGCGCTGTATCCAATAGTTTATGCGGAGAGTGGAAGCTAAAGCACGCTTTGCAGGACATAGAGACACCAGCGCGATCACTTGCATTTTTTTTTTCAGTGGATAGCCGTCATTTTTGCTCATAAAGGTAAGAGTAATACATCATTCGTAACTGTAAAGGGTCTACTTTTATTTGTGTGCACTCACAATATCAACAAAACGTTGTGCTTTTATAAAATCAAACATGATTCGCTTCCTGCCGTCTCGTCTTGAACAGGCACGCTTCACAAAAATGAACCGAAACTCAGCGAATACAAGCCTCACAGACATGATAAATATATCTATAGAAAGCTTTAAATTACTACTTAACGAAATAAAACAAATCAAAAACAAAAACTCTTTCATTATAATCATAATCCGTAAAGATGCACTTCTCTCTAAAGGCGCGTCTAATGAAGAGATGGCGAGTCAGGATCAACAACTTCATCCTTGCGACATCGACTCAGAAAACACTAGTTTATTAGTAAATAATTAAAATATCTCCTTACTGTTTCCCCCTGACACATTTATGGTAATTACTTTTGCCGATGCTTTGCGGCAAGCTTAAGCCTATGCTTGCATTTGAACACAGAACTCTTCAGCTGCGCTGACGGCACGCTCCATACATACTGCTGCTGCGGGACACTAAACACCGTTGAGCCGCTCTTGACAGTCACGGTAGCACGGTCTCGTGTTGTTTCCACCAGCGCTGCAATCTTTTTTCATCACTAATTGATGGATGTTCTTTTCAGATTTGTAAACCCATCTGACTGACCAGGTAAACCATTTTAACACTAGTTTAGTAAGTTTAGGAGACAAACTAAACCAGTTTAAAACCAGCTTGTGGAGGCTGAGGCTAGCAAGGCTACACAGGCTAGGGTGACCATACGTGCCATTTTCCCAGGACGTGTACTGGCCAGGATTTCTATATTCCCTAAAATATCTAGGTTTTGGCTTTGTTTGCGTGTGCAGACAGATCGGTGTATGACATCAAAGTACCACACAGATGGTTATGCTTTCGAAACGCTCTCGAGGTACTTTGATGTCAAACACTGATCGGTCTGAGCCGCACTGGTTTTAAGTCGAACACACCTAATATGTACGCGTAATTGCATCGCTTTGACCGTAGATCCTTCTCACACGCCATGATTGGTCCATTATGTACTATGCTTGCATGTTATTGGTCAAACTACTTACCTTCAGCAAGCATGAATACAGGAAAACAAAGCCAAAACAAATCCTGGCCAGGACGCATCCTGGGAAAATGGCACGTATGGTCACCCTAACACAGGCTATCTTTCTCATAACTGTGCTAGCAGCTATGTGCTAATGACTGCTATTTGTGGCTTATTTAGATAGGCAGGCTGCAAAACCATCTGATTGACCAGTGGGAATGCTGGAAGACTAAATAGACTATCCTAAACCAGCTTAAAGTAAACAAACTTTCTTTTGTTTTCAGAGCGACGCAAACACAGCCTCTAGTTTCATTTTACCTGCACAAGCTACTGTAACCTGCATGTTGCTAACTGTGTTAGCAACTACGTGCTAATCTCTGCGCTAAGCTGTCTGTTCATTAAGCCCTCATGAAAACTCCTTGATTAAGTTGTATCAGATATATCTTGTGCCACTGACACACAAACCACAAAAGTTTGGATTTCATTTGACCGCCAGATTAGCGCAGATCTCCTCTCCCGCAGTGCGCAGGCAAGCGATTACGCCCTCGCCTTTGTTGTGCTGCAGTCTTATCATCAGTGATCCAACATGATTCCCCCTCACCTTCATTACCCAGATCAGGTCCTTTCTCCTCCTCCAGTGCATTAATTGACAATTAAAGAAACTCGTCGGCTCAACCATAGTGGGTTGTAATAGGGATTTTCCACTAGGCTTAGCAAGCGGCGACTTGTAAATTAATACTTAACGAGTATTAGCAGGGAAGCCCTTGGTAAGGTTTGGAGCATGACTTTGGTCAATGGCAGAGAAATGAAAATCCATATTCCCCAAACGTCTTAATCCGCATTTCTGAATTGCTTAATACACAAAATACAACTGAGTGCTTGAGAGAGGAGGAAAAAAAACACGATGGCATCCGTCTCTTTTCCTATTGAGGATTTGATGTAATGCTCAGTGATTACATAGCCTTTACAAGGTCTTTGCCGGTTCAATGCAGCACAAAATCAGTCATACAATCATCTCACATATGAGAATACAGTTATTTTCAAAGAGCTGGTTTCTGGCTTTCAAGAGGAACTGGCCTCTTCTGTGTGACAAATGATGTGTCAGCCATCTTGAGGATGCTCATCGGGGTGCTATGAGGGTGAAGTACACTGTGAAGTGCACTACAGAGGGAGAGGGCAGGGGGGTCTCACCTCTTTGGCCTGCTTCCCTGCTTGCTGTTGTTGGGTAAGGAGCTGTAGGTGCAACTGCTCCTGTTGCTTCTTGTAGTACTCCTGCAGCTAGACAGAGAGAAAGAGAGAAATGGGTTTTAATGCAATGGATATGTAACACTGCACAGCACACCACAGCAATACATATTACTAATCAAAAATTAAGTTTTGATATATTTATGGTAGGAAATTTACAAAATATCTTCATGGAACATGATCTTTACTTAATATCCTAATGATTTTTGGCATAAAGAAAAATCGATAATTTTGACCCATACAATGTTTTTTTTGGCTATTGCTAAAAATATACCCAAGCGACCCAAGACTGGTTTTGTGGTCCAGGGTCACAAATATATGTAGAAAAAAAGAGCACTTCAATAAAACCTCAATAACATACACTTTCACAATGACCATTCATCTGTATTGCAGAATCTAGTATGAAGGTTAAATGTATTGTATCTTTTCTCTCCATTTTCTTTAGTACTCTACATAAACCTGATAAAGGGCGTTTAAACATCAGTGCTTCTTCTATAAAGAGACACCATGGCACAATAAGTTGTCCTGTGATGCTGTTAAACGAGTCACATGATACTGGGCATTCAAGATGAGGTAGTCGGGTGCAAGGAGTCGCATATGTCTAAAGCAGTGGTTCTCAACCCGCGGCTCGCGGGCCGCATGCGGCCCGTCACAAATTTTACAATTCATTTTAGTTTTTACATTAATTTAAAAATGTACTAAATAAATATAAGCTATAGCCTAATGTTTTTATGTAAAATCATTTTGTTTTTCATATATTATTTTCAGACATGAGCAGTACTCACATAGCCTAATTAACGTTACGCATTTAAAGTAAAGACCAAGTGGCCAGCGGCAGATAGTGAGCCTATGTTTGATCAATTTAGCCTTCTCAAATCATCACGACTTGACTAAAATAAAATCTATAGATATAAAACAGTTCAAGCATATAACAATGTTTAAACGTTAAACCTAGATAAATGTGCGCTGTATCCAATAGTTTATGCGGAGAGTGGAAGCTAAAGCACGCTTTGCAGGACATAGAGACACCAGCGCGATCACTTGCATTTTTTTTTTTCAGTGGATAGCCGTCATTTTTGCTCATAAAGGTAAGAGTAATACATCATTCGTAACTGTAAAGGGTCTACTTTTATTTGTGTGCACTCACAATATCAACAAAACGTTGTGCTTTTATAAAATCAAACATGATTCGCTTCCTGCCGTCTCGTCTTGAACAGGCACGCTTCACAAAAATGAACCGAAACTCAGCGAATACAAGCCTCACAGACATGATAAATATATCTATAGAAAGCTTTAAATTACTACTTAACGAAATAAAACAAATCAAAAACAAAAACTCTTTCATTATAATCATAATCCGTAAAGATGCACTTCTCTCTAAAGGCGCGTCTAATGAAGAGATGGCGAGTCAGGATCAACAACTTCATCCTTGCGACATCGACTCAGAAAACACTAGTTTATTAGTAAATAATTAAAATATCTCCTTACTGTTTCCCCCTGACACATTTATGGTAATTACTTTTGCCGATGCTTTGCGGCAAGCTTAAGCCTATGCTTGCATTTGAACACAGAACTCTTCAGCTGCGCTGACGGCACGCTCCATACATACTGCTGCTGCGGGACACTAAACACCGTCGAGCCGCTCTTGACAGTCACGGTAACACGGTCTCGTGTTGTTTCCACCAGCGCTGCAATCTTTTTTCATCACTAATTGATGGATGTCTAAAATATAAAAATAAGGGAGAAGCCTAAAACATTCCAGAGGCCCTGTCCGCGTCTGAACTATGACGTGAAAATTGTCCCGAAGCCCGGCCCGAGGGGCGTAAAAAAGTCGGGGCCCATCGGGCCCGGGCTGAAATGCAGGGCTCTAGCTCTGATCTAGCACACAGAAAACGATTTGACTGAAAATGTATCAGAAGAGATGAAAGAAAGATAGTGGTCATCTGCGCAATTCGGAAAAAGAGGCGGCTTTTCTGCATTAGGTATGTTTTGCTTTTTTTCTTTCTTTTTTTTACTCTTTGTACAGCAGTTATTGTTCATTCTAAATTATTTTTTAAATGTAGAATATGTGTTACATAAATACATGAAATGTAGAACATATAAAAAAGTGCTCGGGGCTCGTCTGCCAGTGGGTGCCCCCCCACGCATAAAAGTGAAACTCCGCCTATGATTGTGCTGTTACTCCTTTCGTTCACAACTTCACAAAATTGGGTGTTATTTATGGGGAGTAGAATTATTTATTATTTATTTATTTCAATGAATGTAATTGATTAGATATCATAATATTTAGGCTATAATATTATAAATCAGGTTGGTTTGTATTGCTGATGTAATATGTAAATGATATGCGTGCGGCCTGCGAGACTTGCACTTGGACCATAGTGCGGCCCGGTGGAAAAAAAGATTGAGAACCACTGGTCTTAAAGGCATCAAAAAAATTAAAACAGGATAAAACAAGATCAGCTTCTTGCTTAAGGGCTAAAGTGCCTCCATAATAAGGCATATTCATCTTTTTTCAGCATTCCTCTAAAAGGCAGCTTAAACACCTGGCAGGTGGCGTATGAATGTGTCCTATAAATCATCTGTCCACCCTTCTATTGGCGTGGCAAACCTGACAGCGTGAAGACAGGCTTCCTTATTTATGATCGACTGAACTAAAACACACAACACCTGTCTGGGAAAAGGCGCTGGTAAAATTTGCCCTTTGCTTCTAATCTCAGAGCAGTTTTCTTTACCTGCCGAATAACAGTTACGATTAGAACACAGGTGGTAGAAACCAGCCAGAGATCAGCACAAAAAGCCAATTTATGCCTTAAGCATCTGAGAGATCTGAAACACAGACACCTGCCTGATTCCTACACGGATGCTCCTGGCACTATCCTTCAATTATGTGCAGTACGGTTTATTATATACAAAATCATGCCATTGTCAAATGGAAAAGCACCTTTTGTGTGTTTTTCTTGTTCTGTTTGCTTGCGTGAGGGGTTTGTGTTAAGTTAATAAAGCACAAGAAAGGTGTTTACACACTGGTTACTGATTCAAAGCTCAGCTGAATGGGTCTCTGTGTCCTCTACACAAGTAAACATAGACTGTATGTGCTTTATCACTGTGAAACACCTCGCAATGGCACACCTTGCTCTGATTAAAAGCTTTGGGAACAGACTGAAGCATGTGAGAGTCATTGATTTTAAGTGTGCATAGTAGGGTTAGGGGTACGCTTCATTCTTCAGAACAATGAAGGTTATTAGACAAAAACAAGAAACAGGTGTGCGAGGGCAGAAGAGCAGAGATGGGATAAATCATTTACAATTATCAATGACCAATTCTGTGCAAATCTTAAGATTTGTTTTCATTCGTTGCTAAGACAAACATTACTATTACTTTTTACTTCCCAGGGTTTGTTAAAGAAGGGTCCATTTAAAATATAAAATCACTAAAATCAATCAAAATACCTTAGTGACCACATATTGATGTGAATATGAGAAGAAATTAATTTCTTCAGAAGATGCAAAAATTTGTATTAGGAACTCAAATAAGCAGTAAACTTTTAACACGCCTTTGATGCTCACTTGAAAACCTGGAAATAACGTTCAAAAATGTTCACTAGAACAAGAAGTAAACCGTATATACATGAGGTTTTCACCTCCAAAGATTTAAAATAATACACTCACCCTTTCCTACATTTGAAAGAGAAAAAATATTACACGAGAATGGCTTCCTGTTATGCTTTACTTTCACCTATTTGAACTAGCTGCTACTTTCAACTAGCTACTCTTTTACTGAGTCCTAAGTGGGACTGGCTCGCACCCACTAACACTGTCATTACACATCTCCAACCGTAGCTCTGGCTAACCGCAGCGGCCACCGCAGACCCACCGCTGTTTGTTTTACTTTCAGATTATTAATTTACCCAGGAAAGCCTATTAAGATTAAAATCTCAGCTTTGCATGGATGACCTATGTGACATGGAAGTGCATGTTGACCGAAGAAGCAGAGCACGGAGGCCCTCGGACACGCAGAGGCTGCGGAGGAGCACCTGGGGGAACGCTGGCTGCAGCTGCTGGAGAAAAGTAGAATAATGATACCCTCATTAACTCCTTATCACACATACTGTTTACAGATGTAATGCGGGCTTACTTAAGGAATGAGGTACTTAACAGTGGGCTACGTACCAATTTACAACACTGTATAACTTTAAAAAGAGAGCGCTGACACAAAATACTTTCAGTGTACTTTTAATATGACGAGACATGAAAATGTCTTTTTATAGCGATAACGCATGCAGATTTTTCAACCTCAAATTCATTACAAAAAGGCTAACTGGAATATTTGTTCTTTCAATAAATTAATGTCACCATGCAAGACATTTTAAAACTTATTACAATTAATTTCTTAAAATTTTTAACATACTATTCTAAAATGTTTAACCTAAAATGTTGACCAAAAACTCAAATTATGCATCTCTGGGGTCATATGAAATGCATACGACTTTTATGGAGATGCCGGAAAGGAAAAAAATAAAATAAATAAAAAAGCAGGAAACCCTGTAAATGCATTCAAGTAAATGCATGATGTTTTTTTTCATTTATTTTTTTTCCATGTTCTTTCGAGTCATTTTTGATTATTGAAAAGTTGTTTTTATTTGTTTTTAATTAGACAGATTCATTAATGAATCATTCATATTGCTCATTAAAACGAACTGATTCAAAAGAACAATTCACTCATAATTCAAAGATTTCTCTACACAAGTGCAAGAACAGATTGCATATTTTAGAGCAGACTAGAAAAAAAATGTATACTACATAAAGAACCATTTCCATGACTTTTCTATTAATTTTAATGAAATAAAATAAAATTAATTTTTATTTTTTCCTTATTCAAACTTCAATGATGTTTCCAGGTTTTCCACTACTGTGGAAACCCTGCACTTCATACCAAAACCAACAGCCCAGATGTTCATCTGACAGAATTACTTTGCAAAAGACAGAAAGCTTTCATTTGATTGGCTGTCTGTCCTCAGAAAACTTCTCTCGGCCTGACCTGAGTGTACACAACTCTAGTCTTAAACGAGCCTTGAACTCACTCATCTCCTGCTGTTTTAACCAGACGAGCGGTTCTACCAAGCAACACTAAAAGTCTGCATTCCCTCTACAAAAGCCATCTCACACCACTGCGTCCATTTGGCTACCTGTCGTCATGCTGCTTTACAGGATATTGAAGGTGAGCTATCTTGTGCCTCCGACACTGAGCCAAGGCCCTTTCGAACAGAGGAAGTCAGCGAGCCGTAAGGTGTGAAGCGAGACTCCATTTACCACACTAAAGGCATTTGGCTGGCAATATGTCGCCCGTCTCTCGGTTTAAACTCTCCTCCACGCCTCGCTGCCGCCTGCCTGGCCTCGTTGCCTCTCGCCCACTCATTACCCCTTTAATTCATACCAATATGAAGCTGAATAGTTGCGGGAATAATTAAAGAATAATTAAGGGTTTTTTAATGATTTGATTCAGTGGGCCCCTTTCACGTTAACTGCGTGCCTTGAAAGGCATTCACCTTAGATTCCCATTATTGTGACCTTGGTTTTACTTAACAGTACAGAGAGGGGATAAAAAAGGAAAAATATATCAGCAGGACTGTAATTAAGGGTTGGAGGGATGTAAAGGTTAACTCACACATGCATAAGTGCACACGTACACATAAAAATGCACTTGCTCTCGCTTTCCTGCGCTTGCGGTCTTTGTATGTAAAATCATATTTGTAAGGGTATTCACATGCAGAAAAAGCCAAAGCCCACTCATTCTCCCACACGCGCTGGGATGAGATCAGGGACGGATTGCTGTACGTGTGTACAGGCTCTCTGATTGCTCCATTTGCCGTGCACGAAAGAGTGAGCATTAAAAGCCACTTCTCACGTGGTTCATCACCACTGCAAACCATTAAACCCACTGGCTTTTACTGGAGATGTAAAACGGCCCATGAACGGTGACTATTTCAATTTCAATATCCTCGTTAAAAATAGAATAAAAAAGAGAGAGAGAAATAAAGCGGGAGGAGGGGGACAAAGTGCTAAGTTTCTTTCTCAAACAGCTGAATTTTGATTTCTGCGAGCGAGCGACTCTTGATAAATTTGTCAGATCAGCTTGCCGCAATTTATACTCGCCTAAAGCAACCTCCTCCTCCTTACTACTAAATCAATTCTGCTCTCTGTCAAGATCATTTATGCAACAGAAAACCTTTTTACATCTTTTGGCTTTGAAAAATAATCATATGTTCTTAATTAGGGAGGTTTCAGAGACCTGATTTCTGTGTGAAAAGGTCGAGGGTGCGCAGAGTTTTGGGACGATGTTAAATATTTGAGAGACGCAAGAGAAATGGGGTTGTTTGTTTCTTCATGTCTGCTCAGGGGCCGCACCTCTGGCCTCCAGGCGAGATAGCAGAGGCCGCGCAACTAATAAACAAAGAGAGAGAGAGAGAGAGAGACTGGAAGAGATATGGAAAAGTCTGGCTCAGCAGCTGGGTGAGAAACATTGCCCTCGCTCTAACATAAGCGCTCCCTGACCGCCGGCGAGTCGACGTGTAGCGACACCAGCCAAAGGAGGCGTCGCAAACACTAGTATGCTAGTAAATGCTGCTTATAAACGCCAGAGCCAAGTAACATCAAAGCCGGGGAAGATATCATTCCGGGCATGCCTGTGAGGATGCAATCAAAGTTACACAAAACGCGATTACATTACACACTCTGACATCTACACTCAGGGCCTATTAACGGGGATCACACGTGAATGTGCATTTACTGTGCCATCCGACGGCACTCTATAAAAATGCTGGCAACAGCTGTTGGAATGAAGGACGTCAGTCGGAGATTTCCGTCAATTTGGCAGGATTCTTCTATAAAACATGTACGGCTTGAGCAGTTAGAAGTCCGGACAGGAGGGAAGAAGTTTTCTTAAGGAAGTATGGAACAAAGCGTTTGTGTTTTTTATGTCTGAGTGCATGTATATTTGACAAGGTTTTGAATTCTTGTTTGTTTAGTTTGCACCCCCCTTGGCGCCAACTTAATATTTTTCAGTTAACATTAAGTTTTGTATGGAAGCCAATTTCTTCCTCAGTATAAAAAAATTAAAATTAAAATAAAAAAGGTAGTTGTGACACTTTTCCTCATAGTGTCAACGATTTCTCATAAATGTGAATTTATAGATTACCATTCAAAGGTTTGAGGTCAGTAAGAGTGTTTTAATCAAAAGTGACAGCAAAACAAGTAATAATGTTGTTACACAAAATTATATTTCAAATAAATGCTGGTTTTGAACATTCTATTCATCAAAGAATCCTGAAAAATGTATCACAGTTTCCTCAAAATTATATTAATCATTAATTTTCCTTAAAAATATGTTCATATATTACCATTGATTAAAAAAAAAATGAATGCATTTTCTTAAGCACCAAATCAGCAAATTAGGGTGATTTGTGAAGGATCACGTGACATTGTGACAAAAATCAGCTTTATCATCACAGGAATATATGGAATTTTAAAATATATTAAAATGAAAAGTTAGTTTTTAAAATTATAATAATATTGTAGAATAGTATGTTTTACTGTATCTGTAATGAAATTAATTCAGCCAGGGTAAGATATTTTAAACTATATGATAATTACCTGCCGAAACAGGCTTTCCTAGTTTTCTGTACTCCAAATTAACAAATAAACAAATTTGGTTAGCCTTAAATAATGAATTAATTAAAATTAACCAAATAAATGTCCAATATCATGAAACTCCATGAAAGCTATCATATCATACACACACTTTTGCTAGAAAATGACGACATATGGACCCACAGCACAGCACAGGTTTTAAAGAACATGATGTAGCGAATAGCGTTCAGTAATATTTTGATTAGCCAATAAAACGTGTACCAATTGGCTTGGAAAAATTTACCTTTTGTATGGTTTGTGTGGGCATGTCATGTTTGAACAGCCCAGACATTCTCGAATATAGTTCTGTGTGTGTCGGTGTGTGTGTTACCTGTTGCAGCATAAGGGCTTGTTGCTGTTGGAGTAAAGCTTGGAGCTGAGGTGGAGAGAGGATCTGCTGCATCTGCTGAGGAGTTATCATCTGTGGGGTCATCATCGCCATGGATACCGGCACCTAATAAGAGAAGACAGACCAATAAGTGACCACATGCATGGTTGTGTGTGTATTTGATTATCACACTCTGTTACAATGGGTCTGTACTCAACTGGTGGGTCGTGACACTAAAATGTGTCACTGGTCTGCTCAACAGAATGATGCTAAATGCAAATTATTAACATGCATGTGATAAATAAACCGGCTTATCGACTGTTAAGATGCACAATCTGGGCCCAAAAACAAAATCTCTGTACTAAATGACACCGTTACAGAGAGATAAGCACATATCCCTCACTTGAACGTGATACAAAGCCATTTCTGTTTCTCTAGCATCATAAAGGAATGTTGTACTTCACTTTAATTAACTCTTTATCCTGTCATGCCAAAGAGAGTACACATAACATCAGCTCTGTTGACACAATAGAGCTCCACACTGCTTGCATTGTAAAACCCTGGCAGTTTTTCCAAAAGAGAGCGAGAAAGCGTGTTGATCAAATCTTCCCTTGAGTATGTAGTCTTTATCAGCCTGAAAGTACTTCAATAAACATAATATTATGATTCGTTATCTAGAGAATCACATCTTTGGCAAAAATAACAAACAGTCTGATAAGATAGCTATCGGCAGGAAACAACTTGCAACAGTCTGGAATTGAGAGCGCAATTTGCTAGACAAGAACGAGGCGTAAAGATGGAAGGCGTGATTCTTATCTTATGACAAATACGCAGAAAAGGAGAGAAATGGAAAGAGAGCCAGGCTCAAAAATAAGGATTTCTCTCTGCAAGTCCAGTCAGATGTTCACTTGCCCTACCAACATTTTCAATGGCCCCACTCAGAAAACCCCATATTATTTTTAGCAAAATGTTTCATATTCATATTTATATTTTTCACTTAGCATGACGTTTTCAGTGGAAGCCCATTAAAAGAAATTAAAACAGTCCTTTTTTTCTCATAATAGCAACTTTTAAATGGCAACTTTATTTCTTGTATTTCTCACAGTTGCCTGTTTTTTTTCATGTGGAACAATTTTTTAACCATAATGTTAACAAAAAAGAAATTACATTTTTATATATATATATTTCATTTTGAATTCAGAAGTTATGAATTCACACAAACACCTTTAGTGAAAAATTATGGCATAAGTTGCAAAAAATTACTGATTTGTTTGACGCTTCCATGACTATTAATTAACTGTTAAAAAAAAAAGAAAAGAAAGAAAGAAACTTCAAACTTGATTTAAATCTGCTGAATTCATCAAATTCATAACAAAAATGTTTAAGACATCACACAAAACCAATTATTTAAGTTAAGTTTCAAAGGCATAAAAACACATGCAAACATGATCAACATATGCCGTGCTGGCCCAGTATGGCTAGTGGCAGCCCATCAACTGTCCAGGAATTAATATCGGTCATGGTTGTCCTTACTGTGTGTGTGTGTGTGTGTGTGAGAGAGAGATGTTTTGAAAAAGCCTGAAGGCAGGCCTCCAGTACCATTACATCCTTTAATGCAGTAGGACCGGCCACTCTGTGAACTTATGGGCAGCTTTTTAACGGGCCAGCAATTTCCACCAGTACAATTTGCGGCTGCTTCCTCGAATGCAACTAGCGATCTTCCACTGACACACACACACACACACACACACACACACACAGCCGCTCTGTGGCGTTCCATTTATTTTCCTATTTACTGCTCAAGGGCCAGAACTGATCATCTCCCTGCAACTGCTCAATAAAAATAAAGCTATTTACAGGCAATGGCTGGCTTGAAGCTGACATATGAGTGCAAACTACAATACCGCATAATACATACATTTATCTACATTTTCCACTCAAAGGGAATCAAAAAGACAGGCATCGCCGTGACGGCTTCCCAGTCCACTGCCAGTCCGATCTGATATTTGCATTCATTTGTTTTCATGTAGCGCCTGAGCGCTCATATTTTCAGCAGTTTATCTATTCGGAGCTCGAGGGCTCGTGAGGAGGGGTGGAGGAAGGGGGGCGAGATAAGGAGGGGAAAGACGAAGAGAGAGAGCTGTCAGAAGCAAATTAAATCTGTAAAGGGCTGATTTGACTTTGTAAACAAGATTGGCGGTAAATACGAACACTGGCTCTTTTTCCCGCCGGAAAGAGGGATGAAAGCTGGCGCTCGCGAGCGGTTATCGCAGACTGTCCGATACTTTATTGTAAACGTCCCTATCACATCAAACGAGCCATCCGTATCCTTCACTATGAAGAAGGGGGAACTCTTACCAGAATCCATGACAGAGACAAAGAGGCAAAATTATGCACTCTTTTAGCCTCTATGACTTATGCGCCACAAGACAGATGCATTTTATGGGCTGGCGTGCCACTCACCTTGATTAATTATAGGCGTGACGCAGGTGAGGCTATGTTAGACTAGCGCTTACAGCTAAAGCTAACAAGCACGGACACATTTCAGCTGATGAGATCATGCATCTGATGCCATCGAGGGCGAGCGTTAGAGCATTTCGGCCCTCTGCCAAATGTCAGGTACTTGCGTTTGATGACTTATATCAAGAGTTAAAACACATCAAGGGCCCTACAATTACAGCTTGGAAAGAGAATATGTGCATCCAGGGAGGAAGAGGCGTCTGAAATAAAGTCAGGGCGCCATCCGAGGCGAGAGCCTGCAGCAGGCCAGCCGCATATGCACGCGTATGTATGTGTGTGTTGTTTGTGTGCCCAATGGGGGAGACAAAACGTGAGATAGGACAAAAGGGGGGGCTCGGCATGGCGAGCACTTGGCGTCATGCCAATTTGCCACGCGCGGTTGCTTGTCACTGGGAAAGAGCGAAATGAAAACCTGTAATTAATTGCTCCTCTGCATCCCATTCTCCCGCGGTGACAACCCATACATTCTATTTTATACACACACGTTCATTGACATTTTCAAGTTGCAGGCGTAATAATTACCAGAGTTATAACACCTTCTATTGCGGTGCGACAGTGGGATTGACGAGCCGCCTGAATGCTGAGTTGTTAAGGTTTGACGCCATTAATTGCCCCTATAATCTAATATCACAAAGGCGGGCCATTACACACCATGAGCGGAGCGTGCAATTCGACACTACGGTTTCAGAGCAGTGCAGGAAAACAAAAGCGCGCCATTAGGGACTTGACGGCCGCTAACAAAAGCGCAGCACAGTGCGGAATTATATTTTCATTCGGCTTTGTCTCTCGCCTATAAATGATTCCCCCCGTTCATTTGCCGCTGAATAGACCCAGTAATAGAGGAGCCCGAAACCCAACCATTTGAAGTCAGGCATTTATTAAATGCATTTAATTTTTTCCTTCAATGTTTTTTCACTTTCTCTCTTTAAATTAACATGCAACGGGAAAGAAAGGCAAGGGAGATATTTTGCTCGATGAGCAGAAGCACAGTGGCGAGCACCTTGCTGTGAATTATCAGGACTGAACACTCATTTACTATATTTTAAAAACAGAGACAAAAAGCATTCTGTCTGCATGTGATGAGAGTGAATAACGAGAGATTTGTTGTGGTGTGTTGCCAATAAAGGGCTAGAGATCATGTTCAGACCATAGGAAGAGAGCTTGGCCTATAGTGGAGCTGCCATAAAGGCTTAGAAACATATAGATGCATTATTTAGGAACTAAATGAATGTAATTTAGAAAAAAACAAATTCAATTTAATATAAAATATTTTTAAAAAATTACTTAAATTTAAAAAATCTAAATATATTTATAAAATATTTACAATATATAGTGCTGTCAAATGATTAATCGCATCCAAAATAAGTTTTGTTTACATAATATATGTGTGTGCTGTGTATATTTATTATGTATATATAAATACACACACTTGCATGTATATATTTAAGAAAAAATATGTTTATAGATTAAATATATTTATATATAATATAAATTATGTATATATATATATATATACACAAATAGAAATGTATACATGTAAATATTTTAAAATATATACTGTATGTGTGTGTATTTAATAAATATACACAATACATACAGATGTAAACAAAATCGTGATTAATCGTTTGACAGCACTAAAAATACATTTATAAAAATGTACAGTAGATAGAAAAAAATCTGCAAGCAATATACACACACTTTTTTCCATGTCTATAATTAATCAAATGGCATTTATAGTTCAGGTAACTGGCTCAAAAAACAAAAAAAAAGTAAAGATGAGCAAAGCTGGCATGGAGATTGCATCCTTAAAGAGTCCTACTCCGGCTGAGCAATTGCCACTGATATGAACAGAAAGGCTAACTTACAGCTTGTTTTGCTATAAAAGAATATAATAACAGGGCTTATGCTATAATATGACAGGTGAACCTTCAAGCCTCCACCAATCAGTGGCACGTATGTCAAGGGTCATCCGCAGAGGGTAGCTCAGGTAGGGGGTAAAACACACAAAAACACAATTGAGTTTGTAAGTGGCATGGCGTCTGAACACAACTGTCTGTGAGAGAGTGCATAATATATAGTGTGCATTTGATGACCATCCCCTAAAACCATCTCCACAAGCTTCTGAGACTGTCTGCTAATAAGTCAGTTTCAGTGGCACCTCTGGTGCCTCACACCACCATTAAGATTCACCAGTGCTGTCCGCATGCACCACGTAGAGCTACCCACTACTGACAGGGGTCAGCTTCAATACAGAGAGAGAGAGCAGCGGGGGAGATGGTCGTTCGCAGGGAGCGGAGCAGTAATTAGAGGGGCTATTTGAAGAGCAAGTTTAACTGATTAACAAAGAGAAGAGATGGGAAATGAGGGAGAGAGAGAGAGAGAGAGAAGAGGGAAGCCGAGCTGCAAGAAGAGCGATGCGTCCCAGGGGGTCATAAAGGAAGTAGTAAGGACAGAGAATGCATTCCAATGAGCCTTAATCTGACTTTTCCTTTTTTTCCGAGCTTGATAAATTACAATCAGTCTTATCAACCACCTTTCGCTCTTTAAAACACAGACACAAGGATGATGATGTGAATCTCTCATGACCCTACAGACAGACCCACGGCCAGAGCTCGACATTGTGCGGTTTATGCGGGGTCTGAACCGAAACAAGTGAGAGTGTTTTAGTACCAAATCCTCCTCAGCACAATATACTGTCAGTCTGCCAAATGACTCGCTTTCATTAAACTAAAACCATCCGCACTTAAAAGCATTTTTTTTTCTCCCGCGAGCTGTTTCACCTGTGCTCCTGGATTCAATCTGATTCCATTAGTGTGGATATATGGAACGTCTCAATGCATTCCACGATAAGTTGTAACCGTTTCTGCTCTAATGAAGTGGCCACTCAAATTATTTGTCGTTTAAAAATAGATTTGTGAGTTGCGGTACATCTTGCAAGGTAAAAAGATGCTTAAGATTGGAAAAGCATGATGGATGGAATGGCGATATATTGAATATTGATGATATATTAGGAATGATTTGCCTGCCAATGTTTAATTCGACAACATCATAAAATTTGCAATAATTTAAATGCACTTTTTATTCGCCCATTATGTTTATTATGTATATATAAATACACACACTTGCATGTATATATTTAAGAAAAAATATGTTTATAGATTAAATATATTTATATATAATATAAATTATGTATATATATATATATATACACAAATAGAAATGTATACATGTAAATATTTTAAAATATATACTGTATGTGTGTGTATTTAATAAATATACACAATACATACAGATGTAAACAAAATCGTGATTAATCGTTTGACAGCACTAAAAATACATTTATAAAAATGTACAGTAGATAGAAAAAAATCTGCAAGCAATATACACACACTTTTTTCCATGTCTATAATTAATCAAATGGCATTTATAGTTCAGGTAACTGGCTCAAAAAACAAAAAAAAAGTAAAGATGAGCAAAGCTGGCATGGAGATTGCATCCTTAAAGAGTCCTACTCCGGCTGAGCAATTGCCACTGATATGAACAGAAAGGCTAACTTACAGCTTGTTTTGCTATAAAAGAATATAATAACAGGGCTTATGCTATAATATGACAGGTGAACCTTCAAGCCTCCACCAATCAGTGGCACGTATGTCAAGGGTCATCCGCAGAGGGTAGCTCAGGTAGGGGGTAAAACACACAAAAACACAATTGAGTTTGTAAGTGGCATGGCGTCTGAACACAACTGTCTGTGAGAGAGTGCATAATATATAGTGTGCATTTGATGACCATCCCCTAAAACCATCTCCACAAGCTTCTGAGACTGTCTGCTAATAAGTCAGTTTCAGTGGCACCTCTGGTGCCTCACACCACCATTAAGATTCACCAGTGCTGTCCGCATGCACCACGTAGAGCTACCCACTACTGACAGGGGTCAGCTTCAATACAGAGAGAGAGAGCAGCGGGGGAGATGGTCGTTCGCAGGGAGCGGAGCAGTAATTAGAGGGGCTATTTGAAGAGCAAGTTTAACTGATTAACAAAGAGAAGAGATGGGAAATGAGGGAGAGAGAGAGAGAGAGAGAAGAGGGAAGCCGAGCTGCAAGAAGAGCGATGCGTCCCAGGGGGTCATAAAGGAAGTAGTAAGGACAGAGAATGCATTCCAATGAGCCTTAATCTGACTTTTCCTTTTTTTCCGAGCTTGATAAATTACAATCAGTCTTATCAACCACCTTTCGCTCTTTAAAACACAGACACAAGGATGATGATGTGAATCTCTCATGACCCTACAGACAGACCCACGGCCAGAGCTCGACATTGTGCGGTTTATGCGGGGTCTGAACCGAAACAAGTGAGAGTGTTTTAGTACCAAATCCTCCTCAGCACAATATACTGTCAGTCTGCCAAATGACTCGCTTTCATTAAACTAAAACCATCCGCACTTAAAAGCATTTTTTTTTCTCCCGCGAGCTGTTTCACCTGTGCTCCTGGATTCAATCTGATTCCATTAGTGTGGATATATGGAACGTCTCAATGCATTCCACGATAAGTTGTAACCGTTTCTGCTCTAATGAAGTGGCCACTCAAATTATTTGTCGTTTAAAAATAGATTTGTGAGTTGCGGTACATCTTGCAAGGTAAAAAGATGCTTAAGATTGGAAAAGCATGATGGATGGAATGGCGATATATTGAATATTGATGATATATTAGGAATGATTTGCCTGCCAATGTTTAATTCGACAACATCATAAAATTTGCAATAATTTAAATGCACTTTTTATTCGCCCATTATGTTTCCTCCTTCCCACTATTTCTTCACAGCTTACATGAGTATGAGAGCATTAAAACAGAAATGTTTTAATAGCCTCTCTGATTTAAAATGAAGCAGTAAAACAAGATTAGAATTCGAAAGTTTTCCAATGGCAAAATATATATTAATTTATATACATAAAATGGCATACATATATGTAATTAGCATAAAGATGGATGGATAGAGCAGGCTACACCCTTTTGCTACATCACCTCCTTTTTTATTTATCCCTATTAGCACTTTCAGGATGTTTAAAATAAAGGCAGCGAGTACAAATGTATAGAGGAGATCTTCATTTTGGGAAAGGTCAACCTCCCAGTAATGAGCCGTACACTAAATTATGGTATTTAAATAAATGGATGATGATGAATGCATCTCCATTCTCTAGAGGATTCTTTGCCATTCCATATTACAGGGTAATTATCACATTTAGTGCCATGGTGCATACAGATGCACACACAGACAGGAGCAGTAGAAAAAGTGGGCAAAAGTCTCAAGTGAAAGCATATAAAAACATGTTACTAAACTTTGGACAGACGTGGCAAATCAGCTCCATAAAGCCGTAATTGGGTCTGGCTAAGTTCTTGAAAGGCTTTTTATAGCTGGAGAGGAATAATATACTCGTCCATATAAAGGGGGGAAAATCTGATAAACGGCCCTTAAAGTTGAAGAATTTAGAGAAGAGCACAAAGGTCTAGTGCTTTAAAGACTGCAAGGGAACTCGGCTCAGACTTGGGAGTATGAATTACGACAGATCAACGCTCATGTGGAAAGGTGGCCAAAGAATCACTTTGACTATGTAAAGAGTGCACAGTTCTGGTCATCCAAATCTAAAATCCTGGTTAACACGCAGGAAGAGTTTAGTTCTTCTAGAAAGCCAAGACGGGGTGTCATATAACAACTAAGTAAAACAATTGTCCCTCTGTTATGAGCCAGAAACGAGAGGATGATTAACTTGTAAATTATTAGTGACACACACAATCCTTAAAGAGACCGTTCCTAAAAATTCAGTTGTATGGGAAAGAGCATCTTGGACATCCTAGATTTGTTAAATGCTCCACAAAAGAAAACGACAAACAGTTTTGGACATGTCCTGAGGCCAAATGTCACCAAACTTTGTAGGATGCATCAATATAAAATTGTATCCAATGGAATAAACCGACATTTAATTTAGTGTTATGACCAATAAATGGCAGATTTTAAGTCTTATTTGTATAAAACAAAACTAAAATAAACTTTAAAATGCTACAAGCGAATTTAGGCATCATAACATTATAATGCACGGTATAAAAATAGATATTAATTTTGAGATTTTCTGAGGATCTCTTAATTATTAGTGTTTTTATAGATTTATTTCAAATGAATGTTAGACGACGAGAACATTACCAAAAAAAATACTCCCTATTTTAATATATGTTATACTAACAAAACATGAGTCATATACATAATAGCATGATTCTGAGAAAAGCTTGGGATCTGACAATAGGTGGCGCTATAAAACGTGGCAAATATGAACATTTACTGTGTGTGCGCACATGTGTAATGGAGAAAGATGGAGGCTTATAAAGTTATAATGAATATATAAACACCACAGTCAGTCAATCCCAACAATCCGTCTTCAAGATCACCGGCAGACTGCGGGGACCCTGGAGTGGGAGGGATAATTGAAAAAAATGACAAGGAGACGACTAGAGGAGACATCACACGCGAGCATCCATGCACACAACATTCTAGCGCTGTTTACCCCCATCTAAAAGAATTACTCACCTCAGCGATGGAGGACTGGTAGACTGCCTAACCGCAACCCACAACTCACACTCTCTAATTCTCTCTCCTCCAGCACTAGGGTACCTGCAGTCTGTGCTGGCCATTATGATCAGTTTATTCACGGGTGCGCTCGTGAGTCTACTGCCCGCGGGCTCAAGCCGGTAAACAAGCCGTCACATCTCATTTACACAACAGCGCCATTAATCGCCTCGCAAACCAATACCAAGCGCTGGGCCATGAGGCGAGAGGGAGACTCCGGGGAGGGAGGATGGAGGTTAAGCCTTGGGTTGTGGAGGCTCTGAGGGGTCCGAGACAGGGGGCAAACAAGGAGAGAAGGGATGGAAGAAGCGTGAACCCAAACAAAAACGGGAGGGACGGGGGATACCAGATATGAGGAGAGAGTTACTAAGATTGTACCACAAGAAAAAGGCTCAAGGAACCGCTTAAAATCTGAAATGCAAAGATTTCTGTAGGAACAATACTGCAAGGAGGAGACTTGTTGTTTGGATATAATTATATATTTATATATTATATACTTATAGTTCTTAATATTTTTCATATTTTAATAATTTAAAATACAATTTTATATAAATGTGACAAAAATAAGTTTATGAATGTTATATTTTTTCATATTTTAAATGTGTATATATGTATATAGTTGATATGATGTCAGTATATATAATGTAATAAATATAATCATATTTTGTATTTAGATTTTTATATTATTAATTTTATATAAGATCATTTAAATATATATGAATACAAAAATTATATAAATAAACAAAAAAATATAATATTACAAACAATGCCATTACGGCAAAAATAACACTGTCAGACCCCTCATCATCACCCTGTCAGGGTTTATTTTATGATAATGTCCAAATATACATTATCCCTTACTTGTAATGTTGCAAACTGGTCGCAGTGTTTGATAACATGGCTATAGCAAACCTCGTTAGCAGTTACACATCTAAACTGTTGCCACTGTCTCTTTACTAACCCTTATGATCACCTTTCATCTCCACCATATCACATGCACTTTGCAACAGCGCTAAACTGCTACACGCTAACTCCCTTCCCCCATTAAGCTAAAGCAGAATGTGTTTATCAACACATGATCAGGTGAACAAAATGCCACCACTATTTCAACTAGAATAATTCTCTTCTCTTAATCCTGACAGGAGGGGCCAAGAGGTCATATTTCTCAGGTGGAAGCGATAAGGGAAGCTAGGTGGGGTTAGCATGAGGGGGACGGGTGGGTGAGCTTTTAAGCAGTCACATCGCCACCTTCAAAAAGCCTGGAAGATATTAGCCTGCATGTGGAGAGTGAAGGGTCACTATATTGAACGGGACGCGACGCTAAAGAGGCCTGTCATTTTAATAACAGGCCCGCTGAAAGGCTGCAGGCGCTGTTACCAGGTGGCTCTGTGATGATGTCTTCCAGGCTATATAGAGGGGTCCTGGAGCACACAGCCACCTTTTCACAAGCTAATTTGTATAAAACCACCCATCATTGCCTACCCCCCCCAACCAAGTTAGCCCCATTACCTCCCACAGGTATTTATCATATCGCGCTTCTTACACAGTACATGGTGGCGGTGCGGGCGGTTTTGTTTGCAATGGCTTGTCGTTATGTGCGCGGTGTGTAATAAAAGCCAGCCACCGGGGGCTGCAGGGCTGAGCGACTCCAGAGAAGCAGAGAATTCTAGGCTGTCACTCGCTTATTTTCACCCAGTTCAGAGCTGGCGTCTGGGGACCGCTTTCTCTGACAGCGTTCGGACAGCATTCGGACAAATGAAAATCCGCCGGTGCGCGAGTGCCCCGAGTCGGGCAAGTTCAAGTGGAAAATCCCCCCACCACTCCGTCTTCCATATCCCTCTTCCATTAGTCCCTCGCTTTCTGCGGACGTCCCTCGCACACACACATCTGTGGCTCTATCTAACGCCTCACTGCCCCAGAATAAAAATGACAACAAATTTCCAGTGGAACACAACAGAAGAGATGACTGGGGTGCGGAAATATAAAAGCCCATTATCGACCGCGTTCATTACACTTTTCACTCATGTTTCAGATCAAAAAATGGACTTTTACACTCCACTGCTCAAACCCAAACTCTGAAACGGCCACTGCGGCCCTGGGTGTTTCTCCTCTCGCTCTCTCTCTCTCTCGCCGTCTTCAATCTGTCAGGCCTCTCGCATTCCGGGTCACCCTCTCTAACCCTCTCTCTCTTCAAAACAGCCTCTTTGAAAAGGGGAAAAAAAGTGCCGACTAAGCATTTCCACTTAATGGACAAAACAGAGTTTTCAAAAACAAAAGTTCAAGAAAAAGGGCTCGGTCCAGTACGGATGGTCTTTTTACCCATTGATTTGAGATGTCTATATACATGTCGGTTTCCAAAAAAACGCCAAAGAATTCTTATCAAAACCTGCTCTTAAGTGGCTATTTGCATGAGAAGCGCTGCATTGTGTTTTACCGTGATGAAGAACAAACATAAGAGGTAAATTTTCATTAGGGTCGAAGGGCTTTCAAAGTTCATGCTGTAAAAATGAGCCCGAGGTTCTTGACCATACAGAGGTGGAGGTTTCAGCTGGCATCACACATCTCTCCATAGGATCATCTCAGATGCGGGGCTCCCATCATCCAGTGCTACCCTGGCAACACAGCCTCTCTATCAACGCTCAAGAGAAGGAAACTAATTAGCATGTCTCTAATGAGTCTTTTCTTTTTTTTTTTTTTTTATTAAACGAGGTCCTCAATAATACATGAAAAGAGGACACTTTTTCTTTTCAATTACCAAAAGAGATGGGACTGGAGCCACGTGTGTGCATGTAAAATGGGTCTACATAGCCACGATAAATTCTATGCCCTTTTCATCACCTTATACACACAGATAAAAATAATCCTACAGTGTAATGGAGCCTTTAAAAAGTGTGGATTTTATTATGTTGCTAATTAAAAATAAAACGAATGAATAAATAAATAAACTGAATGAAAATAACCAAAAGATTGGGGTACATATTAAAAAAAAAAAAGAAAAGAAAAAAAAAAAAGGAATGAATGCTTTTATTCAGCAAGAATGCAATAAATTAATCAATAGTGAAAGTAAAGACATTTACAAAATGCTGCAAAAGATCAAATAAATGTTGTTCTTTTGAACTTTCTTTTCATTGAAGAATCAGGAAAAAAAAAAGCACTGCTTCCACTAAAACATTAAGCAGCACAACTGTTTTCAGCATAGGAAAAGTTTATTGCACATCTCGCCATCAAAGGAACAAATTACATTTTACAATGTATTAAAATACAAAACAATTATTTTAATTCATAATATTTCAAATTGTACAATATTAAAAAAATATATATTTCAAGCAGACTGCGCCCACACACACACGCAATAAATAAAAAAATATATAAATAAATATAAATAAATAAAAATATTTAGACTTTTTTTGGGAAAGTCAGGGCTAAATAATCATAGATTGACACTCTTCTGTAGATATATACAGTGGGGCAAAAAAGTATTTAGTCAGCCACCAATTGTGCAAGTTCTCCCACTTAAAAAGATGAGAGAGGCCTGTAATTTTCATCATAGGTATACCTCGACTATGAGAGACAAAATGAGAAAAAAAAATCAAGAAAATCACATGTAGGATTTTTAAAGAATTAATTGGTAAATTCCTCGGTAAAATAAGTATTTGGTCACCTACAAACAAGCAAGATTTCTGGCTCTCACAGACCTGTAACTTCTTCTTTAAGAGGCTCCCCTGTCCTCCCCTCGTTACCTGTATTAATGGCATCTGTTTGAACTCATTATCAGTATAAAAGACACCTGTCCACAACCTCAAACAGTCACACTCCAAACTCCACCATGGCCAAGACCAAAGAGCTGTCAAAGGACACCACAAACAAAATTGTAGACCTGCACCAGGATGGGAAGACTGAATCTGCAATAGGTAAGCAGCTTGGTGTGAAGAAATCAACGGTGGGAGCAATTATTAGAAAA
>NW_015505304.1:380287-381646 GCF_001515645.1 Sinocyclocheilus grahami
ATATATATATATACTGTATATATCTACAGAAGAGTGGCAATCTATGATTCTTTAGCCCTGACTGTCCCAAAAAAAACAAAGAATATTAAGCGAAAACGAGAGACAGACAAATAATTCATATTAGGGAAGAACCTGTTGGTCACAGCCAAGGTTCTGGAAGATTCAGACAAAAACCTCTGTAATGTAACTTCTGCCTTCTTTGTCAGTGATGAAGAGGGAAAATCTAATTATCAGGCACCAAAAGATTTCTTTGTTCATCACACTGCATTCACATCTTCAAAAAGACACTGCAAGGAGTTAACCCGACTGGCGGCCATTTTCTGTCAGGCTACGTTTTTTGACTAGGTTAAATGACTTCCATGCCCTGCTTTCCCTGCTATTGGACAACAGCTTCAAACACCCTGCTGAACCGGAGGCATTTTAGAAATTATAAAAAAAACAAAAAATATTTGAAATAAGACGCTGAGTTAAAAGAGAGGTGGTATAACAGTAAGAGTCACTTCATGGCTAGCTGTCGAACAGCTGAAGGCCTTTTCGTAAAAGCATAAGTGGTATGACGCATCACTACAAAAAAAATCCAGTCCTCCAACATGACTCGTAAATCTACACACCAGACATTTTTCTTGTTTCAGAGTCAAGAGTAATGGAAACACTCCGCAGTGAGACAAACAAGGGCTGGTTTGCAGTCCCTTAAACACTACAGCAGAACTCAGAATGTACAGAGAGTGTGGCAGGGAAGGGTCGGGGTTGAGGGTTGATGCCCTGGAGCAGTGGATGAGGAAGTGATACTACAAAGCAGAATCTCATGGGCTCACCTATATCAGTATTCAGGGTGGCCTTGTGCTGAGATGGGAAAGACGTCTCCCTAGAAGCCCAAACAAAAGGCCTCACCTCATGGGTCGACAGAGGTCTATAGAGTTCATTAGTACACATCAAATCATGGTGTGTGAACACTGCTTTATAACATTCAGCCTGAGAACACAGTAATCTATAAATTCTGTAACTACTTTTAGAGCGAAAATGTGATCAACTCTTGTGTAAAACTGCACCAAAAGACACTTCTGATCCCTAGATATGTTTAGAGCCCTTTTCAGTGCAAGTCCTGTCTTCAGAAGAGTGAAATGAAACTAATATCACAAGTCTTCTAAACAAACTGCATGTTTTGAGATATCATTCATGTTTAATTAATACTTGAAGGGAAAGATAATCCAAAAATGAAAACAGTGTTGTTTTCAAACCTGTATGACTTTCTTTCATCTGTGGAACACAAGAGATGATATTCTGAAGAAACTTTTATTTTATATATATATATATATATATATATATATATATATATATATATATATATATATATATATA
>NW_015505304.1:385983-421482 GCF_001515645.1 Sinocyclocheilus grahami
TTTTTCATCTTCTTTTGGTTCCACAGAGGACAGTAAGTACATTTTTATGTAAATTATCTTTTTAAGTGAGCTATCCCCTAAGTATAAGCAATGGTAAAAGTGATGCTTGCTTTATCAAACACCACAATTTAAACAGAAAAGAAGCGAAACCTGTTCAATAAGCCACATCAATCATCAAAAGGTCCATCGACAAAAAAGCAACTAGTGGAAAAAAGGGACTCTGATAAAAATGTTCCCTTGATTTTCCTCTTCTTGACTGTTCTTTAGCTCAACGAGCACACCGAAGCAAACTTCAGCCCAGGGTTCAATTTAATTAGTGTGGTTTGTTAATTAAATGAGTGCGCCACTAACGAGGTAACCTGCTGTTCCTTGATAATGTTAATTACCCTGAAGGGAAAACCTCTCAACACGGTCATTTAAACTGTCAGCTAGCATTCTTCCTGGATTATTGATGATTTGAAAACTCTGGGCAGCTCTCACACACCCCTGTTTCTCGTTCATTCACTTGCACTCTCTACTTTTCACCTCTGAGCTTGTATTGACTGCATCCACCCCTTTTCCTGTTCCTTATTAGGGGTTGCCTTGTTTGTCTTCCTCTCTCCTCCATCTCTATCAGGCTAAATAATAGCGCACCCTAATCTGTAGCTATATGCCAGTCTGTGTTAGTCTTACAACTGTGTTTACAGGAAGAAGCATGTTTCATGACTGTGATAGCACAGTTTTACTCTGCTATAAACATGTGAGTGTGTCTTGTCACATTTGACGAGTGTGCTAAAGCAGGCAGTTACCACCACTGGCCCAATTCAACGTGGCAGGCTTGAAGACTGCATATCTTACAGACAGCAAGAAACACCAAGTTAAAGCATGCACACTGGAGCATATACAGTGGGTACGGAAAGTATTCAGACCCCCTTAAATTTTTCACTATTTGTTATATTGCAGCCATTTGCTAAAATCATTTAAGTAAATTTTTTCCTCATTAATGTACACACAGCACCCCATATTGACAGAAAAACACAGAATTGTTGACATTTTTGCAGATTTATTAAAAAAGAAAAACTGAAATATCACATGGTCCTAAGTATTCAGACCCTTTGCTGTGACACTCATATATTTAACTCAGGTGCTGTCCATTTCTTCTGATCATCCTTGAGATGGTTCTACACCTTCATTTGAGTCCAGCTGTGTTTGATTATACTGATTGGACTTGATTAGGAAAGCCTCACACCTGTCTATATAAGACCTTACAGCTCACAGTGCATGTCAGAGCAAATTAGAATCATGAGGTCAAAGGAACTGCCTGAAGAGCTCAGAGACAGAATTGTGGCAAGGCACAGATCTGGCCAAGGTTACAAAAAAAATTTCTGCTGTACTTAAGGTTCCCAAGAGCACAGTGGCCTCCATTCCTTAAATGGAAGACGTTTGGGATGACCAGAACCCTTCCTAGAGCTGGCCGTCCGGCCAAACTGAGCTATCGGGGGGGAAGAGCCTTGGTGAGAGAGGTAAAGAAGAACCCAAAGATCACTGTGGCTGAGCTCCAGAGATGCAGTTGGGAGATGGGAGAAAGTTGTAGAAAGTCAACCATCACTGCAGCCCTCCACCAGTCGGGGCTTTATGGCAGAGTGGCCCGACGGAAGCCTCTCCTCAGTGCAAGACACATGAAAGCCTGCATGGAGTTTGCTAAAAAACACCTGAATAAGATTCTCTGGTCTGATGAGACCAAGATATAACTTTTTGGCCTTAATTCTAAGCGGTATGTGTGGAGAAAACCAGGCACTGCTCATCACCTGTCCAATACAGTCCCAACAGTGAAGCATGGTGGTGGCAGCATCATGCTGTGGGGGTGTTTTTTAGCTGCAGGGACAGGACGACTGGTTGGAATTGAGGGAAAGATGAATGCGGCCAAGTACAGGGATATCCTGGACGAAAACCTTCTTCAGAGTGCTCAGGACCTCAGACTGGGCCGAAGGTTTATCTTCCAACAAGACAATGACCCTAAGCACACAGCTAAAATAACGAAGGCGTGGCTTCACAACAACTCTGTGACTGTTCTTGAATGGCCCAGCCAGAGCCCTGACTTAAACCCAATTGAGCATCTCTGGAGAGACCTAAAAATGGCTGTCCACCAACGTTTACCATCCAACCTGACAGAACTGGAGAGGATCTGCAAGGAGGAATGGCAGAGGATCCCCAAATCCAGGTGTGAAAAACTTGTTGCATCTTTCCCAAAAAGACTCATGGCTGTATTAGATCAAAAGGGTGCTTCTACTAAATACTGAGCAAAGGGTCTGAATACTTAGGACCATGTGATATTTCAGTTTTTCTTTTTTAATAAATCTGCAAAAATGTCAACAATTCTGTGTTTTTCTGTCAATATGGGGTGCTGTGTGTACATTAATGAGGGAAAAAAATGAACTTAAATGATTTTAGCAAATGGCTGCAATATAACAAAGAGTGAAAAATTTAAGGGGGTCTGAATACTTTCCGTACCCACTGTATATACTTTAGTAATACACCGTACATTGTCATGCATGTAGGTTTGCCTGATATTGTATTGAAAGTGACAAATATGGATCTGAGCTCTCCACACTACACTATTCTTAAGATTCCTGTGTGTCTGTATATATCTGTGTGTGTGTGTGTGTGTGTGTGTGTGTGTGTGACCAGATGCTACAGGAACGTGCACTCAAGCTAACCTTCTGCTCAATGAGAAATAAAGTTCAAGATGTGCCATTGTTCAGCTCTTCATTACAAAGAGCCACATTCACAACTCAACTCTTTAATACAGTACAGATAGGGGGGATGGGAGACAAGCAGAATGAGAACTTTAATAGACAAAGATCTGAGAAAGTAAAATATGATGATACATGGGGGGGGGGCTGAATATTTTTTATTTATTTGGTTATATAATTAGATTATATTCCACTATTCAATGTCCATAAATTAACAAAATATTTACACTTTTCATTTTAATTTGTATGTGTGCCAATGTAAATGAATAAGTGAATCTGAGTTTTGAATTGATTCAATGAAACAGTTTAAAATAATTCAAGAAAATGAATCAAACTTATCAACTTTTTAAAAGTGTATATCAGAAAAACTATTAACCTTTCTTAAAGAATAAATAAGGTCAAGTACTGTAAAATTAGTCTAATAATTTTATAATAATTTTTAATTCACATAAAACGCATTAAAAGCATCATTTTCATGATGTTGCTTGATTCAACACCAGCAAAATCATCATATATACATTATATTGGTAACACTTTATTTTAAGGACCAATTCTCACTATTATTAGCATTCATATTAATAGCATATTGGCAGTTTATTAGTGCTTATAATCATTTTGTGCATTATTCTGCGTGACCATATTTTAGATCCCTTACTCCACCCTATACCTAAACTTAACAACTACCTTACTATTAATAACCAGCAAATTAGAAGTTTATTAAGATAAGTGTTCCCTATTCCAAAGTGTTACCATTATATTTTATATATACTGCCCAACCCTAATGGTAAAGCAAAACAAGTAAATAAGAAAAGGACATAAACATGATTTATTTATTAATATGCTTGCATCTGTTTGTTAATGGTATGAGCCTGTATCTATATGTTTGTAAATCTGAGTGTGTGGCACTCGTACCTGCACAGGGCTCTGTTTGATCTCGTTGCTGCTGGGGGAGTTGAGTCCTGTGGCCTGCTGGAGGATGAACTGGCGTGCTGCCTGGAGGGCCTGTGGACACGAGAAACAGGGACAACACAGCGGTGAGCACCACACATACACACACCTTTACACTCTGCTTAAATTTCCTCAAAATCACAGGAGAGATACACTTAGCACTGCACGGTGGGCCCCACCTGTTCGCCAACCTGAGTGTGTGGGGCCCCCTCCTGTACAGAGCCAGAAAGGGGCCTTGCATTCTCCTCAGAATAAGAGAGGAAAAATACAATTCTGTAACTCTACCGCACCCTTTATTCTTTTCTTTCACACTCGCTCAGATCATCTGTCCACTGTGCTGCCTGCTATGTGGTTTGCTACCCTACAAACAGATGAAGGCAATATTTTTTAGACTGCACCCGCACAGGATCTTTGGTCCAAACCAGATGCTACAGGAACGTGCACTCAAGCTAACCTTCTGCTCAATGAGAAATAAAGTTCAAGATGTGCCATTGTTCAGCTCTTCATTACAAAGAGCCACATTCACAACTCAACTCTTTAATACAGTACAGATAGGGGGGATGGGAGACAAGCAGAATGAGAACTTTAATAGACAAAGATCTGAGAAAGTAAAATATGATGATACATGGGGGGGGGGCTGAATATTTTTTATTTATTTGGTTATATAATTAGATTATATTCCACTATTCAATGTCCATAAATTAACAAAATATTTACACTTTTCATTTTAATTTGTATGTGTGCCAATGTAAATGAATAAGTGAATCTGAGTTTTGAATTGATTCAATGAAACAGTTTAAAATAATTCAAGAAAATGAATCAAACTTATCAACTTTTTAAAAGTGTATATCAGAAAAACTATTAACCTTTCTTAAAGAATAAATAAGGTCAAGTACTGTAAAATTAGTCTAATAATTTTATAATAATTTTTAATTCACATAAAACGCATTAAAAGCATCATTTTCATGATGTTGCTTGATTCAACACCAGCAAAATCATCATATATACATTATATTGGTAACACTTTATTTTAAGGACCAATTCTCACTATTATTAGCATTCATATTAATAGCATATTGGCAGTTTATTAGTGCTTATAATCATTTTGTGCATTATTCTGCGTGACCATATTTTAGATCCCTTACTCCACCCTATACCTAAACTTAACAACTACCTTACTATTAATAACCAGCAAATTAGAAGTTTATTAAGATAAGTGTTCCCTATTCCAAAGTGTTACCATTATATTTTATATATACTGCCCAACCCTAATGGTAAAGCAAAACAAGTAAATAAGAAAAGGACATAAACATGATTTATTTATTAATATGCTTGCATCTGTTTGTTAATGGTATGAGCCTGTATCTATATGTTTGTAAATCTGAGTGTGTGGCACTCGTACCTGCACAGGGCTCTGTTTGATCTCGTTGCTGCTGGGGGAGTTGAGTCCTGTGGCCTGCTGGAGGATGAACTGGCGTGCTGCCTGGAGGGCCTGTGGACACGAGAAACAGGGACAACACAGCGGTGAGCACCACACATACACACACCTTTACACTCTGCTTAAATTTCCTCAAAATCACAGGAGAGATACACTTAGCACTGCACGGTGGGCCCCACCTGTTCGCCAACCTGAGTGTGTGGGGCCCCCTCCTGTACAGAGCCAGAAAGGGGCCTTGCATTCTCCTCAGAATAAGAGAGGAAAAATACAATTCTGTAACTCTACCGCACCCTTTATTCTTTTCTTTCACACTCGCTCAGATCATCTGTCCACTGTGCTGCCTGCTATGTGGTTTGCTACCCTACAAACAGATGAAGGCAATATTTTTTAGACTGCACCCGCACAGGATCTTTGGTCCAATGGCAAAATGTGCCTCTCAAAACAAAAACACCAGGCAACAGTAAATCAGTGGGCAAACAGCTTTTTGAAGAGCACCATCAGGATGCACATTTGCTTCCTGGCCCTGAAGAGAGAGAGGAAGGTTACATAGTAAATATTGATTTATGAAAAGATGGAGGGGGGTGAAAAGCCCTCTTTAAAAAAAGAAAAAGAAAAAAGACCTGACACCAAACATAAATCCTAAGAGTCATACTCTGATGCATATGCTAACCAAAAAAAGGGTCCTAGACTGAAAAGTTGTATACATTTTCAGCCAGCTTTAATAGTTCACCCAGCTGTAAACCCACTTTGAAGGCAAATCTATGGTTTAATTCACTGTCATTAAAGGGATAGTTCACCCAGAAATGACCATTGTCATCACTGATTCATCCTCATGTTGGGATATAGCACCATAAATGTAGCATAAAAGTGGTCCATACAATTCATCTTCATCATGTCTTTTCAAGTCATGCAACAGCTTTGTGTGAAGAACAAACAAAAAAGTGAAAAGGCCTAGTTTTCAACTGAAAATTACGTTTAAAATACATTAAAATAGAAAACATTATAATAATAATAATAATTCACACTATTACTGTTTTTACTTAGCTTTTTTAAATCACTTTGTAAGCATAAAAAAACAACATTAAAAAAAATGACCCCAAACTTTTGAGTGTCAGTGTATGAATATTGTGAGAATTAGTTGTATTTTGTGTCAAACCTAAATTAGATTTTAGAATTTTTTTTATTTTTGAAGCTTGACAATGCCTGGTATTGTTTTTCTGCTAATTTCTGCTATTGTTGTAGGAGAAAAGCAGTGTGCATATTCATAAGAAAGTTTTACAGAAGACGGTAAGTCTTATGAGTTAAGTAAATGAAGACAGAATATTCATTTTTGGGTGAACTATCCCTTTAAAACATGGTCACTTATCACTGATCTGATATCAGTAAGACTGTTAGTGCTAATAGCCATTATATCAATTGCAGAAGTACTTACTGGCTACATGTGTGGGAGGGTGTATTACAAAGCCCAGTCCAGGACCCTCTAAATAAATGGTGCCAATCCTTTTAAGAGAGATACACCTCTGTCTTTTTTATTGTAGAGGGGGTGGTGGCGGGTTTAGAGAGAGAGGAGGCCAAAAAAGGCGAGAGGCCCCCAATACAATCGGCACATGAGAGAGAGAACATGCAGTGGTGTGATGAAAACCATCTGCATCAAGAGCACTTGCTACTTTGCTGAGGTCACAATTGAGCACCGTACACACACACACACACACACACTTACACACACACACACGTCTGTGAACACACGCACATGCAGGAACCCCCCAACCCCCCCTCCATCTGCGCACATGACCTCAGCGGAGGGCTGGATAAGCTAAAGTGACCGGCAGCACCTCCCAGCTACGACTAGCTTTGAGAATATACACTCTACTGATGGCATGTGGTGTGAATTACTTCTTACAGACACGCACACACACACAACCAGAGACAACTTGGACCAGATGGTTGTCTGGCAACAATGATCAACAATTGAACAAAACTGCCGCACTGATTACCACTTTAATAAACTCTTCTTTGATTTTCATAAATGCCACAATTATTTGGATTAAATGGTAGCTGTTTAGTGCACACATTTAATCCAAAGCAATTTACAATGCACTAATTTAATGCACAGCCCCTTCTGGAACTACCAGAGGTTAAGTGCCTTGCTCAGGGGTGCAATAGTGATAGATTGTGATATCAGTAATTTGGCAGTGACTGGGTCACCCCTAAATAGGACCACCCCTAAATTTGTGTTTCCAGTACAGCCTTAACTATTAAGCTAAAACCACCTTAGATTTGTCTCATGCTTTCTTTCATGGACCATCATTTACTCACCCTCATGTAATTTCAACCCTATATTTGTTTTCTTGTGAAAGACAAAAGACGCCGAGCTGAATTTTGAAGTAGCTCTTTTCCATACGATGAAAAAACACCATTAAAGCACATGACTTATTTTCTTACTTCCATAAAAGTGTTTTATAATGACAAAAATAAAGAAAAAACATACAAGTAACATAAAAGCAATGGAAATTTATCAAACGGCTTTAGAAGACTTGGAATATAATACATAGAGTGTATATTAAAGGCCATGCTTTTATGATATTTTAATGTTTTTGTAATTTATGCCATTATAAATTACTTTCAGGAACTTTTATTATGTTTTTTTTCTTTCATTTTTGCCATTATAAATCACTTTTTGGTGTCTGTTTTGCACTGAAAAGAAAATTTAAAAGAAATTTGGAAAGACAATACAGTATGTGAGGAAAAGACAGGGATTTGAAATATTAGAAGACCTGGAATGTAGTACACAAATTGTATGGACCTTTTTACAATATTTTCATATTAATTATTTTTTTTATTTTTGCCTTTTTGGAGCTTGTTTTCATTGCATGGAAATGAGCTGCTTGGATATTCTAAAATCTCATTTTGTGCTGCACAAAAAAGTAATATTAAGAGTTTGGAATGAAACAGGGGAGAGAGAAAAAAATCATAATTTTTGGGTGAACTATTACTTTAAGGAGAAAGGCACAATGCCTAGTGATGAACAAGTGGTCAGTACGGCTGGTCTTAATCATGATGCACTGAGCTCAGCAGCGGGACCGGAGACTGGCGGCACTAAACGGACCCAGAATGAAAGTGTCTGGGGCGGCGAGTCTCTCTGAGCAACAGGGGAGAGGCTCCGTTCTGTGGCTGGAGAATCTATTGAGTCTGACTTGCCAATTTTATTGCTTTTACGAACAGTGGAGTTAAAAAAAAAGATTTGGAGTACAAACAGGGGGAAAAAATGCTTTATAACTTCCATCCATACATCTAAGCAGGGAGTGAAAAACACATCCAGATTTCAAACGTGAACATGAGTTGCTTCTTTCTTCTCGCTCACCTACTTTCATCTTATCTCTCTCCCCCAAAGCCTTGTGGCATTCGCTGGTGAGTGCTGCACCTTTAAAGAAAATATGAGGGAGGCCGCGGATGGCCGGGTCCAACAAGAGTTCCATTGTGCTGTTGAGTTAGACAGGTTTTATTGCAGCGCAGGGCGGGCGGTCGGGCGAGCCAGAGCGAGAGCGCGAGAGAGAGAGAGGGGAAGGGGAGGGTGAAGAGGTCAGAGCCCAGCTTGGCGGCCTTAGCAGCACAGTGTGTGAGTTCTTCTGACTTGTCATCGCCCTCCCCCCCCGTAAATCAACACTCCTGACATTGCCTTTAATAACAGAGCATTTTTTAATTCAGCAGGGTCGTGGAAGGGGGGGGGGGGGGCTGGGGGGGGGGGTGTAGGGGAAATATAAATGACAATTTGATCTCACTGCTGCTTTACAGTTTCTCAAGAATTCCCATGAATGATTATTGGGGTATTTTTCTTAAAACAATCAATAAAAATACTCAAAACTATTCCAAAAATATGAATAAAACAACACAAAAACACATGAGATTACTGAGACTTTAACCAGTCTTTTTTCTGAGAAAAAGTTTCAATTGTTGTCTGTTTAATGTCTTTGCATTCTATGCGAAACATTTGAAATCTCTAATAGATGAAATTTGTCTTTCCTATTGGCCTGTCCACATCAACTTTATGAAACAGATCTTGCTGCTGGCCACACTCGACCAATCAAACCCCCACCTCGGTGCTGACCTCCAATCAGAGTTAGATATGATGTGCAGTTATTTATAGTTGGCTAGTGAGGACCCTTTTAGAAGAGGTCAACGAAGTAACAGTGGTGGCCTCCTTTAGGGCCGCGGCGCTGCGTTTTTAATTCATTCTTAAATAAACCCGTCAACATGCTCCACTTGCACTCTGGCTTCTACTGCCAAATGGCATATTTACCCGCACTCGAAGCTGCTTTGGGGTATTATGTCACACACTGTGACTTGACACAACAATGTTTTTGTTCTAACTTCTTCACAAAAAAAATAAAAAAAGAGACATGATGAGAAAACAAAAAGCAACAAGTATTACAAAAGCAATTCTTAAATAAACCCGTCAACATGCTCCACTTGCACTCTGGCTTCTACTGCCAAATGGCATATTTACCCGCACTCGAAGCTGCTTTGGGGTATTATGTCACACACTGTGACTTGACACAACAATGTTTTTGTTCTAACTTCTTCACAAAAAAAATAAAAAAGAGACATGATGAGAAAACAAAAAGCAACAAGTATTACAAAAGCTCCGGAGACCTAATGGAGTTGATTTTATTTAAGTATCAAACTTTACCTCAGATATTAAAAGGAACCAAACTTAACCTTCTTTCAGCGGTACAAACCGGGAGGACTTGTTACACTCGGGTGCTTTTGTTCAGCGTGCACCCTGCTTGATAGCCACCTCCAAATCAGGAGTGGAGAGAGGAAGACAAAGGCGCCCTTTTTTCCCCCAACCGGTGCCATTCAACCTTAAAGGAAAAGTAAAGCTATTCCAAAAGCTGCTTCTTTTGAGGTTCAGGCTTGATCCTCCTGGAATTAGGAAGTTCAGCTTTCTCCTTGTAATGTGTCTAAAAATGAAGACTTGAGCTGTTTCTGTTTGCTTGCATTAGATAAGAGAAACAGAAGAAGAAGAGGGGCGAGATGAAAGAAAAGTTACACAGATGTAATGCAAGCTGGCATCCAAAACGTCACTCATGTGAGGGATTTGGCAAAAATAATCATACCTGCTTGTACAACCTCTTCAAATTCTGAGTAACTACAGGCGCACAATGCGCCCGGCTCCTTTCCTTTCACCACTCCTGACGGCAGCCGCTTTATTACTCACGAGTGTGACAACTTGTGGGATTGCTTTGTATCTGAATGGCATATTTACGTGAAGCGTGGCTTTCGGTAGCGGTTGCTTGTAATGTATCAAATGCATCACTGTCAGCTGCCAGAGGAATCTACCACCGCAGATGTGTTTGTCCACACGATTGAAAGCGTTACGCACCGTCGCTTACGGAGTGTTGGCCTGGCCAGTATGAACTTAACTTTCCAGAGAGACTATCCGCACCAATAATTACTAACGGATGAATTATTGTTTGCCTGAGAACCAGACTTGCTCTATTTTAATGCTGGAACGCTCCAACACAGCTGGTGACCAAATGAGCTTCGTCTACAGCGGCTTCAGGCAGACATACTGGGCCTGTTAGCAGCTGTCCACCCCGGGCTACGGGACGAGGTGTGGGTTGTTCGACGGGATCGGATTTACAGGCCCGGGCCAAGGTTTCGTAGATCTTAACTTGGTCCCCATGACTCATTACAGTCGTAGCCTGCAGAGCTGTCCAATTTCACGGTGGGTTACAAATAAACTGCACTTCTGACCATATTTCTCTCCTTTTTTCCCCCCCTCTCGCTCCTTTTTGGCCCAAGCTGGATTTAATTTGGCACTTCCTGTTCCATCATGCGGTTCGCAGTCACTCGTCACATTTGTTTTTGTTCAGATCCATTAAAACACGCATCTGAAAATGGCGAAATCGAGTGAATTATTCAATGCCGAAATCATCTAAAAACACCCGCCGCTGTCCCTTTTTGCCATTTAATGTAATGTTTCCGCAATATAAAGGCTACGGCGAAACCTTTAAATTTAAATGGCTACAGCAGACTCCCATCGGCCATTAAAATGAGGAAAGGGTGAATTGGAGCCAAGGCAATAAAAAAAATAAAACTAAGGGAGGAAAAAACTTCAAAATATGCTGTAATGTTTGAAAAGCCTGACCGCTTTGGTTTTTTTCACTTCCTATTTTTCACAAAGGGGACCTGTTTGAAACTTGCTGCCTTGCTGCTTTCCAGATGTGCGTTGCTCACCTCTAAGTCCCCAAAAATGTTAAAACAAAAAGCCTGCTGGGAAAAAAGCAAATATGAGCTGCAACACGATAGCAGCAGCAGCGTCAGAGAGATCAGAGATTTTGTTTTTGAAAACTGTGAAAAAGTTTGCACGGATTGTATGGCTGTTGAACTCATTAGGGGAAGGCGAATGGTGAAAGAGGCTCAAATGAGCTCATATGTACCTGGTGTCTCTCTCGGCAGTAACTTATCCCCATGTCCCATACTGAAAGAGCGAAAGAGGAAGTGTAATCCACTATGGCTGGGCTCTCTGGGCATCATTACCTCGTTGTTGGCACCGTGAGCTCACTTTGTAGTGCTGAGGGCCACAACATTAGCGTGAGTTCAACACTGAGACAGCTCGGAGAAAGAAAGAGAGAGAGAGAGCTCGAAAAGTTCAGGATACGGGTCGTCTCGAAATCCTCCAGCCTCGGCAGCCGCACAGCCGGCTAATTGATGGCAATTGCACGGCAGTTTTGCTGTGGTTTTCTTAACACCGCCCTTCTGGCAGTCAAACAAAGTTCTACTTGATAGGGTTTCAACCTCTCTCTGCTGTGCGGACTGCAAAAACTAATAAGAAAAAGACAAGACTTTCAAGGTCTTGTCGTATTTGAGAGATTTTCAAGATCTTAGAGCTGGTCAGCAGGGATAGTTCGGGGAAATACGAAGGTGTTGGGGTTCAATGCGAGTCACCGTTTCAGTGACCTAGCCCAATGGGACACCGTCCAAAACCATCCTCCTACAAACACATGCTAAACAGACTGACCATGATGAGGATAGCACTAACTGGCAGCAGGGTTTCCCGTCCAAACCAGACATATGGGATGCATTTCTTTGTTAATATTAATAAAGAAAAAATTAATAATACACGCTCGGGATGTTGCCAAAAGCAAGTTAGCTAGAAGAAAAGACACATGCGGTGTATTGTTAAAACAGAGGAGCACTCAAAACCGCTTGCTTGGAGAATAACTAAGAAAAATAAAGTTCAAGTTTTTTTGTTTGATTTTGATTTCATACCTGGTAGTGGCTAAAGTGATACTGATCTTCAGAAAATAACCAGAAAGAACATACAGCATATAGAAAGTTTCTGCCATCTGTGTTTAAACGGGAGTGGGGAGGTTTGAAGACGAGTTAGGAGGGAATAAATCGTACCGAGTGCTATGAGGCCTCATCTCGTGTCTTTAAGCACAAATGCTGATGGCGAAAAGGAAGCAACTACTGTAGTGTCCTTTCCCAAAACTCAACGATTTTTTCTACAACGATGCACCATGTGAATACGATAAAGCAAACACGCTTTCTTTCGGCAAACCTTTAACAAAACCAAACCAGCTGCAGGTTTCACATGTTCTTCATCAATATTCAATTACATCAGTAGCATCAATCTATATCATCAATCCGCGTCGCTCGGCACAATGCAGCCTTCATCTCGCTTCTATCCCCACCCTTGGCTATTAAGGAGAAGAAAAATAGAAACCAACATTCTCTCTCTTCTCTACCCCGACGCCTCTCCCTGTTGACTTTAGTCTCTTTTTAAGATGGCAAACACAAAGAGCAAGCGGAGGCAAGCTAATTAGCAACACTTAAAAAGGGATCTGGCTTCATTGTTTGCAGTCCCTCTCCCTCACCAGTTTCCAGGGCAACAACTTTGAGAGTGGCGCTGTGCATATTTCTTTTGCTTTTTTCTTCATCTTCTTTTTGTTTCCCCTGGGGGTTTCTCCATTTTTTGGAGCCTGGAGAGGGCCGTTGGGAGGACAGAGATGGAGAGCGGAGGGGTCTCTTATCCCAAGCACAGAGCAGGGGCTTCTGGGATGGCGTACGGTTAGGCCTCTGCATTACACAGCACAATACAGAGAGTTCTAAGTGGGCATTGAAGGCAAGGAAATTGGGCTTAGTAAGTACGTAAGTGTGTGTGTGTTTGTATTCACCATGGTTAAAGGAATAGTTCACCTGTATCAAAACCATATGACTTTCTCTTTCCGTAGAACCAAAAATAAGGTATTTTGAAGAACGTCCAAGCTGCTTTTTTCCATAAAATGGAAACATATTTTGACCAGGTGCTCCAAAAAGCCATTCTCATTTGCATATTTAAATGAATCATTTAATGTATCATCCTAACATAAAACCCATTATGTAGATGCGTGCTCATCAAGGCTGCATTTATTTGATTAAAAATACAGTAAAAAATACAAATATTTTGAAGTATTTTTACAATTCAAAATAATGGTTTTCTATTTGAATAAATGTTAAAATGTAATTTATCCAGGATTTTTTGATGAATAGAAAGCCTTGAAACAGTCTTTATTGGCATTTAATCTAACTAATACTAACTAATCAAATCCTGTCATTGATTATTATTATTATTATGGTATTATTATTTTATTTACTGACCTCCAAAGTTTGACTACTAAAATAGTCTTTTGGACTTTATTTTATGTAATGAAGTAAAGTTATAGGTGTTTGACTATTTAAATTGTTAGAGGAACTTTTCCTTTAAGAAGTTAGAAGTAGCACCAGTCCTTGACAATTTACTCTCTTTCCACCTCATCTGTTGATTAAAGCTGAGACAACAAAAACACATGCCAATTAGCGTCAATTACGGCTGATGTTTCCTGACGTGGAGTCCAGTAGGAAGTGTACTCAGGGTAAAAGATGCCCTCCCCCTGCCTCACTAACCCTTCAAACTGAAATTCCCTCCTTGCCGCCCTCCTCCTTCTGCCCCTCATTCTCTCCATCCTTCCTCAATTCCTCTCCACTTCAACTATTACCTAAATCTCACCCTCCCACTCCTCAAAGCTCTCTCCGAATCACTAAATCCATTCTCCTGCCCTCTTTTTTTCCTGTCCCCTTCCTTTTCCTTCCTTTCTCTCCTCCCCAGTGGTTTGTCAATCAGCTCTGAGGGAGCTATACCTCCAAATGCCCCCACATTAGTATCCAGCTGAGAATCTTTCATAATCGCCATGGTGACTAGAAGAAGGTCAATGCTTGATGTGCTTCAAGTATTGTCTATGAACTGCCCAGGCCGTGGAAATTACAGGCACGGAATAAAAGGTGGCTTTGTGGCACCACTTTAGACAGTGGGAAGTGAGTGTTTCTTGGTGCAAATCTATTATGTTTGAGCATGTTTGCCAAAAACAAAAGGCTAAATGGAGTCAGAAGGTGAAAATATGATGGAGAAAAATGCTAAATAAAACTTTAGAGTGTGACAGTGAATTTCATGTATGGGGGCCCTATGCAAATATATAATCACAAATTTTTTGTAAAGTATGTTATCCTAATATTTACAATGTATCTACATTTAAAAAAATTTTTTTAAAAATACATAGAGGAAAGTTTGCTTTTAGACTTTTAAAACAAAAATAATTGTAGAAGGTGATATGTAATTTTTTGCTACTAGCAGAAGAAATTACACACTTGTCCGATGTTTATTTTTGCTTTGAAATAAACAAAACTAAAATTAAAATGTATTATTAATTAATTAAAATAAATACATTAAAAATAAATAAATACAAAAAATATTAAACACATTAATAAATTAATAAATAAATGTACTGCTTTGATTCTTTCAACCAACACATTACCAAAAATCAAATTTCACATCTTGTTGTTGTCGCAATTATTCCCATATGAGTTTGTGAGTCATTATTGTAATGTGATCTGTGTTGGTTGACAGTGCTACTGTGGTCTGGCTGTACGTTTGGAACTGATCTGAGCCCAGCTGTGCTGGCAGTCCTTCTGAGATGCTCTGCATAGTCAGATGCACTGGATAGACACAGGAAGAGGTGACTGTGCATTGCCACAACTGCTCCCAATGGAACTTCAGCTGGCTTAAAATGACTCCACACACAGAGAGAGAGAAGCATACCAGCACACACACATATGTACATGCGCACTAACGGCGGCCCTCTTTAGCCTTCTCAAAGGTTTCTCTGGAAAAGCCATAAATTAGTTTTATTATCGTCCCATAAATATGACATTCCAACATTCCTGAATTAGGACTCAATGTGTGAAAAAATCATTAGATGAAGAATATGAAATATCTCTGAACACATGTGAAATACATTACGCTTCGTATAAACCTTTACTTATAGAAATGTGCGTGTTACCAATGCTAGAGAGCGACTTTGATTAAAATCAAACGAAACAATAGCTTTTACCAGAACAAAAACGTTAGTAATCAAGGTAAGCTATTCAGCTAAATCGACTTTTCAAAGAGCATATATTCTTCATTCCTTGAGCTTTGAGGCAACACAACAAAACAAGTAAAGAAACGTCCTCTCAAATACTTTCTTAACCGTGTAAGAAGCTCAAAGCCAGACCAACTTTTCAATAGTACTACAGGAAAGCAGCACGCCGGAGGTCTTTTTTGTATTGCTGCGGCATCTATTGATGTTTTCCACAGATGCTAGGCAACTACCCTCCCTTAACACCCCCCCCAAAACCCCTCACCCTTGCACCTCGGTCACCACCAGCGTTTCGTGACCCAGCTTGACCTTTCTTTTTCACTGACCTCCGTACAATGAGACAGGCCACAATTAAAAGTGCGGAATGCTTTTAAGCGATGACACCTTTCAATGGGCTGACAATGTTCGATTTACTGGATGTTATTAAGCTGGCGTCTGGCCTGGCCCCCATCACCTAGCATCCTTGTCTAAAAGGGATATGATCCCTGTATTTAAGTCTCTCCCTCCCCTTTCCCTCCATTTTTGTTCGTTAGACTTAAGCCGCTTGAAGGGAAGATGATAAAGAGTGGCTCTGTTCGTGCTAGTGGGCCCGAGGCCTTGAGACTGCTGACACGATGGGCTGCAATTGGTCAAATGAGCTTCATTTCACACCGAGGACGTGATACGGCCATTACTGTCCACCGAGTGCTGAACAGAAGGCCGTTCCTGGTGGTAATGAGACGGGAGAGAGGCCAAACACCCTGACTGTCAAACCGTCCAAACTTCCTATCTCACCGTGCTTAGCATTTCACACGCAGAAACCCAATTAGAGAGTCTAGACTGCCTTACCGGTACCTATGATCTGCCATCAGGATATCCAACTCAATATGGCCTATCTGTCCAGACATCTGAGATCTATATGCCTTTATCCGCTCTTTCCATCAGCGCTGTGGACAGTTTAATTAAAGCTACCATTACAACCAATTTACAGAGTCCATTATGGCCTCTTAATGGTGGACGGTGCCAGAGAAAACAAAGAGTAAAGCAAACGTCACACGTGCACGGACATGAGTAATTCTGAGTTGTAATAACATAAAAAGTGGGGGTGGGTTGTGATACAATGACTACAGGAAGACAAACCGTCAAATGTCCCTCACGACTAAAGACATGAGAAAACACAGAAATAGAAACACTTATGATCTAATTATAAAACTACAAAAAAGTTACAGTTATTTAAATATATATTAAACATTTATTATTATAATTATTAATAGTATACTGAATATTTAATAAAATAACTTTTATATCATTTATTTTTAGACTATATTTGAATTAAATCTTTTTATTTGTATTTTTCATTTTAATCATAGATACATAAATGACAATTAATAAAACGTCAAATATCTTTCAATGTATTGATAAATCCCATTTTGTAAACCATTAAAGTAAATACACATAACTAAACATATACATCTAATAAATATAAGACAGTTGACCGTTGTGACCCATTACTTGTCAACACAAATCCATTTTCCCAAAAAGTCAAAGACTTAAATGTAAAGCGAATGGGGAAAGAGAAGAGGAAGAGATATAATCTGCTATCTCCTGTCTGTAGACTATCTGATTAAAAGAGCCTGAGCTTTACAACGATGTGGTCTCCATATCAGCTCCAAACCATAACCAATGTTAAGCTGTCGGTGTTTGTCTGTGCCTAAAGGAGGAGTCTGGCTTTCTTTTTTTTTCTCTCTGGTGTGTTTCACATCTCCATTCTGCACTACTCTTTCTCAACTGTCCACTAATTAGGGAAGCAGTTGCTCATCATCTCACTCCTCTTGAGAGTTTTACCCAAAACTCAGAAGTGGTCAAAACTGATCTGAAAGAAGATCCGGAGCATCAGGTCTCCAAACGGCCCATCATTCTGACAGGCCGCATTTAGTGTAAAACTTGGCCAGAGACTCACAAAGAAAGACTTTCCTACAAAAACAACTTCATGCAAACTTTATACAGATTAAGCATATTTAACATTTCTAAAGAGAAAATGTGAGTGGTGTTTGCCTGTGCAGTTCACCAGCATGTCATTTGAATCGATTGGTTTGAACAGCATAATGCATAAAAACATTTTCACATCAGTTTTCACTTCATAAACATGATTTTATGATCAAATTCGATCATACACGTGTTTTATAAATGAGGCCTGTGATCTTTAGAAATGTTACTAATTTATGAAAGTTTTGCCCATTTTATCGTCCACCTGGTAAAAGCCATATATCTGATTGCTTAAGTGAATGTTGCTTTCATCACTCACATAGCAGGATGAGATATACTCTGAAGAACTTGGAAAAACTTCAAGGGAAATTGGTTCTCTTGATACTAAACAGCATACTAGTAGCAAAAGGATGGGTGACAGGGTGCTTCAAGAGAGCTGGTCTTGACCCAACAATGTTTGTAACCTGCTACGCACCATTTGGGGCACATCCTATCTAAATGGCCGCTTTGAAGCGAAACCACAGGTCTACTGTATCCCTAAAGAGAGCGAGAGAGAGATAAGACCTCCCTATTAAAGAAACGAAGAGCAGCAGAAGGGACTGTCAGGGCCATTCCCCCTGCCCAGGGTGCAGTAGCAGTAGATGGGCTGCGGAGCGGGACCATTTGAAGTGAAGAACACTCGAGGGATTGAAAAACAGAAAACCCTTGGTTGGATTCCTGGCTTTGTGCAACAAGAGGATGAAATTCTATAAGGACTCCACTAGTGTGCACTCTTGATTTTTTTTCCTCTACCTCTCCTGTCTTGCATTTTTTTCTACAAAGCAAAGGGTTTTGCTGGTCTTGGGGTTGTGAAGCAGACAAGGAACATTCCTCAGGGGGGCCCAGGCGCCCTTTCTTGACACATCTCAGTGTTGCACTTTCTTTCCCCCCTCCCTCCCTTGGTTCCCTCTCTCCAACCACTTCAGCAGCCCCACTTTCCCCCATCGCTCGACTCATTCTCTGACTCGGCTACCTCATATCTGTCTGTACCCACCAGCCCCTCCTCTCCCGAGATGCCTGCCTCCATTCCTCTGACTCAAACCCATCCCAGCGCTCTCTTTCGCCATCTCACCCTCCCTCTGCTCGCATTCTCCATCACTCTGCTGGGCTTCTGTTTGTTTGGTAAAGACTGTTGAGTCTTTGACGTCTGTAGATGCCTGTGATTTCTCCCAGGCTCCCGAGGGGCCCAGGGAGAGAGTGCTTTGTGCTCTGACAACGTGGGCCTGCAAAGAGGGAGCTGGGACTGTTTTTCTGCTCCAACGCTTCTTGGCAGGGTGTTTAACCAGTATCGGTGCACTGTGCTGCTTCCAGGTGAAAGATTTGGGCTTGGAAGAAGAGACTACACTAGACTAGACCATAAACAGAATCAACAGCGAAACAGAAGTGCGTTTACTTAGGTTAAGGTGATATTTTTTTAAATGCATTTCTAAATAAAATAAGTATGGCACAGCACAGTTCCTGAAGCTGGGATTCTTCACAAATCCCACAATATCCAAATGAACCGTTTTTGGAGCGGGATGTTTAAATAGTCACAACCCCTTCAATATTATAAAATAAATACATAACTTTAATTTTACCCTCCTGTCTGCTTCTCTATGACTATACATTTAATTTAACATATTAACATTTTATGCAACAACCTTGTGAAGTACATCACGATACCTACATAATGACACTAGAGTACGACTTCACTTAAAGCTTGACATATGTCAATACATCGAAGAATCTACACAACATTTCCATGAAAGGGGCTTCGGAAAGGCTTGCTGAAACAAGCCATAATCTCTTTCAATACCTTCCTCCATCTCTGCAGGGCTTTATAGTGACCTGCTCCATAAAAAAATCTGTAAGAGATGAGGATAGCGGAGCAAGACATTAAAGCTTGATAAATGACTTTTTAGGAGGCTCTGCCATGATAACACTTTACTGCTTGCTTTGCCATTTTCAGAGCCTTCCTCATTAAAGTCATTTGGCTTCAAGGCCAAACTCTCCATTCATTTATAATCAAATGAGGGAACTTGATGATGAACTAATTCAGATTCTTATGAACAATGGCCATCTGAGATGGAATAAAGGAGGCAGATTTCTATGGCGTTGTCACCCATATCAAAGGGCATATTGCATCGCTTGCTGGCACAAAACTTACATCTCGTTTGAAGAAGAAAAAAGAGGAGGAGTGAAGAAATGAGAAGAACATTTGGGATATCTCAGTGGACAAAGGGGTTAGGGAATGTCATTCACTCAACCTGCATAAAAAAGTCGTGATTTTCATTCAGTCTAAAAAACAAACGTTGTGAAAAAAACAAGTCACAAAGTCTAATTATTGTCAAGTGACTATAGAGGCTGAAAAATGAATAAAACATTTGAGCCAAATGTAAAATTTGACACATTAAATAGTGACAGCAGATCAAAAAGATGGCCTGGGGACTTTTTCAGATTTGTATTTATTTTTTGTCTGTAGAGCAACTCAAATAACACTGAAGTAAATGTATAAAACTGCTACTGGAAGATGAGCAGGTGTGTGGAGCCTCACTCCATAAGGCTCAAGGCCAAGGAGAAATAAAATACACCTACACATAAATGCTGGCACAGGCATGTACACATGCATTTATAGGCAAGTAACCACAATAAATATCCTTAAAGAGAGTGACTACAGCATTTGTACCACTGAAGGTCTCTGTGTGGCATATTTTGCATCTGAAGTGAAACTTCAGACCTGTTCTAGTCAGACTGTATGACAACTCAAATGGAATAACAAGCTGCTGCCAAAAATCCTGAAAAAAAAAATATAACATCTATTTTTTAAATAATATCTGTGTAACTTGTAATTTCTCATAAATGTGACTTAAGCCATAATTGTGAGATAAAATAGCAATTGCAACATTGTAAGATTTTTCAGGTCACAGTTACGTGAAATGCAGTTGCAGAATTGCAAATTACAAGAAATAAAGTTGCAATTATAAGAAAAGTCACTGACTATGAGAGCCTCTCAAAACAAATACAGCTCAATTGCAGTTTACAACTACACAAAAGCTTTTTTTCTGACCTCAAAAAAGCCAACATTCTATGGCATAATTATCATATAGTGTTATAGTTAAGCTGTCAGCTTCTTGTAGACATATGAATTATGAAAACCGTGATGTAAAATGTCTTTAACATTACTTTTACAAAGAGCTACTGCTGCCACCAAAGACCAAAAGTATGGGCACGCAAGAGAGAAAGTGGAAAAGGAAAATAAAGAGGGACAAGAGGAAGGAAGAGAAATAGAGAGACAGAGTGTGGCATCGAGGGCACGGTGGCCGTATGTTTGACATTGGAAATGGTTTAGAACAGAAGGAACTGGCAATTTCTCTCTCTAATTAAAGGCTTTGGCTCACATGACCATGTACAGGTGCACCAACACCAGACTGCAGAGCTGGGAAGAAAGGCCTCCTTGTGTGTGGTGAAGCCATGCTCGCTCAGCGGGAGTTTCCACACACACACATACTCACAGAGGATGCAGCCAAGGAGTGCAAACATTCACATTCATTACCTTCACTACAATTTCAAGCCCTTATTTCAAGTGACAGAAAAAACTATGCAAAGTAGTTGTTATTTTACAAGTTTTTTCCTTCTCTTTTCCTGTTCTGCTCATGAACTCTCTACTCTCCAAGCAACTTCACTGGTTACTCGTGTCAATTTTTGAGCAACTCCAGTGGTCAGATTACTAAGAACCCATTTTTATATTCTTATGGAACTCCAGGAATTGCAAGATCTGACTGAAGGAGGCACAAAAAAAAAAAATCACATTGGCAACAAATTGACTGAACATTACTGTTTTGAAAGACAAAATTTCACTTTTTCATTTACAATGACTAGACAATATATGGTTAAACTATTGAATCAAGACCTTAACCTTTTTTATTAAGATTTATACCATTTAGCTTTAGTTTTTCAATGAAGTATTTTTTTTGTTGTTGCATGAAATACATAGTGTGTGGGTCTTTTAGCCCTTTGATGCCTCAATTAATAAGTTTATAAAATATAAATGATCATAAAATATAATTGCTTTAAAATATGATATAAAAATATTTTATATAATATTTTATATATTATTAGAGTTACTCAGTGCTTCACTTTCACTATATAGTCAAGCACAATGACTATATAAAGAGAACGGTCATAAAGAATTATGGGTAAGGGTCAAAGGTGATCGCCCACTGTGGTTTGGATGTAGCAACACACATGAATAGCATTTCTCACCAGCATCAGAGGGTTAATGAGGACAAATATTAGAGGACATCAGTGTCAAAGGTCCTTTAGATTTACACACCAAATCAATCGGGAGAGGTAAATAATTTGGCGTAACAGAGTCCTCTTTTAGTAATAGTTAATCAATATTACATTAAGACATAGGATCTGTTAACTAGGGGTGTCCCCGACTAAGGATTTTCATAGTCGAATCGGAATTTTCGAATCTAGCCGATATTCGACTGATAATCAAATCATATGTTTTGGGGGCGGGGCAAAATACATTACCAAGAGTCAAGTCAGACATTCGACAGCCATAATTACTGACGTTAACACACAGGGAAAATGTGTAATGGATGCCTCGCAGATACAAACGGGGTAAATAATGTTTTATGTTTTGATTAATAGATAGTTAAAATTAAGACTGTGAGATTGGTAGTCAAATCGGGCTCCTCATATCGAAGTATCGAATCTTTGACTATTCGGGGTACACCTACTGTTAACAGGTGTGCCTGTGTCATTGAGTAAGTTTTCATGGACAACAATAATCTAATTTTAATACAATTAAGACAATACTCTGATTAAGAATCTACCATGTAAACAGAGATTTTTGATTACCTTAATCTGGCTTAAGTCATAATCGAAGTAAACAGAAATTGAATTAAGACATGTGGAGTATTCCTATTTTAGTCGCATTTAGACTTGTGCCGGTATTCGGTAATGCGATATATCACGGTAATGAATATGCACGATATTGTTATCGTGGGCACTTCTAAATACCGTGAATAATTATATATTACAAATTATTCAGAATTTTGAATGCATTTTAAGAATACTTTTCCCATCAACTGGTCAAAATGCATAACACCGCTGTATTCTGCATGAAAGACGCGTGTGCACTCTGATGTAAATAAGTGTGGACGAGAAGCACATGGCGGAACATGTGAGCACTACTTTCTGTTTCTGAAAGGTGTTTAAATTATTTAAACAGCCATTCAAATTTTTGTATTTGCTATTATGTTCATCACAGCGCCAAATACTTAAATATTTAGACTTAATAGGCTATTTATTTTCAAAAAATGTTTAACATTTTAATCTGGAGTCAACATGCCCTTGATATTGTTTGAAAGTGTTTTGATTCTTTATTGTCCGTATACCGTAATAAAATCATTTGCAATTAATCGCAACATGAAAATTTGATACTGGCATATCCCTAGTCGCATTACTGAAGTGCAGTATAGACGTGTAAACACCATAATCACATTATTAACGTCGTGCAGGACTTTTCGCTGCATTTTGCGACAGGATACACACACGGCAGTGCTTAACCGTTTGACGGCAAATAAAAGAGCTTCAACACCGCCATCGTCTGTATGCACATACAAATAATTAACTGCACTTGAAGCTTTCATAAAATTAAAAATGAAACGCCCAAAACGATACATGGCATCATCACGAAGACGAACTATGTTTATACGTGAAATTCCGGAGGGTACGTCGGATGGCGTAACGTGGTGACGTAATGACGTGTGTCATTAATCGAACTATGTACGATAACATGTAAAACGGGAACATGAAAGGAATATTCTAAAAGCAACTCATGTAAACACCATAATCATAATATTGGCTTATTTAAATAAGGTAAATAGACTACTGATGTCCATGTAAACGTAGTCACTGATAACGAGGTTGAGGGGTCCTGTTACCCTCTGCATCTGTAATGCATTTAGGGAAGAGTGTGGACAGAAAAAAAAATAATTTCAGCCAAGAAAGTCCGGGAAGTGAGGAAATTCCAACTGACAAACTGGATATGGAAGACACTGACGCATAGGCCAAAGAGCAAAAACAGCACAAGCCTCTGCACGCTGACGTGTCACTGCATAAAACAGTCGCTTAGAGGATTATTGTGACTCAGGCTAGGCTGAGACTGCTGCTAGAACTGGACCTAAAGTGTGAGGATTTCAGTAGAGTCTGCATTATCTACAGGAACTATGGTTAGGAGTATACATAAAATCGCCAAGTGCAGTTCTGGAAGATCTCATGGAAATATGAAGCCTGAGGACTAGATCTGGTTAAAAGATTAGTTCACCCAAGAAAGTAATCTCTGACTCATTCTCATGTCATTCCAAACCTGTACAACTTACTTCCGCTGAACACAAATAGAGAAATTTTGGACTGTGTATCATCAGTGAGGCCCAAAATGTCAGGTCTTCTGAAGCTAAATAATAACTTTGAATAAGACACAGGCTGCTACAAATGGGTAATTTATTCAGTGGAGATTCCGATCTGTGTGATTCACTAACAAATCAATTAGTGAACTGGATTACCCAATTCACTAAAAAAAGATCAGATTCATAAGAATGAATTGTTTGAGGTTTCAGACATAAATTTAGTAAATAAAGAAAAGCAATTTTGTTGTCATTTTTCTGTCCAGATCTATTACTAAACACGTTATTCCTTTATACAATGACTTAAATACACCTCTAGTGTATAATCTGTATAATCACCTTTAATATCTAAATTAATCTAATTGTAAAATAATTAAATAATATGATAGCAATACAAATTTTTACAAACCTCTAAATATGTGATGTTTGCAACAAATAAATAAATACATCAATACAAAAATCGGTAAAACATTATTTTAAGGTGTCCTTGTTGCACATGTTACATGTACTTACTATTACAATAACAATAAATTATGCATAATTACATGCAAGTAACCCTAAGACAAACCCTAATCCTAACCCTAACAATATAGTAAATACATGTAGTTAATTAATATTGCTCAGTACTTAAATGTATAATTACACTGTAACAAGGACACCTTAAAATAAAGTGTAACCAGAACAACTTAAGTCACACAGGATGTGAATAAGTTATTTTCAAAATTTCCATGTCGGGGTGAAATATGCCTTTAACATTTTATACTGTTTCCATTAAATGACAAGCTGTAATACTATACACCACACAAATAAACTTTTTGAGATGTTGAAACCAATGCAATACAGTTTCGTTCGCATAGTTGGTTGTTTATAGTTTACGCAAGACGTGGAAATTGCACAAGAAACAACTAACAGCTAAACACACTTCCTGAAAGTCTGGGTAGAGGACTTGGGGTCTATTGCACACACACACACACACACACACACACACACACCTGCTGCTGTTGAAGGTGCAGTAAATCCACCGGGCTGATCTCCCCATTGGTGTCACCGTTGGACCCTCCCTCTCTTCCTCCGCCGTCTGATTGGCTGCTTAGACTGCTGACTCCATTTTGATTGGAGGGTGTGGTTCGAATGGTCTCAGTTGCTGATTCTACCATCATCACGTGGCACCTTGGGATAAAATAGCAGATATTGATTGACCATCAAGCATTTTTGGAAGTCCTAGAAAGAATATTACAATCTACATAGGCAATGTGTTTTATCACAAAAGCAAATACACACTAACCAATAGCACAGATTCACAATCCCCATCAGAAAGTGTTTATATGCAGTAGAAATACAGTGACACAGGTGTTAACCTTGATAAGAACATAGTAAACAAGCTGTGCGCCATACATCTATTTAGATATACCTAAAGAACCACCTGAGCCTCTGAACAGCCAATGGCAGCCAAGGACACAAACACGGAGGAAGGCGCAACAAAGGTCTGCCTGAAGAGATACTTGTGTCTGTGCCTGTGAAAGAGTGCAGTGCTTTTCACTTTTACCAAAGGTTACAAAACAGTGCATCAGCTTTGATCGAAGGACATTTGTCTTTGACAGAAAGTGTTGATGCATCAAAGAAGTGACAAAGAAGCCCTTTCAATTAGAAAAGCTGTACTCAAAAGAAACACCAACCTCTCGTACACCTTATTATCAGCCGTACAAAAACACAAGCAACTTCAGGAATGCATTTACTGTCTTTAAGAGGTGACGAGTTCAAGAAGAAAGAAATAAGCCTTCAAATGAGTGAACGATTCAGTGAACCGGTGACTTATTGATGTGTATAGTATTATTAGAAAAATAATGAGTGCTCCTCAACTAAAAAAAGGAAATATGTCAATTGTGTTGTCATTTTTATTTAAAAATACATTAAGCATGCAATTCACACATAAAATTACTTGAATACACCTCTTCTGTTTTGTTTTTTTAATGTGAGTTAACATAATAATTTATATATTAATATGCTTATTCGTAAAGAAGAAAAAGCCAATAAAAGATCAAGATTCCTGAGAAGAAAATTAAGTAGTGATATATTAAATAGTTGTCAAGGTTAGATCAGACTGTATAATATTATATTTTACAATATTTTTAAATTAACGATTTGTGTAAATGAATAAATCAAATGTTTTGTGTGTGTTTAAACGTATTCAAATGTTTCTGGTAACACCACATGAAATTAATTTAAAAATAGTATAAACATTTTGCATAACTACATAATACAAACAGGAACACACAGAGTACATTTCTAAGAACTCTGCATGTGTGTTTTCATCTAGATTTTCACTACATTTTGCTTGCTTTATTTAACCTTGCCTTCTTATTTGTCATTGACGTGCTTATGAAAACCGTAAGATATTCACTTAAAAACAAATTTCAATGACATGAAGCCCAGCATTGCGATTGCATTGTGGGAATGGTATTATCTACACATGTAGTACGTGCCGTGCAGTAAAGCTCGCCACAACAACAGCTGAAGACACAGATAGAGAAAACTCTTTATACCTGCTTCTACACCCAGATCTACATCAGGACGTTTTGGAAACTCAAGGGTGCTTTTATGGGTCCAGTAATTCACAGTAGGAATCACTTAAATGCACCTGGTTGAGGAGTTATATACTTCACCTAAAGCTGTCAACTGAGGCAGTCACGCGAAACTCGCATTACTGAAGAGGATGCAGGCATGTCTTGTATCATGGGGGGCGCAAACCAAAAATGTGGGTAGTTTTATTGTCTGTGGACTTGTGAGAAACTCTAAACCATGCAAGGTTAATTTACATCCACCCAGACATTCAGGGGACAATACTAAAACCCAAGCTTCAGCTTCTTTTTCATCATATGCAAGAGTCTCAAGCTCTTTGAGATACGCAAGACTTGAAGGAACGAGCAGCTGCTGAGCGAGTGCATCACTGCCATATTAACCAGCCCGGGGTGTAAGCAAGCATGAAGCCTTGTCATATCCCGTAATGGGTGTATATTGCCGCTATAATGGATGGTTGTAAATAAAGCAGCCCAATAAATCTGCACAGGGAACCTTTGATTATGGCTGTGAGACAGAAGTTTGCAGCGTCTTGTAATTGTTTTTGGCAAGCTCATCTAAGCCGCCAATGTCGAGGCTTGCTGCATCTTGTTTAGCCCCTGAAGCCCCCTCTAGCTGAACTTTGACCTGTGAGAACAGAGGAAGGTGCATTTTTCTTCGAAGGGGGAGTGAGGGATACAGAAAGGGTGGGTGTTCTTTTTCAGATCGAAGAGATAAAATGTGCTTTTTGGGGGAGGGCGAAGTAAAAATAACAAATAAAAAGGCACGTTTGCCTTTTAATTGGGACGGAGGAGAAATGGGACCAAACTTGCCTTTGCTTCAGGGACAAAATTAACAAAAAAAGCTTGCAACAGATAAAACAAAAATCCCAGGACCAGCGTCTTCGCAACATGGTAACGCAATGCATTTATGTTCTAATATCAGCAGATTTTCTTTGGCACTTACAAGAAAGGGTGGAGGGGGTGGTGATTCATTCTCTATCCTGTTTCTGCAAGTACTGAGGCTACAACAAGGGATCATGGGAACTTCTGTGACTGCCTGTTAAAAGCTGTTTATATTGCTGAGAGTTGCTAAGGTAAGACAGCAATGAATTCTGATTTGGCTCCAGAAGTGCATTTTAGTAAAAAGTGAAAGCTTTGTAGTTCTGGTGATTTTTTTTTCCATATGCGTAACACAAAAGGAAGTAACACAAAAACAAACAAGGTCAGGAAATAGAGAGATGGCGAAACAAGCCACAGTTTATCTCACTCATGACTAAATCCCATCCTCCCCGAAGCAAAGATCCTCCATTCACTCCTTTCTCGTTCTCTCTCTCCATCTACCCCCGAGGCAGCTGCAGTTCCGTTCCTGTGCTCAGGGTCGGAGTCGGCGGCTGGCACGGGAACAGAGGATTCAGAGAGAGCAGGGTTGAAAAGACGCCGTCTGAGCCAGGTAGGCCAAGGGGCGGAGGTCTCGTGGGTAAATCTCATACAGGTGGGCCGTCACTTCACACCCTCTCAAAAAATAGCAAGCCCAGCGGGGACTAAAAGCTTCCAGTACTCCAACAGGGTCAGAGGTGAAAGGTAGATTGTCTTTTCCCAGCTCCCTTTTTTATTGTTTAGGGAACACCATTTACTGAAGACGTCAACACTGTAAACTGTAGACAAAGCATCAGGTGTTCCTGCCTACAGCTGTTTTTGCTTTTTCAAGCAATAAAAGCAGATGAGTCAATGGCATATGAAGAAGAAAAAAAATCTAATTGAAAACAAGTACAGTTCTTGGAATGTACTCTATTTAACCTTCAATTTAATGACTTGTGTGGTCTAACCAATAGTAAAATATAGATTTCCTTATACCTTAAATTCATACATATATACATAAAGATCTTAATAATTTATCCCGAAAAAAGAAAAAAAAGATATATAATTTTTAATTACTACATTTTTTAATTAATTTTAATTAAATAATTAACATAACATGTATACTGAATAACATTTCAATGTATTATTGTAGATGTCTATAATAATTATTTCCAAAAAAAGTCTTTAAATATATTTTTCATGTTAAAACAAAGTATTACTTCATGAAATATCACTACACCAACATGGCATTTTACCTGCTAAATTAAACCAAAAAAATTAAATTGAATACCACTGTGTATTTTTGTAGATGTAGATTATAATGATCTTTTTTTAATAAATTAACTCAAGCTACACTTCTGCAGAAGAGTGAATCTGTAAACGTTCGAATGACGACAGGCTCAGCGGCTGAAGCACATATTCGTTGAAGTTGGAAGTGAATGTACCTCTGAACCAGTCTTTCATGGCCCGCTCGGCATGCTGAGAGCTTTGAAGAGGATTGAGGCTGTCGGATCCAGCTGGCTGATCCCAGATCAGCACATCTGCAACCCCAGACTGCAGATTGGACTCTGCGTTCCGGTCCGACTCCAAAACACAAGCCCCACTAATGCACCCTGAATTCAGCACTTCCAGCCCGGATCATTACACCAGAGTGAAGACGGTAGACGGCCAGTGCCAGCTAACAGAATCAGTCTTTATTATTTCAGATGAAAATGAGTATATTTCAAATCCTTCACATAAAAGCTTATTACTGGCCTCTAAAACACTGAAAACTCTGTAACGGATAATTGACTGTGATACCTGAAATTTAATTTTACATGTTTTGCTTTTTTCCCTCTTGTTTGGGTCTCAGTGAAAGAAAATATGGCAAACATTAAACCAGCTAAAGAGTTTCTTTCACATTAAAAAGTTATGTTCAAGGAGCAATGTTTAAAATAATGCGAGGATTCAAGCTGTAACTAACTTGGCAATGTCGACAGACTGGTTTAAATTTGCAACTTCAGCTCTCCGGCACACACCAGAGCTCCATTTAACTACAAAGAGCATTACCCAGATCTAAAAAAATAAATAAAACGGGCTTAATAGAAGATGACAACTTTGAACAATATTTATAAAAATGGAATACCGCTTTATTCTGCCAGTCCTTTCCCACTTTTTTTTTTTTATCACTGACTCATTCATTTACTCCGTCTTTCCTGTCCTCTTCTTTATATAGGAACTTTTCAAGGCATATGTGGAACCGTTTCACATTTTTTTCAGGGGCTGTTCACTTTTTTGTCTTCCTTTGCACCTGTGGAACAGTTCTTTCTGCACGTTACGCACACGCTAGCACACACAGACATCCTTCTCAGTAGTTTTTTTTTCTTTTCAGCAGCTTACCAGATTAATAACTCTTTATCATGTTAAGCCTTATACAGGTCTATTTATATAAGTCCCACAAAGGCTGTTTCTAGAGTCTTGCATCAGCTCGCAGGAATGCTCTTATTAATAAAACAAAGAAGGAGCCAACATGATTAGTGGAGACAGCCACAGTTGTGCCAGCACATCTCACGTCTTCTCCCTTAGGCTACCGAAACAACAGTCCCGCAGAGAAGCAAACGCTTCGTCAGGAGTGCGCCACTCCTGTTTGTCACTAAATCTGACTGAGCAACATAAAAGTCCACCTGAGCACATGTAACATACTTGCTTTATTTCAAAACCTAGTGAGCTGTCTATAAAGGGATAACATTAAGATGCTATTGTTGAAAGCACACCTAAAGTTGTTTTGAATTAGGCTGTGTTTTAAGATACCTCATTTTGGCACATAATGCATATTGATGCATGCTACGGTAGTTTAAACAGTTGAATATGGAACTCCAAGGTTGCATTTGCAGGGGGAAAAAACAAAGTAAAATAAAATACCTTGAATTCAAAGAAAGTCTCTTGAGTAAAGCTCAGTGAGAAAAAAATAGGTATAGTTACAAAACACAAAGAAAAAGAAAAACAAACACTTTTGGTCAAAACTGTCAAATGTATTAAATGTAAAGCTCAGTGCAAAAAAAGATGGCAGATAAAGTGAAAAGTATATTATAAATGCTGCTAAAGATAATTTTCATTCACTACTGAGAAGTATTGAATCAAAATAGTTAAGATCAATTAAAAATATAAATATGTACACATATATATATATATATATACATTATTATTCTATTCATCAGGAATTGACTGGCTCATAAAAAATGGGCAGTATGTACCAAAACAAGGTATAAAATGTCATGACAAAATGTTACAATTTCATAAAAACTCATACAATGAGATCCGAAAGAAAATGTACACTTTATAATAAAAACTGCAATCCTAACTAGTTATCAGCTAAAACTAAAATTATTAAAATATTTGTTAATTGATATAGTTTAAAAAACTAAATTAAATATGAATATTAGATTAGACAAAAATATGAAATGTTGTCATGCCATCTAACTGAAATAATCAAGTTGAAGGACTAAAATTACTAACTGAAAATTAATAAAAACTGAAACTGAAATAAAAATAAACCTAAATAGTAATATTTAGAAAATAAGAAAAAAAACGAATAGAGAACAAAATAGCGCTATAAAAGTACTTACAATTAAAAATGCACCAATTCCAAATGATTATATGAATTCACACAAATTTGTCAATAATTTGCTCAAATGCATAAAAATGAATTAGAAAATTTAGATAAAAAGAAAGTTGTAAAGCCAAAAGTTTTTCTTAATTCCGTAATAACATGCATGGAACTAAATTATGTATAATAGGAATGTGGAAGTTTCTTCATGTTGGCTTTTAAATTAACCAATGTTACAGTACATCCAGTTGAAGCACTATTACTGTCAGTTCACCTACCCAAAGAGAAACACACAAATGTGAGTGATTTTAATAATATTGATTGTTTTATTCTAATGCTAAAGCTCTAGACTGATTCAACATAGTTAACTGGAATCAATCCCGGGTAAAGGACACCAATTGTCCCTTGGGCAAAATAACTCACCCCAGCTTACTCAATTGCTCCAATTAGATCCCTGGAATTAGTGTATTGCAGTCTCCTTGGATAAAACACATTTCTTCTAAATACTAGGTAATCAGATACCTACAAAGTCCTTGTAAACTCATAATTGCTCTGTAAAGATTATGATTTTTTGTATTTTATTTTCAAATCCCAGATCTTGATGAAAGACGGTGCTTTTGTACAGCAGATAAAAGCTACAGATCCATTTGAACTCAACAGCCTCCTCTTGTGATCACATGGAACAGTTCCAGCCAGTGCAAGTGGGATAGATGGATTTTACCTGCTCACTACTCAAAGTCGAATTAACATCTAAGAAATATATCCGTGTGCATGTGCCTTTCCACCATGCTGATTTAAAGAGCACCAAAGGTAAACATTCGGAATGGGTGCTGGTTTATTGCAGACTCGACTGCTTTTACTGTCACAACCGAACCCCCTCGCTCCTATTACTAAAGCTTAGGACCACCAATGTCCAAGTTTCAAAAAGCTCCGTTGTGTTCTTTGCTCACTTTCTCTATATAATGTATTCGTTGTTTGAATAACCGTGGAAATGAAATCATTACAATTAATAGGCCTAACGTAGGAAGAGTTCATTTGCAAAAGCCGATAACTTAATTTAAAACATTTTTTAGAAATCACGTTTTTTTATTGTGCATTCCGAGTAATATCAATCAAACTGCAGTTGGGTTGTTTTGATTAAGTAATAATAACTTAAACAAATACAGGTACACTGTAAAAAATTGCCATGAATTTAACGGTAAAAGACTGTAAAAATGCTACAGTAAAAACCTGTTAAATGGTTAACGGTAAATTCCCCTACTATATACAGTGAAAAACATTAAGAATGGGTGCTGGTTTATTGCAGACTTGACTGCTTTTACGGTCACAACCGAACCCCCTCACTCCTATTACTAAAGCTTAGGACCACCAATGTCCAAAAATAACCAATTCATTTCCCCACGGCACAGGCTGAGACAAGGGGCACAGAGAAAATGGGAGCGTGGAAAAAGAAAATGGAATGAACGGAATGATCTGCGTTCACGGGACTAATGACACAACTTTGATCTTCTGATCATTTTCAGCGGGTTTCAGAGCTAGTGCCCTTCAGCTGAGGTCTTCCATTTTCTCTTCGATCTAAACTATGGCAGACAACAATTAAGGAACTGCTTACCCGCCGACTGTCAGAAAAATCAGAGGCACTTAAAGGACAATTCAATTATCAAGGACATTCTGATATGAAAGTAAAAAAGTAAGAAAGATTCTCACGGGGGAAAGAAAATGAGGCCAAATAAAACAGAGACGACAATCCGAGAAAATGTGCATGGGGGATGCAAGATATGCATTCATATGATATCTAATGTACCATATGGCCATCTGATGTGTTCTTGCGGCACCTGATGCAGAAGGAGGCAAAGTCCTGTTTGCAGAGCCCATAAAGATTAGCTTCAATCAGGTGGGTTCGTTGCAATAGGTAAACACCACAGCATTCCCAACCGATGAGATCGCTCCCGTGTGTGTGTGTGTGACCAGGGCAAACATTTACTCCCCCTGACACCACCACCCTATGCCTTTTTCCCCTTTGGCCCAAAGTAAGTGATTTTCCAGTCTGCACTTGATGGTTAAGAGACTGAAGATTTCTATACGAGGCCTCCTCTCCATCAGACGCACAGATCATGGCAAATATTTGGAATAGGTGCTGGGATTTCACAAATGGCACATTTGTCAGCCACTGAATGCACACAGATTCATCCACTAAGAGATCAACTTACAGATAGCCAGATGATTATAACAGACAGACAGACAGACAGACAGAAAAAGAAAGAAAGAAAGAAAGAAAGAAAGAAAGAAAGAAAGAAAGAAAGAAAGAAAGAAAGAAAGAAAGAAAGAAAGAAAGAAAGAAAGAAAGAAAGAAAGGGGGAAAGAAAGAAAGAAAGAAAGAAAGAAAGAAAGAAAGAAAGAAAGAAAGAAAGAAAGAAAGAAAGAAAGAAAGAAAGAAAGAAAGAAAGAAAGAAAGAAAGAAAGAAAGAAAGAAAGAAAGAAAGAAAGAAAGGGGGGAGGTCAGCAGGGGCTTGTGGGTCGTGTTAATAGCTGGTGGTTATTATCCTGTGATCATCAAGATGAATAAAGCCATTTCTCATGTCCTGTAATGGTTTAAGAGGCTAATGATGGGGCAAGGGCAGTCTCAAGACTGCATGAGGTACTAATGCCCAAATTGTATTTAACATGGTGGAACAGAGGTGGAACTTTATAGCTTTGAGGAGCAAGCAATCCAGCAACTGCCTAAATGCACACAGATGCAAAACCTGCTTTATGAACATGACCTTCATATGCAAGATAAAGTTTTAATGAACAGCAACTGAGACCACAGTGAGAGAGGGAAGACGGGCAGAATTTGAGAGTCGGCTGATCTGGATTAAAAAATAGACAGTGGGAACAGGAAAATCTGTAGTGAAGCCAGTTCATGTTTTTGCTCCATGCCGAATCAACAAAGCAAGGATGACTCAAAGCTGACAGCATGGAACTCGCTGGAGGAGAAAAGTGTAATAAAGTTTCAGAGAATATTATTGTCAAAATAAATATATATATATCCGGAGGGGATGGGGGGGATCCCCCCCCCCTCTGCTCTATGCATCCCTGCCTCTGCTGAATTACTTTTAACCCCGGTGGAGATAAAAACATCCCATGAACCCACTCTGACGTCCCGATCTTTGAAAGCGCTTTGAAACGTGAATAATTTTGCGACGCAATGGTTTAACTGATTCGGAGTTTCAAAAAGCTCCGTTGTGTTCTTTGCTCACTTTCTCTATATAATTTATTCGTTGTTTGAATAACCATGGAAATTAAATCATTACAATTAATAGGCCTAACGTAGGAAGAGTTCATTTGCAAAAACCGATAACTCCATTTTTTTATTTTCAGAAATCACGTTTTTTTTTATTGTGCATTCCAAGTAATATCAAGAAGATATCACGGGTTCATCAAGTTTGTCGAAATAATCCATCCTCGATCACTTTTAGTTAGATCACTCTGAAAAAACTCCTCTCAGCTAGAACGTCTTTTCAAAGTGAAAGTAGCCTTGTCACCTGACCTGAATACAGCGTGCTGATTCGCTAAAATGGACTTATCGGCTTCTGTTCAAAAACAACAAGGGCGCTCGTCAGCTCCTGCAGTAAAACGTGAACTCGCGATTCAATTCAATTCAAGTTTATTTGTATAGCGTATATAGTATATACAGTGGGGCAAAAAAGTATTTAGTCAGCCACCAATTGTGCAAGTTCTCCCACTTAAAAAGATGAGAGAGGCCTGTCATTTTCATCATAGGTATACCTCAACTATGAGAGACAAAATGAGAAAAAAAAATCCAGAAAATCACATTATAGGATTTTTAAAGAATTAATTGGTAAATTCCTCTGTAAAATAAGTATTTGGTCACCTACAAACAAGCAAGATTTCTGGCTCTCACAGACCTGTAACTTCTTCTTTAAGAGGCTCCTCTGTCCTCCACTGGTTACCTGTATTAATGGCATCTGTTTGAACTCGTTATCAGTATAAAAGACACCTGTCCACAACCTCAAACAGTCACACTCCAAACTCCACCATGGCCAAGACCAAAGAGCTGTCAAAGAACACCAGAAACAAAATTGTAGACCTGCACCAGGCTGGGAAGACTGAATCTGCAATAGGAAAGCAGCTTGGTGTGAAGAAATCAACTGTGGGAGCAATTATTAGAAAATGGAAGACATGCAAGGCCACTGATAATCTCCCTAGATCTGGGGCTCCACGCAAGATCTCACCCCGTGGGGTCAAAATGATCACAAGAACTGTGAGCAAAAATCCCAGAACCACACGGGGGGACCTAGTGAATGACCTGCAGAGAGCTGGGACCAAAGTAACAAAGGCTACCATCAGTAACACACTGCGCCGCCAGGGACTCAAATCCTGCAGTGCCAGACGTGTCCCCCTGCTTAAGCCAGTACATGTCCAGGCCCGTCCGAAGTTTGCTAGAGAGCATTTGGATGATCCAGAAAAGGATTGGGAGAATGTCATATGGTCAGAAGAAACCAAAATAGAACTTTTTGGTAAAAACTCAACATGTC
>NW_015505304.1:421594-423335 GCF_001515645.1 Sinocyclocheilus grahami
CTTAAAAGGATGAGAGAGGCCTGTAATTTTCATCATATGTATACCTCAACTATGAGAGACAAAATGAGAAAAAAAGTCTAGAAAATCACATTGTAGGATTTTTAAAGAATTTATTGGTAAATTCCTCGGTAAAATAAGTATTTGGTCACCTACAAACAAGCAAGATTTCTGGCTCTCACAGACCTGTAACTTCTTCTTTAAGAGGCTCCTCTGTCCTCCACTGGTTACCTGTATTAATGGCATCTGTTTGAACTCGTTATCAGTATAAAAGTCATCTGTCCACAACCTCAAACAGTCACACTCCAAACTCCACCATGGCCAAGACCAAAGAGCTGTCAAAGGACACCAGAAACAAAATTGTAGACTTGCACCAGGCTGGGAAGACTGAATCTGCAATAGGTAAGCAGCTTGGTGTGAAGAAATCAACTGTGGGAGCACTTATTAGAAAATGGAAGACATACAAGACCACTGATAATCTCCCTTGATCTGGGGCTCCACGCAAGATCTCACCCTGTGGGGTCAAAATGATCACAAGAACTGTGAGCAAAAATCCCAGAACCACACGGGGGGACCTAGTGAATGACCTGCAGAGAGCTGGGACCAAAGTAACAAAGGCTACCATCAGTAACACACTGCGCTGCCAGGGACTCAAATCCTGCAGTGCCAGATGTGTCCCCCTGCTTAAGCCAGTACATGTCCAGGCCTGTCTGAAGTTTGCTAGAGAGCATTTGGATGATCCAGAAGAGGATTGGGAGAATGTCATATGGTCAGATGAAACCAAAATATAACTTTTTGGTAAAAACTCAACTTGTCGTGTTTGGAGGAGAAAGAATGCTGAGTTGCATCCAAAGAACACCATATACCTACTGTGAAGCATGGGGGTGGAAATATCATGCTTTGGGGCTGTTTTTCTGCAAAGGGACCAGGACGACTGATCCGTGTAAACGAACGAATGAATGGGGCCATGTATCGTGAGATTTTGAGTGAAAACCTCCTTCCATCAGCAAGGGCATTGAAGATGAAACGTGGCTGGGTCTTTCAGCATGACAATGATCCCAAACACACCGCCCGGGCAACGAAGGAGTGGCTTCGTAAGAAGCATTTCAAGGTCCTGGAGGGGCCTAGCCAGGCTCCAGATCTCAACCCCATAGAAAATCTTTGGAGGGAGTTGAAAATCCGTGTTGCCCAGCGACAGCCCCAAAACATTACTGCTCTAGAGGAGATCTGCATGGAGGAATGGGCCAAAATACCAGCAACAGTGTGTGAAAACCTTGTGAAGACTTACAGAAAACGTTTGACCTCTGTCATTGCCAACAAAGGGTATATAACAAAGTATTGAGATGCAATTTTGTTATTGACCAAATACTTATTTTCCACCATAATTTGCAAATAAATTCTTTAAAAATCCTACAATGTGATTTTCTGGATTTTTTTTTCTCATTTTGTCTCTCATAGTTGAGGTATACCTATTATGAAAATTACAGGCCTCTCACATCTTTTTAAGTGGGAGAACTTGCACAATTGGTGGCTGACTAAATACTTCTTTTCCCCACTGTATATTAAGTTTCAACAATATTTAGTAGTAGCTTATCTGTGGTGACTGGCAATGTCTTGAAAGTGGACAATACCGGCTTTTTTGACAAAATGTGTTGAGGGTTCAGATCGCGCTATATGTGGCGAATAATGCATGCAAATTTTTTTAAAGTGGCGTTTATCGGTTTTTGCAAATAAACTCTTCATA
>NW_015505304.1:424337-425927 GCF_001515645.1 Sinocyclocheilus grahami
TATATATATATATCATAATGTTCTTTTTTTCTGTTGGTCTGTTTGTCATTCAACTATTCTCATAATATTAAAGGTTTTTTAAATAAATGACAAAATGATGAGATTGAACGAGGAAATGTAACTAACTCAAGGCTTTAAATGATGTGGTGGAGCAAAGTGATGTCTTAAGTTCAAAGTGGACATTATATAATTTTACACATCTGCTTTCATGACTGGCACTCTGGATTTCTGAGTTAATTAATTGATTGGATCAGAGTGGGTATAATCAAATAAAATTTTATAACTCTATAATAAAAAACAACACTTTAGAAGGAGGCATGTGGAAAAAATTCAAATCAAATTAATTGAATTTTAGTACTTCTGAACTTGTTCCAAGGTATCTCATAAGCAATAACTCAGCACCATCTTCAAAATGGCTCCATGACTAAAGATATTCAAACACACACGCACACACACACACACACGCACACACACACAAACTTTCAGTTCCTTGATTTCTGGGAGAAAACCACCAGTTTATAACTAGTAACTGAGAGCAATCAATTGCCAGTAATTTCCATATTATATTCTCCAGTAGTTGCACTGCCTAATAAAGTTCTCACCAAGAGTAAAAGCTAAAATATTAATTCCATCTTCAGCAGTGCTGATTGCATTAAAAAATGCCTGTTTTATTATTTAGCACAGAAAGGAAAATCTTTGTTAAAGTGACTTGAATGCAAATTGATATCACTAGAATGAACAGTGGACAAGCATTACTAATTTGAATCATAATAATATCAATAGAATAATTCATAATGTAATATAAATAAATTAGAGAGGTAATTCGTTTGAAAATGGATGCCTTCAATTAATGTCTCAGCCCCCCAACCAAAAAAGAGGGCACATACACCAGTTTCATAGACAAGAACATTAATTGCTTAACTGTAGTCATTGTTATGAGGTGTCAGAATGCGTGTAGAATCAGGGAAGAAACTAAACATGCAGAGTTCGCTTTAATATTACATTAATTTTTCACTGCATTTATTCAATATTCATGAATTATGCTTGCTCTCACTAACTTGTCTTTATATCTTGCGTGAAGTGTTTTTCCGCTATGAAAACAGCAGCTCGTGTCTCCATTCAATTTGAGCTAGGGTGACTTTAAAATCAGTACGCGACATGTTGCCTTTTCACCTTGTTCACCATGTTCGTTTTCTGTTCCTCTCTACGGAACAAGAGTAGCTGCCTGTGTGTCATTATCAGCCTTATTACACGTCATTAAAATACTGGAAGAACATTCCAGAAGAAATATACACTACGCCAGGGCACTCACTCTCTCTCTTTCACTCTCCCTCGCGTGTCACACTTTTGGGGGTGAGCGCGTGTGTGTGCGAGAGCGGAGAAGTGACAAAAAAAGAACAATATAATTGGAGAAATGTACGCAGTAATAATAGGTATTCAGAAAATGATAATTCATATTAAACAGGGTGCATAAAGTCAGCCTCATTTGCATGTTTTAGATTATATGCATTTCAAAAGTAATTTCCGCAGGGCATATGAATGACATTAATTCCCAAGTGGTTTCTGCTATAGACCTCAAACTATCAAACA
>NW_015505304.1:426084-456283 GCF_001515645.1 Sinocyclocheilus grahami
ACACTACGCCAGGGCACTCACTCTCTCTCTTTCACTCTCCCTCGCGTGTCACACATTTGGGGGTGAGCGCGTGTGTGTGCGAGAGCGGAGAAGTGACAAAAAAAGAACAATATAATTGGAGAAATGTACGCAGTAATAATAGGTATTCAGAAAATGATAATTCATATTAAACAGGGTGCATAAAGTCAGCCTCATTTGCATGTTTTAGATTATATGCATTTCAAAAGTAATTTCCGCAGGGCATATGAATGACATTAATTCCCAAGTGGTTTCTGCTATAGACCTCAAACTATCAAACACTCAAACATTTAAAAGATGAAAAAAAAGAGTACTGCCACATTTGCGAGGGGAAATTTCAAGGTTAAAGTATTTGAATGCATGTTTTAAAGTTCCATCTAGGTTGTTTAAAGTTGTTACTAGCCTAGTTTAAAGTTCACTATGCTGTGTTTGGAACAAAACCATTATGAGACTTTCTACTCTAAAAATTCAGAACATATATTTATAATGTAAAATTGATGGATGGATGATTCCTATAACATGACAAATAAAAAAATAAATAATTCACTTTAATAAATTCATTGCTAACTACAATATTAAAATTATGCCACATACTATATTGTCAGGTAACCTAAAATGTGTGCTAACATGTGGTTTTAAGTCAGAAACATTATTTAATATGACTCAATCAACCTGACTACATTAGGTTAAAGCATGAAAGTCAAATTTAAGTGTTAGATCAAGTATAAATAGCTCCACAGGGTTTTGGAAAAAAACATGCACATTTTCACTTCACTTACAGTGTAAGGAGTTGAATATGTAATTTCAATAATCTAAAACTTTAAAATACATTACAAATAAATAAATAATCTGCAAGCAATGTGACAGTGCATACTGCTAAATTCCTCACAAAATCCTAAACATGAGGTAAGTCCATTGTGCCAATCCCTCCAATATAGCACAAAAGGACTGTGGGTATTTATAGTGCCAAATTAATGCATGTGTGTGTGAGTGTGAGTGTGTGTGAGTGTGAGTGTGTGTGAGAGCGAGAGCGAGAGCGAGAGCGAGAGCGAGAGAGAGAGAGAGAGAGAGAGAGAGAGAGAGAGAGAGAGAGAGAGATCTCTTTTAGCCTCGCTTCATTTGAAGAGGGGAAAAAAGGAGAAAGACTCGGGAGTAGGAAACCCTCAGATTTGGCAACTTAAGTGGAAAACAGGTTCTGGATGCAATTTTTATTTGATAAGACAAACATGGCCCTGTACTATAAAATGTCTGATGCATGCAAGACTGGGGTTGAAGTGTGATATCTAAAGCAATGGCTCTCAACTGGTGAGTCTGGATGAGAAAATAAATGGAACTCAAACTTTTCCTTTTTTTAACAACTGTTGTTGACATAGGCTGTGTCCAATCAAACAAAACAAAATACTATAATATTATAAAAATATTTAGGTGCAGATGTCATCTGTCATTTGATAGACGTTAGACAAATTACACTGACAGGTTGTGTGACATCCTTGAAATCGATGACCAAATCTACACAAATTAAAAAACTGTGGAGATGAAAAGCTAGTTTGTGATGAGCCCAATGTGTGAATTAATGCCCTTTTCTATACTTAAAAAATATATATATGTATTTTGCACAATAAATCATATTGATATTGCATTGGGTCACCACTTCATTTCCTAAAGTAATACCAGTTTAGAACCACCAGGTCAATTAGTGGACAAACCAAATAAATAAGCAAGTCTAAATAATCAAAAGGACCTCAACTTCCCTTACAAAAATTATGTATATTAAAAAAAATAACGATAAAACGAAACCACATGGAAGAATGGAGGATATGGCCTGGGCTGCTTCTTTTTGTAAAGTTTGTGTTTTGTCTGTCTAAATATTATGCTACCGAATGTTTCCCTCCACATGATTATCTCATTATGAATTAATGGCTTGCATGCTGCGATGTGTTTGCGCAATGCCTATCTTGCACTGCTCGCTATAAGAAAAATAAAACACAGGCTAGAGCAAGTCTGGCCATCATAATCGTGAGTCAGCTTGTTGTGGCATTTAAAAGTCAAGCAGATTTTAACAGCTTGGGCGGCGGGTGGAAAGTGAGAGCAACTCTAATGAACAGCACGCAGACGGTACGCTACTGTAATCGCCCTGACGATCAAGTTTCGTCCTCTTCGTTTTACAAGTCTCCACTTACAGGTGCTGACAGGCCACGCTGGGGAGATTTAAGGGAAAGAAAAATGGATTTTATGGCATTATCTCGTTATATCGCTCTACCCGTTCTGTACTCGTACTGTAAGACTAGCCTCTTTGTCCTTCTCCAGAGAAGGATACTTGGACAAGTTCAATTATGCGGGGAGAGTAAATGCTGAGGGAATGGGAAAGAGAGAACGGCAGAGTGAAGGAGAAGAAATAGAGAATATCTAGAGGGAGAAAAAACAGGCTAATTAGGACCTGGAAAATGTATTTGTTATTTTTTTTCCCCAATCTTTTTTTTTCCCTCCTGTTTTTTTGTTTCCCGAGGGAGTTTTTAAAAGTTCTATTTCTTTTCGACAAGGGAGGTGGAGGGGAAAAATGAAAACAGGATTATGTTTCTTAAGACAAAAATCATGACATGCACAGAAAAAATAAAAGAATCGTCTCACAACAAAGGAATTCTCAATGCCCGTATTATCAGCAGAGTCCGTTTAGCCAGTGTCAAACCGGACTATGCAAACATCTGAATTTACAACTCTTTTCATCTGAATCTGAAAACACCATCCCAAAATGATGGGTAGTGGGAGTTTCAGTCTTTTTTTTAATGGAAAAAGGCTTCCATCTCCAATCAAACCTCGGGCAATAACACTCTAATGAAGTGCATACTAAAAGAGCGCATTCCAATCTCCTTACTTCTGACACCAAGCGCACTTGAAAGGCCATCTTTAGAGAAGCGGTTCTGTAATGATAGCGGCGGATAGACTGGACATGTAAGAGGCATATTCATTCCTTTGGCTTTAATTGGAGAGCTCGCATGACTGACTCAGAAAGGCTTCTAGTCCGGTTCAGAGCCCCCGAGCCCGAGCCCAGGGGCAGCCAGGCAGAGCTAACGCCCTTAGTCAGGAGGAGGTGAGCGCCAGCACAAAGCCAACATCAAACTAGACACTCGGGCTAAAAGGTATGAGCGGAGGGGGGAGGGGGGCTCTGAAAGAGAGAAAAAAAGAAAGTCGATGCTTTTAAAAGACAATTAAAGCACATTGATTTCTCTTCATTGTTTCAACAATACACATTCCAGAGCATCTAGGACCTTGCCTGTTTTATTCAAACGCAATCTGTGGCGATTTTTTTTTAGTTATTGTAATCGTTTCCTCCTCAATGGCACACCCACCTGTTGCCGACATTCCTGCGTATCGCCGCAGTTATTCGCCATGTATCAAGTCTCAACTGTAGAGTAAACAATTCTACTTTCTCTGCTGGTAGAAATCATCAACTTTCAAGACCTGTCTGCGTGGCTTTAAACGATTCAATGGTTCAAAACCAACTAAAAAAAACACAGCTTGGAATTATCAAGACACAAAAGGGTGGGGGTTTGGGGGGGGGGCAAACGCCATCTGCTATCTTTCACCGGAGACTTCTGTCTCCGATTTCTCATTCTCCTTTGGCTTTTTTTAATACCTTCGAAAATACAGGAATGGAAAAAACCTGCATATTTGTCATTTCCGATTGTTTACCTTTTTCACGGCAAATTGATTTTTACATCTCCTTTTCCTGGAAGCGTCTAGGTGCGGGCCTGCCAACCCCTGTTTCTCTGTTTTATGGACCTAGCCCTCTGGAGAAGTTTTAAAGCTTTCAGTTCAGAAGTCATTTAAATGATACAATACCGCTTTTGTCCCAGGCACCTCTGTTTCTCTCTCTCTCTCTCTCTTGCTCTTCAATCACCCAAAATTTTTCTCTCCCCGAGTTCAAGACTGCATGTTTAAAATAATCTTTTTTTGTAATTTCCTCGCATTTCTTGAATTTGACTGATCGTCTCAAAGACAAGAGGACGACTCATTGCATCAGGGCCGTGATGATGATGAAGTGGGGTGATGTACGGCTCTTAGTTTTTGTAGACGTCTGATTTTACACACACTGTCACGGACACGTTATTGGGTCGTTTCAGAATCAGCCGTTTCGCTGTGAATTGTGTCTGGCGTGTGGGACACAATTGGAGTACTGAGGCCATTCCTATTGCTCAGACTTGTGCTTTAATATGCCATCTAAAAGCAAGCAGAGAAAAGTAAGAAAAGGCCAAAACACTAAGAGAGAAAAAAAACACTAAACAATAGTTCGCTGTGCATAAATGTCTACGAACAGCTGCTAGACTTATCTGCAAAAAAATTAAATTTTGTAAAAAAACATTTAGGCCTGTTAGCTAACTTTAAGAAATGATTATTGTACAATATCATGATATCAATATCTCATGCTGAAAAATCAGTTGTTGTTTTTTACATATTTATGTTCTTGATCAAGAAAATATGCTGTTTTATTACTAAAATGGCCAAATCAAACATTTACCTTTGAGGTTTCTTTGGTTGGCATGCTAACAGCTTAGCCTGTTATCTTAGCATAGCCCCAACTGTTTAAGAAAAGTTCTAGAACAAGATCTCACAAAATGCTGTTTTGTTTGCGCATTGAGAAAGGGGGCAGGATTTTACATGATATATATTTGTCTTTAGTCTGAGGACTTCGATTTAGCCAAAAGTTATCCACTAATGTGGTTTTTACACATTTTATGTAGCCAAAAACAAATCCGACAAAAAAGGCATGCCAGATGCTGCACGCAAAACGCAAACATCTAGAATCCATATGGATTCTCTGAAGGCCTTGATGGTTAAAAAAATGGCACACGCTCAAAAGCTGTCACCCTTCAAGCTGTGAAGCCTTTTTATTGTGTATGCGTGTACAACTCCTACAAAAACGGGGAAAAAACTAAAGAAATGATTTTCCCTGAGACCTCTAAAAGTATATCTCAAAAACCTGTTGAGCTGGAAACATCACTCAACCCCCAGAACTTCAGCAGATATTAAAAGGCTAAATGGAGCAGCATGACTAAACATTTCTTAGTGCAGAGACATGTTCAAAGGCTCTTGGGAATTAAAATCCTCATCAATGCTCCAGCAGAGACAAATTCTTATTTATTTGCTATAATAGGACCACGTCTTTCCAAAGCAGCGGGAGGTGATAAACTCCTCACTTTGTTCTTTTCGTCACGATAAAACACATTCTGGCTACTGAGAGCAGTCTGCTTAGAACGCATGTGGATCTCCCACATACTCCATTTATAAATGGACGAATGTAAAAATGTGCTTTTAGTGCTTTAATTACTTCCAGAGGACAGTGCAAGGTGGTCCAAACACCTCTGGTGCATACATGCACAATTCCATGTGCAAAACGGACTTTACTTCAACCTGGTTCCAAATACTGACACAGTTTTGGGCAAAGCTGCCTGGCTAATTAAAATAATCCTTTCATGCTTGTCAGATGAATTACAGTTGTATTTATTAGAAGACTGCCACATACAAATAAGCACCGAGAGCACACAATTAAAACCTAGTTAAGTGATTATGTGGGTCTGTTTGCACGGAAATGGAGGTTGAATCTGTTCGCTGTCATAATTAGGCTAAATAAAATTAAAATTATATTTGCAGCGCTCACAGGTACAGCTGGGACCGGTGTCACGGAGGTCCACTCATCGCTGATGATTGGATCAAATTGTTGGGCGATTTACAGCACCATTCCCCCTCAGTGTCAACCAATTAACATTTCCTTAACACCCCGCACCTCCTTGAAGTTAGGTGTCTCCATTGTAATGGGAGGTTTGCAAGGTCAGTGTCTTTTATGGAAGCTTTCCGTCATATTTCTCTCCTCAGCAACGACATTTAATTGTATTTTCACACTTTATATGTATTGTAAAGGCACATTCTAATTCTCTGTACTGCATTAAGCCAAAATGGTTCGGTTGAATTGAAAAAGACACAATGTGGCTATTCACAGGCCTAAAAAAACGCAGTGATGACGCATCGCTCTGCCTTGATCGCAATAGCGAAGAATTACAAACAAAACATGTACAATGAGTTGACAGAAGCACAAACCATATGATAAGACAGACATTGGAAACCCACAATGCTTTCAGCCTTCAGTACTTCCACACACAAATGAACAAACATGCGCACACACAAATCTCAATCTCCATTTCCCAGTATACTGCGGTAGTGGTGAGCACAGCTGGCAACATCTGGAGGCATTTTGAGTCTGTTTACATTTCCAAAACACTGAAAAATACTGCAGGTGCCAGAAGAGTAATAAGGAACCAGGTCACAAAAAAGGATTGTTTAAACTCTAACAACTCTCGGCTCTGTGTCTCTCTCGCTCTCTTCTCTCCTGAAACTTGCTCTCTCTCCACTCATTTTTCATCAGTCGCACACCACTTGCCTTTCAACGAAAAATAAGGCGCCGTAACAGTGCTCCAGCAATAACAGGAAAAATGGACTGAGAAGGAGAGAGGCTGATGTAAAGCATCAGTCCTGTACAATGAGTCCTGAGATATTCAAACAAGTATATCAAATCTAACTGAACTACAAAAATGTTTTTACATTTTCCCCCTTTTCATTTAGTCTCGAATATATTATATATAAAATGTATAAATAAATTATGCATTATAAATAAAAACCTGTGTATATATAGCCATATACACACACACACACACACACACACACACACATACGTCTATTTTCAACTTTAGCATGTACTTTACAGTTTAAATGCAAGACTTGTGTGCTATATGTAAATAAATATATAAAATGTATGTTCATATATTTGTATTCATATTGTATCATTTTAATTTATACAAGATATCTTTATGAATAAATTCTAAATGTTTGAATAAGTGTATGTATGTGTATATATATATATATGTGTGTGTGTCTTTGTGTGAGTATATTACACATTTCTTTTTAACATACACACGCAAACATTATTTATTTATTTGTTTGTTTATTTAATTTATTTATTTATTTACGTCTTTAAATCAGATGGACTTTACACATTTCCTAAGCAGATCATGAGAGGCTTATCACATTGATTTTGAAAATGTCTACACCACTTAATAGCTAAGTAAACCATATAAATATTCACCAGGTTCTCCACATGGTCTTTCTTAAACCCCCCATTACACACAAATGCACACCCACCAGATGCACTTACGTTTTTCCTTCCCTTAAATGTAGAAAACAACCAGGAAAAACATTTGGATTTTGTTCAGCTTAATCAAAACAGACATAAAATATCCCAGAATGTTGACATCATTTCAACTGTTTCCCCAAGGCAGGCAGAGAAGGGTCTGCTCGAAAATTTGACACAAAGGCACATGCTGTGTAGGATGCAATTACAGTGATTGAGTGTAATTTACCCGTGTAAGATGAAACCGGCCGGGCAGATGGAGGAGAAGCCAGAGACCGTGTTCCAGCCAGTCTGCACATGGTTGGGATATGGAGCACAGCATCTCACCTTTGAACTGACTAACATTTAGCGTGATGACTTGCCATGCGAACACGCATTCCACATTATCATGGGTTGATGTGATCCTAGAAGTACGCATGTGTGTGTGTGTGTGTGTGTGTGTGTGTGTAAAGCACATATCTAGACCGGGTGATATATTTGTGCATAGAACCTGTGCGCAAACGCTTTCATGATTTGTCAAAACTGGATTTCTTCCATGAAACTACACACTAAAAGATCAATTAAAAAAAATTAGTTTCAGAAATGTTACACCACAAAAAAAGGCTTGTAATCCTTTGTGCCTGTTCATTTCTTTCCCGTGAGAGGAGGAAGGGAGGAACAAAAGTTTAGGTAGCCTTCGAGACGCTCTCGGTCTCAAAGCGTCTCGTGGCCCTTATGGAGACTGACTTTTCACGGATTAGCATCTACACCGATTGTTACCTTTTGAACAAAGCAGTTGAAAGGGAAATAAAGGGAATTACAGTCTGCAATGGGCAGTCACATGGTGGTGCAGCCAGGAGACACAACCCTGGGAAAAGTCCAGAAATGGGGCAAATCAGAATGTAGAAAATGTGTGGAATTTAGTTAGGGTTAGGGACCATCATCAAGCTAGACACAAATCCCAGACAGAACGTGAGAATCTCTCAGAGTTGAACTAATCGAACAAATCAGGCTAGGATCAAAAGAATAGGTGAAAAAGTATACTATAAAAAGTTTTTTTTAAAAGTAAACTATAAAAAAAAATTGATTTCTTTCACAGTCCACAAGTAAATTCTATAAATTAAAATGTTCTGATTTTTGAAGAAAGTGTATGTTGTCTATAGATTTTTTTTAAATTAGAATTTAGAAAGATATATATTTTTTTATTATTATTATTTTATTAATAACAATACTACACCTAAGCATTCAGTATATTATTATCATTATTATTATTTATTTTCTTAATGTTAAATTCATATCCATGCATCAGAAAACTGGAGTTGTAAAACTGCTTTAAGTATTTAAAAAAGAGAAAATATACATCTAAAAACATTTGCTCTGTATGTTTATTTATTCATCAATTAATCCTAATTAAGCACAAGCTTTGTTTGCCTTGCACGCACTTTCAAAGAACATCCCAGTTATTATATCTTTGCATTTTACATTAAAGAGTGTTGACATGAACAGCACAGGCAAGAAAAGTCTGAAAATAAGACGCCTCTTTAGTAAAGCATGAGTTTTTACACAAGAAAACTCCCTAAAGATATGCAAGCCCATCAATAATAGACATTGAGGCATGCATATATAATGAGCAGAAGTGTGTGTGTAGTACCAGCATTTGCCAGTTTGAATCCATGCAACTGTCCACAGCCCAAATAGGAAGTTCTTGAGGCAGCGCAATGCTGATCTAACCACATAACTTGGAAGAAGAGGTCAGAAAGTGCTAAAATAGGACAGCCCACTCGGTTTGAGGGTCAACTTACTGTTCACAAAAGCTCACAAATCAAAGCAGTTTTTCCACTACTTAATCTTAACGGTCGTGACTCGCCATGCAAGAGGAACTCAGTCCACGGCCGGCTGGCAACTCTATAAACATTTAACAGCCATTTGCAGCCATTCACAGCCACACTTCAGCCATGTGCGAGTCTGCCTCCCGGCTGCCCCGATACCTGCCTGCCAGGACCCTTCCTTTTAAGCTCAATCGTTACTGGAAGTGCCTGCCAGGAAGGATAGTGTGTGTGCGTTTGTGTGGGTGTGCGTCAGTTCCACTTCCACCTTACGGGCTTCACCTCTCTGAGCTCATTCACCAGTGTGTGTGTTCTTTTAAAAGGAAAAAATCTGAATGGAATACAAAACTGAAAAGCGAAGGACTTAAAAAATGCTGTGCCCTACGGTTACCGTCAGCTGTGTGAAGTTGTTCCTCCACACACTGACATCCATCAGCATTGTGGGAATTTTGATGAAAGCTTATGCTCAGCAGACTCGGAGCATATAAGAACCAAACCTGCTCACACACTCTCACCCAAACTGGAACAATATCTCATCTGCCACAGAGTGTGAAACCAAATAAGAAGTCTGTGTAGAGCAGGAATCTGGATTCAAAAGGATGATCTGCAGCCAATGTTTAAAGTTTATCGCCACCGGCTGTAGAACAGCGATGGGCACACGGCTACAAGGAGCCGTTCTGCACCTTTTCTTTTCTATTCCTCCTTCCTCCTGTTCCTTTGAAAGGTAACAAGCAGCATTTAGGCAGGGAGTGAAAAGAAGTCAATATCCTCTGGGGATCCAAGTGGATTACAAAATGTCACTTTCTCACAGTAGACAGTCACAGAAGAGTGCGCGCGCACACATTTTCACACGGGCAGACAAACAATAATACACACTCACTGAGGTACACAGTAGTGATTCGGTTTACACTCACACAAACACACATACAACAACAACATGGTACCAGCTGGCAGACCACCACTGTTATCATCTCAGTGTCCTGGTAACCATCGGTCTAGCAAACACACTGTGTTTCCTAATCTTTTTTTTGTCTTATGTGCCCCCACAGCTCCATCAATAAGGTTTGAGTACATAAGCCAGACATTTCTTTTTTAAAATCTTATTACACACTGGGTAACATTTATAACTATATTTAATATAATTAAAGTCAATAAAAAAAATTAATCAACAAATATCAAAATAACTCAATCTCAAGACTTTTTAGTTAATTAATTAAAGGGGTCATATGATGTTGCTAAAAAGAACATTATTTTGTGTATTTGGTATCGTCCTTTTTTTTCGAAGGCCAAACAAAGCAGTTTCCCTTTCACAACGAATCACACAGCGCCTTCACGACATGGCAGCGGCAGCAACAATACTACAGCGTAGGGCTGCACGATTAATCGAATGCCATGCACATTTTGATAGTAATGCCAGTTCTGTAATCAGCAGGAAATCATCATCACGTGCTTTCAGATGGAGCAGAATTTACTACACATAGCCGTAGTTCACGAACAAGTTACGCTAAAAAAAAAAAATTTTTTAATCAAAATCGCCCACAATTCTATTGCGCGATTCTGAAATCGAAGAAATCGTTCGCGATAATGACAGCTGTTTGCAAAGCTTCTCAGTAAACTACAGCTCTGTGAAGTAAATGCTGCTCCATCTGAAAGCATGTGAAAATACCACATTTAATAACATATTTTTACTCCAAACTCACTTCATAATGTCAGTCGAGTGTTTGAAATAAATCCTTCTGTGAGATGATGTGGCTTCTTATATATAATAAGGCACGCAACATATGTCATAGTATTTAAGCAGTGATAAAGGCATTGCATTATAAATATACTTTATTTTAATGAAAATGATAATAATAAAAACTCAGATAAACCGTATATTGCCATAGTTGTGTGTTTATTAGTCACGTTGAATCAATGAAAGCAGTTGAATCTTTTTTCTGGGTTTCTTCTGCGAGGCACATTTGGAGTTTCAGTGCGAGAGCGCCCTCTGGCCTTTGGATGGAGATTTACTGCTGATCACAGAACCGTGCTTCACTGAAAGATACGCATGGCAATCGCAGCTTCTGTCGAATCGCGATCTCGATTCCATTTCGATTTATCGTGCAGCCCTACTACAGCAAGAATAAAAGTTATGCCTTCTTTCTTTGCGTGAACATTTGGGCGGTGTTATGCAAATCTTCCCACATCGTGACGTAGATATGTGGGGGCTTGTTAGAACGAGCCGTTTTAGGTAGGCGTGGCTGACTCTTAACTTTTATAAAGAATATCTCTTTGGATGAGACTTTAGTCTTTGCAACTTTACAGATCTTCTTTATGCACCAAGAGCTTGTAACACTCCAAAGAGAAAGGAAAAATTGAAATTGCATCATATGACCCCTTTAAGTCAATATTATATTTTATCATTTAGCATGATTTTAAGACATATTATTAAATAAAATATATTTAAAATTACATAAATGTTACTAGGCACATAAAAAATAAATAATGACAAATTTTATGTTTTTAGTTTCTTTTGAAGTCAAATAAAACATATAATCCAGCATTAATATTAATGATAATGCTAAATTATGTACGGTATTATATCACCTAAAAATTAATTGACATGAAATTGGTCATTACTTATTTTAATCCTATCTATAAATATTCCTTTTTATTTTTACTTTGAACTTTAATATTAATTACATTAAATGCAAATGAACAAATTAAAAAACAATAAAAAGGAAAATGTAAATAATCAATAAAAACAACAAATTGTGATTATTCTTAATTTTAAATTCTGTAATGTGTTTTATACATGTGTGTAGATGACATCTTTACAGAAAATGCATGGCTTTTTTCAGCAAAACAAAATTGAAATCTTCACAACTTGAAACGTGCTTAAGTACTCTTTGGGGAAATCACTGCCCTCAAGCCAATCAGAGAAAAGAGACGGTCCATATCACACAACTTCCCTTACAGTGCGAGCGTGCAAGTACACATTACGTATCATCCATCACAGGGTATCAAATTCTCACGTCTCATTCTTCTCCTTTACTGCGTCTTCAGACAGTCTTCAAGGAACAGTGTCATTTTTAAGCTTTGCCAACAAGTTGGAACACTTATAAAGATCCTGCGACCGCTGCACTGGAATGCCTGCAGCTGGCCGCTGCACATGTCTGCACAACAGAGGAGGAGAAGACACGCAGCGGAACGCTACATTTCACATCAGAAATGTCTTGAGGGACTTCTGTGTGACAGATACGCCAGCTTCATGCTTGGTGAGGTCTCCGCTGACCTTGTTTCATGTACAAGCCGCCTTACGATCATTCAGCGCATAGCTGAACGTATTCCTGCAGGATATCAGATCATGTCAGCGGTGATACAGCAGACCTGCTATAAGAGACATTAAGTTTTAATCATTATTTTCTATTACAAATTATTTACATGCCGTTCTCTGCGTGCACAAGCTGATTCCTAAATGTTCTCGGTGCTCAAAATAATTCATAATCTGCAAACTTCTTTCGCTCTCTCAATAGGCAGAAGTCAATTAAATATTACGGTTTGCTTTAAAAGGAAGAAAGGGGAAGCAAGGTTCACATCATCTAAAGGTATTCCAATTAACACCCTCCCACACAGCAATTAACTGTTAAAATAACTGATGAACAAACTGAAAATCCCTGGGAGTTCATGATGCTGCTTTTCTAATTAATTCCTGAATCTCCTGTATCTTTTTTATAATGAAACACCATTTGTTGTTTGACAGCACATCAACGCCTGGACGGGGCTAAATAAGTGTAAATAAAAACACAGGCCTTGTTTTGTCCTGCGCTGAATGTACTTGTGACTCATTCCAACAAAAATGTACATATCTGCTGTCGTTGAGGAGCAACAGAAAGAGACGTTGGACATTAGAGAATGAAGCTGACAGCTGTGGGGTGGGTGTGTGTGTGTGTGTGTAGAGAGACTCCTCAAAGGGGAGCTAATTAATAGATAGTGCGCTCAGGCCTCTGTCACAGTTTTCCTGTCAGGTCTTGCGTAAGGACAAAGAGACCGAAAAAAAAAGAAAGAAAAAGGGAAAACTGAAAAAAGGGAGCGCGTGTACTGGATTTATTGTTCCGCAAACTGCGAACATCAGAGACGGCTTTGAATTTAACCTTAAGACTGAGGTTAGCGGCGCTGACGCAATACCCCCTGCCATTTGATAAGACGTTTATTACGAATTGTAAATGAAACTTAGCCTAGCTAAATACGAGAATGGAAAAAAAGGAATTCGTTTGTTACATGGTAAGACAGACAATGGAGGAACTGAATTATGTGTGGAAAGAGATTGCGCACCATTAATTTAGTCATAAGTATGTCTTTTCTTCAGTGTTTTTTCCTTCTCTTTCTCAGACACTTGGCGTAGAGTACCGTCAGCAGTGGCTCTATTAAAACAGTATGCGTAATGGACTGCACTGTCCATCTGCTTTATGTCATGCACTTGCACAAACTGCCTTGGGGTGAACCTTTAACCACTTTGGGTTTAAGTCCGAGTCCCTAAATAAATTTTTACATTTTCATGAGTGCTGTTTGTCCATGCCAAACTTGCCACCTCAAATCATGGGCAAACAGTTTTGGGTGGTTGATATAGCATTGCTAAGGTATTCAAAGTGCTATGGGGTTGCTGTAGGGTGTTCTGTATGGTGCCAACACCAAGGTCTCATGGCCTTGTGACACAAATGGCATTCACTTTTTTGGGTGCTAATTATGAGGTGAAAATGAGAAAAATCTGTTTCAGCTGTGAAACTTATAATGTTATAATGATATTGTTAATTAAATCATATGGCCAAATGACAAGAGTGTAGTGTATTGCAAAATAAAAAAAATTCCAAAAAGTGCCATTTTTATTTATGTATTTTTTAATACTATTAAATGTGTTCAGAATCCTTTCCAACTAAGTATGTGCAATAGTAATATTAATTAAAAACAGCGAATACCATTTTGTTCCTAAATTCTAATTTGAAGTTTCCTGAGGTTGTCGAGCTGTCAATCATAAATGATTAACAGTGTCACTGAAAGATTTAACATGCCAAGCATAACACCTAAATTATAATGTCACTGGTTCACAGCGAGATTCACAGCCCTGTCAATCCTTCCCTCAAAAATATTCAACAGAGCAGCCAGCGAAAGCCAGATGCTTATTTGCATATCTCAGACTGTGTGTAGTTGGACACCTTAGATAGCGGAGGCCATCACTTTTGCATTTTCCTCCGTTTTAATATAGTGCGATAGCCATCGAGAAACAGAGCGCTGATTTTACAAGCCCTAATACCGAAGCGCTTTATCAGACCAGGATCCGACTCTTGTCAAGTGAAACTGTGATAAAGTCAGTTTCTAACTACACCAATCGATGAAAGTAATTTATTTACCTCGGGTAGGCAATTTCAGTTCCGTCTTAAGATGGCTGGAGCGAGAGAAAAAGAGAGAAAGTTTGGCTTGGCAGGGTTTTGTACGGCGGCGCCCAAGATTAATATTCCTCTCATGAAACGTTCTCGGACATGTGAGGCGACTCCATAAACCGTGCCGGGGTTAATGCACGGTACTAAATCTACACCAAATCTCAGGCAAAGCGAGACGGGGGAGATGCAGTGCCACTATCATTCCCACCTTTTCCCCTCACCTGACACTCCTGCAGAACCTGGGAGAGGCAGACACTATATCAAAACCACCACCGCACGCGATACAGCTCAATCAGAGGGCCTTGTTCACTTAACCGGTGTGGGCTGGGTAAAATAAAAGGCACATGAATTACACATAATAATCAATACAAATGTGGCCACTTAAGGCTCATGTTCAGGTGCTAATGAATATTCATTTTCTTTGTGCTCCAGGCATTGGTTGTGGTTGTAAACCCATCACCGGGAAAGGGCAACCCAAAGGTGAGTAAATCAGAGCATTATAAAAAAACGAGTGTGTATGATATGCGTGTCGGTGCATGAGAGAGGCTTGTACAGAGAGCGTGTGAATTACAGAGTTTCCAAAAAACCATATAATCCCAGCAAGAGCATTAATTCATCTCGTCTTGCATGCTTTCCTTTACGTTTCTCATGCGTGAAGAAATCTTTAACCAAGATGTACGTTTTTGCATTACAACTACAGTACACGAAATCCCTCCCTCTTTCTCTTTTTCTTCACGGCCCTGGATGTCATTTACATGAATCGGATTGCTCTTGCCAACCTCGAGTCAGACCCCATTTACGACGCCCTTTATTTCTGCAAAAGACTAGCGGACTTCCTGACCCCCCATCTCATTTCTCTCTGTGGAGGTTAGCGTGAAGGCTAAGGCATTCTGGATGGGAGAGGACGAGTCTTACAAGGTGGACACTAAATACAACCACAAGTTGGTGCTAGGACCTGTTATTAAAGTGTTTAAGTTTGCGTTTGACTGACAGGACGGCTCTGAGTGAAAGGTTTTCTGCCGCTACAGCTGCTGTGGTTTTGTGGACTTGACAAACATAACCCTTTCTTTTCACTATTGTTTTTTCCCCTCTTTTCTGCCGCTCTAACTCCAATAACAATGCTATTTGGGGTGGCTGAAGCAGCTGCGCATTTGTCGTCCCCCCTTTCTCTTCCCCTCCCGTTCCTCCATTGTTTGTGATCTCAGTGTCTGGGACAACCGGTTTGATCCCCTCTGCGAGGGTAATTTGCCAGTAGCCTTCTGTTTCAGAGTCCTGACAGGGATGAGCCCCACCTGGAGAAAAAAAGGTCTAACATCCATTACAAGCGCGCTATTATTAGGGAACATAAAAAAGTAGCTTTCAATCAAATAAATATTAAAAGAAAGTATGTAATCCTGGCAATATGGAGTCATTTGAGCTCATGGGAGCTGTAGTTACAGTGCCGTGTCATTGTTTTCAGTGTGTAGTCGACACATCGGATGGGTTCTGAGAAATAGTCCTGTCCCATACTGGCCGAGGAGATCTCACACCGCCGACGGCATTGATTAACTCCTCATGCCTGTCAGAAGTAATAGAGCTACGCGTTTAGACACATCAACAGGGCTGATGGTCGTAAAGCGAGAAAGTTGGGCGAAAAACAGAGTAACTAAGCTCTACGTGGTCCATTGCTGAACCAGCAGCCAATGAGTCAGTCGCCTTGTTAAAACAAGGAAGGGTTCGGATTTCACCTCCACTTCAAAAGCATAATGCAAAAATCAAAACCTGGTCCCCTTCCAGGAACCATATAAAGGTTGAGTGAATCTGGAATATAGTTTTGCAATTAAAAGCAGAGTTTGGGGTGGATGGGGTAATTTAGTCGCAATATTAAAATAATTTGCACATATGCACACAGTACACCCTCAAAACTAACACTTTAATCCCACCCACTTTAAAGCTGTCGATCAAAATTGCCCTCTTTTTCACCTACAGCTCCACCCTTCCTGATGGGCGGGCCAACTTCACAGCTCTACTGTATCCAAAAACAAATCCGCCCCGAAACCTGATGCCGTCCACCACTAAGGACACAGACGGCTTGCAGACTCGGAAATTTTCAGGCTGCTTTGCTCGCAGTTAGTGTTTCATACGTAAATCGAGCTTGGCCCCGGCATCCTGAGGGGGCCCCCATTTTAACAGTACACAGACTCGAGCGCTCAATTAGACTTCTGTGAATACACTCACAGCCACACTGTTTACCATCATTTCTCAACATTTTAATGGGATCCAGCACAAATTCAAATAAATGAGCACTTCAGATGATGACTGCAGGCCTTCTTACTGTTTATCTACTACGGCCTCCCTTTTGACCTCGGTGCCACTCGCATCACTCAGCATGGCTCAACAATAAGGATGACCTGCTGGCCTGGGGCCAGTGTGAGGGAGTTTCACGCCAGTTGACCAAACTATGCATTAAATATCACTATTAATCTTCTACATCCACCTATGCTTTGAAACCTTAAACACTTGGTTTTATTCTACATTCTACGCTGTAGTTGCAAATTCATGATCTATCTGACAAAAATTGCAAATGATTTTTGTAAAGACCAAAAAATATTACTTTTGGAAACAAAAGCATTTAGTAAAGAAAAATCTTTTTTAAAGAGAACATATATATATATATTTTTTTTTTATCAAGAAAAAAAGGATAATATATACATGCCACACACTTCTCACTCTTGCATAGTCACCAAAGTTGCTTGTTAATTAACAATATTTCAGTCAATATACCTTCTTAAGAAAAAACTAATGTAAAAAATATTTTTGTAAAGTCAAAAATGGTTAAAAAAAATATGCATTCTTTTTGGTGGCGCCAGTGAAAATGTTGGCATGGGATTTAAAAAAAAAAACTACAAACAACTTTACTTTACTTTTCAGCCCTGGTCAGACATTTAAAAAAAAAAATTATCCGGTGCCAAGGATGAAGAAGTCCTCAGTGTGTGGTCACTTTAAGAAAACTAATGCTCAACAAAAGCAAAGCTATAATTTATACTTGCCTGCCGGACAAAGCCTGGAAAAGCTGGTGGAATGTTTGCGAGCTGCCTGGATACTCCTGGAGAAGCAGGGTTTCTTATTGACGCAACGGCTGAGAAAATAACACTGGCTTGTGTACCAAGTCCATGGCCAAATATCCTTTTATCAGAGAGTCTGCTTAGACCCCAAAAGAGATGTAGGGAAAACAGATGACCAGACAGCAAGCTAAACAGAGAGAGAGGAAGTGAGTGAAAGACCTCCTCTGCCGTGTTCTCTCCTTTTCATTTCATTTCCATCCTGCCACTCATGTGATAAAGTGGCTACATGAGACTATTGAGAGCAAGACAAACTACAGCCCAGGTCACAGCGTGCATCAACAGTCTGCGCCCCCGATACCTCTCCATCTGCTACTGTCCTGAAGCCTGGATCTCTTTCAAGACGAGAAAAAAAACTTTCCGTCATCTATGAACGAAGGGCCATCTGGTATTTTCTGCAGAAGGTTCTTCCCTGGTACAAATTTTTAAACTAATCCGCGCGGAGGCCCGTAAGGGCTCTGACATGTCCCTGTGCTATGACCTCATCAGACAGTATGCAGAGCCAGGGCACAGAGCGGTGAAATTCCATCAGAAGGTTCCATTCGGCCCATGATGTCTCGTGCGACTATCCCGACACATACTGGTACTCGAGAGCGGGCACGGCTGACGACACGCGTCGCCAGCCCACTAACGTGACAGGTAGCAGGGTTTGTAATTGGAGCCGATCAGTACGCCATATGCCACTCGTCTCCTAGTGCCAAATCTCCACCCCCACCCGCTCCCGCCACCCCTCTGACGCTTGGCACACTCTGGCTCCCATGGAAAAAAAAAAGCCCTCCACTTCATTAAGAAAGTAAACACAAGTGCTGTCTGAAGTGTCTAATTAGTCCCCTAATTACTCCCTGCTCGTTACTAATGCAAATTAGATTACGCTGCTTAACTTCATCGTGTCCACAACGCCGCTGTTAATTGAGGCCTTTTGAAATTAAATTACTCGCTAATTAGCATATCAAAACCATTAATTCTGTGCCAGAGAGAAAGAGAAAAAAAACAACAACAAACGCCAAGTTTTGCTAATGAGTTTTGCTAATTGAATATGTACGTTCAATATTGAGTTTTTGCTAGCCGGGCCCCGTTCAAGAAGCTACTTAGCAACTTGTGCGAGCGAGTTTAAAGGGAAAGGAAGCCAGTCTCCTGCCGTTAAAGGCAGCACTCGAATGTTTTGTCAATATTTTCTTGTTTCGCAGCACGTTTGACATTTTAAAAAATGCAAAGAACTATGATACAACTGTGCTAAAGTGAAATTGTCAAATCGCTAAAAATTAATAAGTAGCCTTCAAAAGATTTTTTTTTTTATGTTTAGAAGGAAGTCTCTAATGTTGCATTTTTAAATTTAAAATAATTAAAAACAGTAATATTGTAAAATATTAATTTTAAATTACTTTCTATTAAAAAAAGTAATTGATTCCTGTTATGGCAAAGCTGAATTTTCAGCAGCCATTAATCTTTGTTTCATGTGCTCATGAAAAATTTCTTTAAGGGGTCCTATTATGCTTTTTCACTTTTTCAACTTTAGTTAGTCTGTAATGTTGCTGTTTGAGCAAAAAAAAGATCTGCAAAGTTACAAAGTTCAAAGTCCAATTCAAAAGGAGATATTTTATTTAACAGAAATCACTTTTCAACGAACGGCTCATTTGGACTATAACGCATATTTTCCGGGATTTGTGATCTCACAAATATTGACGAATGGGACGAGACCTGGTTGAGCTGCACTAGAGAAGGCTACGAGTGTTATCACTATGTCGGAGACACGTTAGCTTTCCCAAGGCAGATGAACTTAGAGTGGTTACAATCATCCGGGTTTAAATCACGCTCAAATTGATTTGATTTTGACGCAATATTTACACTGAAGCTCGCAGGCGGCTATGGTAAGGGGTGTGACATTTCCCGACCAGGCGCCGAGTGGAGCCAATCACAACACACAATGGCCCAGCTAACCAATCACAGCACATTCACACAGGAATTTATTTTAAACAATTATTTTTAAACAACCCCAACTTTGAACAGTAGTGTACGGCGACATGATAAAAGTCTATTATTTCAAAACATTTATATGAAGCTTGTATAAATCTCAGAAAGTGGCTTTAAGCAGAGAGCTGATTAAGGAGTAGACATATCAATTACCCGTTTAAAAAAATTAATTACTGAATAACGCTGTATATAATAATAATGTAAGCTTTTCACTTTTTCTCAAGCACAACCAAAAGTGAAGATCTCATCAGTTTCACAGCATTGAAAAACTTTCAAACTTTTAACGCAGTAATTTTCTTGTACCTTCACAGGCGGCAGGCGGCCATTCAGAATGAATACGTTCCCGCCGTTAATTCATGTAATCTACAGAGGCGAGGAAAAGCCTTAGGAAATCTCAAGAGTCATTTTTGCTTTAAATGTAAACGACCCCATAAAAAGAGCATGTGTGCGGAGGAACATGAATTTGGCCATCATTCCTTTTTTAATTAAAGCATTCAGTCGTGAGTTCAAGGATGCCAGGAGACTAATTAATTTGAAAAGGTACAATGTCTGTGCACAAATGTCTTCCGACACACAGATTTAAAGAATATGGAATAAGAGAGAGGTACGAAAGAAAGAGTTCGAGAGGTCACACCACTTCAAGTCGCCCTGGTGTCATCCGGTGATCAGAGTTGAAAACAGACCAGGGCTGGAGTTTGTCTTTTCGGTATGTGGGTGGGCGCGAGTGTGAAAGCCTGGATAAAGCTTATCAAATAGCTGCAAAGAGGACATCAATGGAAAATTGCTCATGACTTATTTATTTAGCTACAGCTAATTTAGTTCAAATTATATCACTATATAGACAGTTATGGGTGCCAGCACCCATTGAAGCTCCGCTATAAAGTACAAAGTATATTAAAGCTATGCTGAAAAAGTACAAGACACACACACATCAGCCTTTTCTAAAGCTGCCATTTTAAAAATGTTACAAAAAAATTGTTTTACAAATGCTGAGTGAGGATAGATTTGTAAGGTTTGCATTTTTCTTTTTCACACTTACACACATTTATATACACGCAATGTTAAAACATCCTACTACAAAACAACAAATTTTAATTTAAAATTAGTTCTTTTATGCTGCAATAACATTGGAAAAGTAAATATTTAAAAAGCCTTAAACAGTACATGCAATAATTATTTAGTCCACTTTGTATTAAATAATTGTGAATAAAAAGTACATTTTATAATATAAAAAAAATACCATTTTCCAAAGCACTTTGTTTATTCATACCAACCAGAGCTTTAAAAAAAAGCTAGTGCCACGCAAAGAAAAGAACAAAGACTGTGGGAGTGAATTAAAAAGTGTGAGAGAGAAAACAAAGCACAAAACTTATCCACTCCTGTGGAAAAGTCCTGGACAGGAGTGGTAATCCTAGGTTTAGCGGCTGGGCTATTTCCCAGGGAAGCGGGGGTACGGATGTAGAATCCCATTACAGATGTCAGCCGACTGGCAGTGACCGCGAGGGCAGACATCATACCGGTACAGAGCCCCATCGTGCCCCCAACCTACCGGCAAGAAAAGCTCAACCGATATGAAGTCTGACCGGCTCCCCTAACCCATCCACCCCCTTTTCACTCCACGACACTCTGTAAGAAAATACTCTCTCTGACTTGTCCCTTTAGCGCTCCGATGAATGGAGAGTGAGGGGCTGTCTGTGTGTGTGTGTGTGTGTGTGTGGAGGGGGGTTACTACACAATTATTCAGATAACAGCTGGGGATAATATAGTGGCAGATGTCCCCTGGTCAACAATGCTCACAGACCACAGCCGAGAGCAAAAGGCAACTCTAACCAACGGTTAGCAGCGCTCATCACACAATTTAAAACTAAGAGCAGAAATCAATCCTTTTTTATCTCTTCATTTTCATTATATTATTGAATTTGCTATATTATATTTGCTCCTTCTTCTGAGCTATCTTAACAAATGCTGGTTTTAGATTTTTTTTTTTATAAAATTCACTTTTTAACATATCAGTATACCTGTTTAGAAAATAAAAAAATTAATTGGTGAAAATAATAATAATTATTATTATTATTATCTTGGATAACATAAAAATACTTATATATATATTGAAAAAAAAATGTTATACATATATTTCTACAAAACCTACCTAAAGAATTTTTTCTGTGTCTTTGAGTCTGTGTCCATGTGTAAAAGCCCTTGCATTATTTGCCGTGTGATGGTTAGCGCTAGATAACGGGCTTTTTCCTGCAGCGCGAGTGTGTTGCGCTGCGCTACTCGTACCTAACCCCCACCAAGACAAGACACTTCACCACAAAAGTGTCAGAGGAGAGGGAAAAAAAAGACAAGCCCTTACACAATACTAAGAAATGCATGGATTTGGGTATTTAAAACATGATATACATTTTGGAAATGTGATTTCATTGGAAGGAAAATGCAAAGTGTGTAAGAAAGTTGTGTAGGAATTACAAGAGAAACAGAAGAAAAAGGGTCAGAATGCGTCAATCAAAAACAGAAGGACGAATCTGATTTTGTTTTACACATGGTTAAAAGATCATTCTGTCAGAAGATGTATCACGTTCGTCCATTTCAAATGCAAATAACTTAAGTAGGCATCCCCTTGTTACCCATTACTAATACCATAAAAGAAACCAACACTTCTCCATTCCGCTGCTACTTTACGGATTAGCGAATGAAAATTAGATGCATTTATATGGTTATTACTTATATGGTAACACAGTGGGGAGGGGGATTTATCCAAGCGTACAGTGCAGGGCCAGAAACTCCCTCAGGAACAAACCGCTCGCACCTTCGGCGGCTGGTGGTGGATTAGAGTTTTAAACCCAGACTAAGGTTTACCACGGCCGGCAACACTGACAGGAATTCCTCCCGCCATTGCCACCCAATAAAGCCAGGCAATGCGGAGAGGAATAAAACATCAGAGGTTTTCTCCTCTCCTGTTTAGGCAGAAGCTTTCAGTAATCATCATCACTGTTTTGAGAGTTTAATGTTTGGCGTGACGAGCGGAATTTTATCAGCGATAGAACTGGGCTTCTCTGGAAAACTTTACTAAGACGCATTCAAACAAGCCGCAGCTGTCACTCTAACATCACGTCATGTCTTTTGTGACAGTGCCAAAAGTTTGCTCCCATCTCTCCCAAAGAGCTTTACTGATGCGCCTGCTCTCCGCCGTTCTCTGATGGACATGATGGCTTGTCAGCATTACGCTGGGGTTTTTAAAATATACAGCGAATGGCGTTATAAAGACCTTCGCGTAGGGGGTGAAGGCTCGAGGGGGGAGACGGCGGACTAAGAGAAAATCCATAACACAAATACAGCTGTCAGCTGGAACGCAAAGTTAGCAGAAGCAGCTTCGGTGGCCACAGGGAGCAAGTTTATGACTTCAGGTTGCATTCTCCATTAGACACTATCTAGGCTTCAACGATCAATACTCAATGTTCTTCATCAAACCAACAGGTACTTGAATCATTTCGGTCAAAAAAAAGGCTAGTTGCAACTGGCGACTGACCGTGCAGTGCACTAGTTCACTTTCCACCCGCGTCTGCGGCCCCGAACTGTCAATAATCTCTCCTGAGGTGCTCGGCTAATGGATATAGAGAAGTAACGATCAACGTCTCAGACTCAAGTACTGTCATTTCCGTCCAGTGAACACCCTGCTTTTCCCTCTACCACATTTCCCCAGCTCATCGGAAATGGGCCCTTCATCTCTCTAAGCAAACGCTAGGGTCATTCTTTAAGACAGTCATCACCTCATAACAGCCTGGCACTCTCCCGAAACCCGGCGTGAAGCCTCCCCACACAGGAAACCTTGTGCGCGAAAACCAAAAAACGGCAAAAAAATGTGCCACTGAGGTCACGGTAAAGAGAAACTGTGCTTAAGAGTTCAAGTGGACATTGGGAATAAATACACCATAAAAAAACTACGTCTAACAGCATCTTAGGCTGACAGATCGCCGAGACGGCACTTCCGTGCTGCAGTCTGGTCTCTCTCAAAGTTGAAACCATTAATGCCAGACCTTTTCAATATCAAGTAATCAGATCAATATTGTAATGTGGAAAACATTCATCACTCTGGTCTCTTTTTGGGTTTTAATTTACAGATGCAGAAGTTGGTTGAAATTGCTTTAGTGTAAATTTTTCGTGCCGTTAGCTCCTTTTTTCCCCTTTCAAGGCTCAGAGTTTGAGGAGAAAATGACACCACTCTCCAACTAGCAATAAAAGCAGCCCTCACTGTCTAAAAACGTGCATAATTTATTATTCACATCCACTAAAAAATGCTCAGCCTCAGCCTCGTTCCACCAAAAAACTTCTTCAATTAAAACCACATGTGTGGTGGTTGCCGCTGGTCAGTGCCGGAGCTGGTGCGTTCAAAGACGCAAACGAGCGTAAAAATTCTAGCCTGACCTTTCATGCAAGGTCAGCTGAAATATGAAAGGGAGAACGTAGACATGACATATTTCACACAAACATGTTTCGGAGAGCAGAGGTGGCCAAAAGTACGGTTGACAAAAAAAGTATTCCTAATCAGTTAGAGATGGATATGTATTGCTCTTCAAAATGCTTTGGTTAAAAACGCACTTGTGTGAAAACTAACATTATTTTTGGAACAGTAAAAGAGTTTAATGGTGGAAATGCCATGTGAGGGTCTAAGGGACAGTGCTTCACGAGAACCAGAGTGCTTTGTGTTAAAACCACCCATGATATTGAAAAACTTAAATTTACCTCTAAATCACTTGACTGAGGCTCATCTGAATTTGAAAAGAGAGCACACACACACACACACACACACACTAAATGCTTTTTGCACAGCACACACCGACATATATTTGCATTAGCAGAAAACTGGTTGTTCAAATAAAGTTTCAATCACCAAATGTTCCTAAAATACGCATTAAAAAGCAACATGCCTAAATGTACACATGGCATCATGTTAGTCTCAACATTAACGTCCAAAACAAACACATTCCAGACCTTCTCTACCCAGAAAAATACCCACAGTGGGCTGGATACCAGCCTGCCATGCAATCCACACATTTATCAAAATAACATTTAAAAAGACCTCCGAAAGTTAGGTTAGTAGTCTGTATAAACATGAAGAACAGCATAAAACAATCACTTATCACAGAACAAGTGATATATCAATTATAACCAGAACTCTAAAGTAGTCTGGTGTCCGCCGTTAGAGTGCTAAAACTATCATCTGAGGTGTAGCTGTTGCCGCTTGCAGCTGCTTGACGGCCATGCAAGTAACTAAATTACCCACTTTACTGCCATTTTCATGCCCCCTCTGAACGAAATGCTGTATTCTTGATCAACTTCATGAATTATCACTTTTACTCTAAGCACATAACATCATTCAATCACTCCACTCATCTATGGCATAAGTATTCATCACTTTATGCTTATGTTCATCTACATTTACACGTCACATTTCAATTAGCAGGGAATCTGTTTATCATAAGAGGCAATATATCAAAGAACGGACATTGTAAAAACAAACAAGTACAGCTCTGAGTCAAAAAAAACGGTGTTTTAGTTCAACAAAAAAATTATTTGTCTTTACACACATATATAAAAAACTAAATATTATTTTATGAACGCACACTTTCATAAAATAAACATGTTTCGGAGAGCAGAGGTGGCCAAAAGTACGGTTGACAAAAAAAGTATTCCTAATCAGTTAGAGATGGATATGTATTGCTCTTCAAAATGCTTTGGTTAAAAACGCACTTGTGTGAAAACTAACATTATTTTTGGAACAGTAAAAGAGTTTAATGGTGGAAATGCCATGTGAGGGTCTAAGGGACAGTGCTTCACGAGAACCAGAGTGCTTTGTGTTAAAACCACCCATGATATTGAAAAACTTAAATTTACCTCTAAATCACTTGACTGAGGCTCATCTGAATTTGAAAAGAGAGCACACACACACACACACACACACTAAATGCTTTTTGCACAGAACACCGACATATATTTGCATTAGCAGAAAACTGGTTGTTCAAATAAAGTTTCAATCACCAAATGTTCCTAAAATACGCATTAAAAAGCAACATGCCTAAATGTACACATGGCATCATGTTAGTCTCAACATTAACGTCCAAAACAAACACATTCCAGACCTTCTCTACCCAGAAAAATACCCACAGTGGGCTGGATACCAGCCTGCCATGCAATCCACACATTTATCAAAATAACATTTAAAAAGACCTCCGAAAGTTAGGTTAGTAGTCTGTATAAACATGAAGAACAGCATAAAACAATCACTTATCACAGAACAAGTGATATATCAATTATAACCAGAACTCTAAAGTAGTCTGGTGTCCGCCGTTAGAGTGCTAAAACTATCATCTGAGGTGTAGCTGTTGCCGCTTGCAGCTGCTTGACGGCCATGCAAGTAACTAAATTACCCACTTTACTGCCATTTTCATGCCCCCTCTGAACGAAATGCTGTATTCTTGATCAACTTCATGAATTATCACTTTTACTCTAAGCACATAACATCATTCAATCACTCCACTCATCTATGGCATAAGTATTCATCACTTTATGCTTATGTTCATCTACATTTACACGTCACATTTCAATTAGCAGGGAATCTGTTTATCATAAGAGGCAATATATCAAAGAACGGACATTGTAAAAACAAACAAGTACAGCTCTGAGTCAAAAAAAACGGTGTTTTAGTTCAACAAAAAAATTATTTGTCTTTACACACATATATAAAAAACTAAATATTATTTTATGAACGCACACTTTCATAAAATAAATTCCAACGCCCTTTTATGCAAGTTTAAATGCTGCTAGTAAAAAGATGAAGATTAAATAATTTAAAGATTAAACTAACTGAAAATATCAGAAACATTTGACTTCATCAAAGTAAATCATTTAGCATGTTCATTAAAATGTTCGTCTTGTGATTTAATATAGGGTAGAGATGCATTGTGCAGTAAATGTCGACAGTGAATTAAGCAAAGACTCATCTATACTTTATATTAGATTTCAATTAATTGTGCTCAAAGCTCCATCAATCAGTTCTTAATATCATGAGACTTACACACTGCCAGATTATGAGGAAGATGATGATGCAAATATGTATTTTTCTTTGACTTATGCAAAGATGTATTCTTAAAAACCAAGTACAGAAAGAGAGCGAAATTATAGTGTACTTGGTTCAACTCCTGAGCTGTAGTTCCCTCTGCAGATTCACTTTTAATGCCCCGGACTGACATCTTTACATTTTTGCTGGTTTGCTTTGCGTTAGTTTTGCTGTCGCGAGTGTTTGAGGGCGAAACTAACAGCGCTGATTTGATCACCAAAAGAATAACAATCCATTAACTGTACGATTTAAAAACAAAGGAAAAAGTTCATTTTGTTCATGCATCTGCGTAAAAATGAATCACTAAATAAAGACATTAAGTTTTGCATCACTTAAGTTAGTCAAGAATATGTCTCTTAGGCGAAAACTGACTAGTTAAAATAATAACAGCCTAATAATAAAAAAAAACAATCTCTTTGAAGTGCAAAGGTAATACTTGTTCCTCTCTGTTTGAAATCTTATTTTGCATGTATACGAACCTTACTAATGTCACTGTATCTCGCTGTAATTGATGCATTTGAATTAATGATTATAAATAGGCTAATCATGCTTGCCGAGTTAATCTTATTTTTATATTTCTTTTATTTAATTCGTAATATTTTTCATATGTAATTGTCTCAGTAACACATCGGTACAATCGACACTAAGCAATAGGCTAATCTTAAATACATTCGCTTTATTTCTCTTCACGTTCCGCTATAATAAATTATTATTTCTTAACACACTGCGTCTTATATACATTAAAACTGACCAGTCAGAAGTTATGGGTTATTTGCCTAAAATCAGATTAGTATTTGCTGAAGGCCTGCTGAAAACAATCAGCTTGACGGATAAGAAGAAATAAATGAAGCCAACTTACATAAAACAACCGTAATTTAAATATTTAGTGTATGTGCATGCTTCGGTGTTGTTTATTAACTTAAATTGTTTATAAGGAAAGTTTTGTTGCCAAGGCCAAGCAATATCTGATTTCTACGTTACTGTGGAAGCAGCGTATGGTCTTTGGGAGGGAAAAAATATAGAAATACATAAAGTAAAATAAATAAATGCACACTAACATAGCTTTATTCCAAATTACTTTATCTGATCTGTCTAAAAGTTGTTGTTTTTTTCTTCTTTTTTCCTTTTGACCAGATTTCAAAGCATGTGATATTTTCAAACTCAGTTGCACAAGTTCACTAAACTTGTTTTCGGTCTTTTTCACGATGGGGGTTCATTCTTCTCTAAAACCTTTCAACGTTATTAATTACGTATTTTATCAAAAATGTGCATATATATATAATTCATATTCAGTTAGTCTATTATTCTCTCGTAGGCTACAGAATAATAACACGCTTTCATCTCCGGTTTAAAAGTGTGAAGTAAAAAAAAATTATAAAAAAAAATTAAAAAAAAGTTGCGTCGTCAAATCTATTGTGACACTGAGAGCTTTAGTATCCCATTTGCAAAGGTCTAAGAAAATACACTGACTCTGATATTTCTTTCTGTTGATCTGAATAAGTATGTGTGTGATAACGCGTCCATGCATTCAAATCTGGGATAAACTACATTTTAATATTATACACGCGTAATCTCGCGAGGAGCAAATAGAAAGAAGAAAGAAAAAAGAAAAAGAAGAAGTAAAAAGTGGATCTGAACCTGTTAGGATATTGTGAAGAACTCTACTTTCACTCTACGGCTGGACCATGTGGATGTGTCCCTCCAGCTCTCGTGAATGTCCCAGTGATTCCAGAAACCTTCAGCAGAGCAACGCAAAAGGGAAAGAAAATCCTGTTCTATGAGTGATGTCTTCAGACCATTACTTTCAACGACAACTGTCTTTATTAGTCTTCCTTTCCTTTTTGACTGGCTTCCTCTCTCAGACTGGTCACTCAGTAGGGTGATAAGTGGAAACAATAATCGTGCACTAGCTCAAAGGCTGCATGGTCACAGCGCTCCGCAAAGTTCATGAAGAACAAGCACGCGGCTCTTTACGCCTCCTCGTCGCTTCAGGTCTTCTCTCTTTCTTTCAGTTAGTCACACGGTGAGTTTTCCTAAAGTCCCAATAATGCTTCTCGCTGGAGTTTTTGGCATCTCGTCTGTTCCTCGCTCATTCGCAGAGAAATCAGTGTTGAATTACTCCGCTTGTGTCTTGTGTTGGCGATGTGTTAGGGGACAGTTTGGTCTACCGTAATGCGTGTAGAACGGGGGCGCACACATCTTCTGCGCTGCTGCTACTTCCTGTTCTATGAGTGATGTCTTCAGACCATTACTTTCAACGACAACTGTCTTTATTAGTCTTCCTTTCCTTTTTGACTGGCTTCCTCTCTCAGACTGGTCACTCAGTAGGGTGATAAGTGGAAACAATAATCGTGCACTAGCTCAAAGGCTGCATGGTCACAGCGCTCCGCAAAGTTCATGAAGAACAAGCACGCGGCTCTTTACGCCTCCTCGTCGCTTCAGGTCTTCTCTCTTTCTTTCAGTTAGTCACACGGTGAGTTTTCCTAAAGTCCCAATAATGCTTCTCGCTGGAGTTTTTGGCATCTCGTCTGTTCCTCGCTCATTCGCAGAGAAATCAGTGTTGAATTACTCCGCTTGTGTCTTGTGTTGGCGATGTGTTAGGGGACAGTTTGGTCTACCGTAATGCGTGTAGAACGGGGGCGCACACATCTTCTGCGCTGCTGCTACTTCTTGAAGCACAACACAAAACCTCGCGCGCTGCAGGCGCTGATCTCTTCACCTGCGCGCGCATCACGGGGTTAGTTTGACCACTGTGGTTACCGACGAGCAACAGATGTTAGTTAAATGACAGACTCACCACGGGAACCGTTACCTGCTCCTCATCTCCTCCTCAGCAAATAACAAGTTTGTTCTTGCTGCTTGCCATCTTTCAATCATAGGCTACTTTGCTTTTGTTGTTGTCAATAATTGTTAAAAGATTAGAATTAGTTGTACTAAATATTCTTCTTCTTTTTCTTACACTCTAAAAAATTCTGGGTTAAATACAACCCAGTGCTGGGTAAAATAGGGACAAACCCAGCAATCCAGTTGTTTTGACCCAGCGGTTGGATTAAATGTTTAACCCAACCGCTGGGTCAAAACAACTCAATTGCTGGGTTTGTCCCTATTTTACCCAGCACTGGGTTGTATTTAACCCAGCATTTTTTAGAGTGTACTATTATATTAATAGTAATTATTGTTTAAAAAGTGTATAATCCTTGTTAAAATATTATAGATAGATATATAGAGAGATAACATTGTGTATAAGTAGGCTAATATACTTACCATTATATACATATACATATGATATATTGCTATGTATATTACTATTATATAAGTACATTTACAGTGTGTGTGTGTGTGTGTGTGTGTGTGTGTGTGTGTGTGTGTGTGTGTGTGTGTGTCCCTGGACCACTGAACCAGTCATAAGGATCATTTTTTTGAAATTGAGATCATCTGAAAGATTAATAAATACGCTTTCCATTGAGGGTTGTTAGGATAGGACAATATTTGGCTGAGAGACAACTATTTGAAAAACTGGAATCTGAGGGTGCAAAAAAAATCGAAATATTGAGAAAATCACCTTTAAAATTGTCCAAATGAAGTCCTTA
>NW_015505304.1:456710-487297 GCF_001515645.1 Sinocyclocheilus grahami
ATATATATAGTGTGTGTGTGTGTGTGTGTGTGTGTGTGTGTGTGTGTGTGTGTGTGTGTGACCCTGGACCACTGAACCAGTCATAAGGATCATTTTTTTGAAATTGAGATAATCTGAAAGCTGAATAAATACGCTTTCCATTGAGGTTTGTTAGGATAGGACAATATTTGGCTGAGAGACAACTATTTGAAAAACTGGAATCTGAGGGTGCAAAAAAAATCGAAATATTGAGAAAATCACCTTTAAAATTGTCCAAATGAAGTCCTTAGCAATGCATATTACTAATCAAAAATTAAGTTTTGATATATTTATGGTAGGAAATTTACAAAATATCTTCATGGAACATGGTTTTTACTTAATATCCTAATAATTTTTGGCATAAAAGAAAAATAAGAATTTATTTTTTTGACCCATAATTTTGACCCATACAGTGTATTGTTGGCTATTGCTACAAATATACCCCAGCGACTTAAGACTGGTTTTGTGGTTTATATATATATATATATATATATATATATATTAGTATAAACATTAATGTATAAATGATAAGTGTGCAATTGTATTAATATTATTAGTGAAAACATCACTCATGACCGTGTACGATGTGAACAAGTTGTTGATTTATGAATATCACTCCAACTTTTAATGGATAGTCAAGGTGATGCTTTATCAGTAATCTGTCATCTTATCAAAAATGTTCAAATATGATTTATTTTATGGTCAGTGGAAACTTTCTCTCAGCAAAAATTCTCTTTTACTTCAACCATCAAAAAAGGCAATCATTCACATCTCCACTGGACAATAGGATACGACCCCTATTAGTCAAGACATATTCATTATAAAAATCAATAATCCACGATGTAGCCATGCTGGCCTAAAATGAAAGCAGCAGGCTCATAAAACAATGCTGACTTCACTTCTGTGTCCTGCCATATGGACCTCAGAGTCCTGGTCAAAAAAAAAAAACTGACTAAACTTTAAGACTGTAGCTATAGCTTTAGATTTACTGAAAAAAGTAATTTGTTATACTACTGTGTGTTTGATCACATCAGTCTGGGAGAAAAAAAAGCATACACTTTAGAACTACACTGAATATTTTGAGAAACAAAAGAACATGCTAAACTATTTTGATCATGTGTGTGTGCATGTTTGCAAAGTTTCCCATCAGATTATCATGATTAAACACACACAAACACAGAATTACAAAACTTGTTTTACCTCACGCACATGGTCAAGCATGACAAAGTCTGTGGTCCAAAACAGATACCTTGAGCCCATGATAAGATGGACAGAAGGAGATTCGGTATGCTCGCCATCACGGGGTTAAGATTAAACACTCTTGTGGTTTGGCCATCACAGGCTAATGAGGCACTCATGAAAGGATTACGAAGAACTCATAGGATGACTGGCTCTCTAACTAACCTACACAGTTCACCTCACACAAGCACAAACACCTGCAAACAAGATTACAGCTGGATATATAAGAAACAGATTCCCAGCGAAAATCTATTTTAACAAATTTCCCATGTCCTTTCATTAAGCATTGTAGGACCATACACTGAAAAAAAAGTTACTTTGAAATAATTTTAACTCAAAAAATTGCTAAATATCACAAATAATCCACAAAGAACATTGAATTAAAATGTTTAATTTTGAAGTATAAAGACTGGAATTTTTTTGTAAAACATACTCCAATAAGTTTTTTTACAGTCTATATGTATTTTGGTTCATGTAATAATCAAAAGCATGGATGCATTGAGATCTATAATGTGTCTTATTCCTTCATAAAATACATAAATGATGAACTAATGAACTTAAAATTAAAACTGTACTTCCGTTCACACAGACTCGGTAAGCCATTTTGATTAGTATTGTTGTGACATGCCATCATATGACCACAAGGAGGGTGAATTCTCACTCGGCTAAAGATCTGAATGTTTGTTACCTCATCAGTCCCAAAGCTGACATCAAAGCTGAGGATCAAGTCTAAAAGTATCAAGGTTACACACTGTTACGCTCCCTGAGAACCACCACCAGAACACCACCAGAGCCCGGGGACATGGAAAACAACACATCTATTTACTGTATGTTGTTTGTTTACTCGTTCATCTGTTTGTTATTTTCAGATTCTGTTCCTCACCCCTGCCAGGCAGTGGGATATTTGGTGATGCTATCTGCGTGTGTCTGTTTGTTTGTTTACTTGTTTGTGCAGGCATAATGTCCTTAGGGACCGTAAACAAGAGCAACAACGCTGGGAAAAAAAACCTTCATGGCCTATGAGGGCATTGCTGGACTAAAGCAAGGACACTGTAAGCGAACAAGAGCCATGCAGCCCTTCAGACATATTACAGTAGAAGACAAAGGTGAGTATCTTAGTCACTGTAATCTAATAACATTCTCTTTTATGAATGAAAAAATAAAAACTCCTCAGCACTTTCATCTAGCACTTTCGATTAACATTTAAGAGCAGGCTTTGTGGTTAATCAGGGGTAATAATTATCAAAGTCGACAGGTAATTAAATTAAACATAATTGGCTACACGAATTGGCTGTTCTACAACATTTTCCCCCACATAATTAAAGAGAAATATGTCAGTATTCAGAGAGAGAATGATTTAAAAAACAAAAAAGGGGTTTAGTCACACTACAGAACTTGATGATGCTTAAGAGGTGTGTTAAAACTGATAAAAAGTAGTTAGCATTGAACTTAAGCGATCTATTTAGTCGGTAAACGAACCACTTTAATGGAATATTCTGGGTTCAATGCAAGTTCCCCTCAATTGACAGCATTTGCGGCATAATGTTGATTATCACGAAAATAACTGTCACTAAAATATGAAGGTTACGGTGTGAAATCTTATAATTTTATAAAATCACTTAACATTCTTTCTTTTCTGGTAAAATGTATGCATTATATGAGCTCTGAATTTGTTCACAAAATTTTTATAGGCAGTACGTCATAACAATGAAGTTCTAAAATAACTTTGCACAGAAAAAGTTGTATTTTTCACACTAAAATCATGTTTACATGCATATTGTTTACAACAGTGAGTATTTTAATGTTTACAGATTGGCTCTATTCACTTCCATAATAAGTGCCTGACTGTAACCAGATTTTGCTTCTTTTTATTTACTTTTTTTTTTGTGGTATCAACATTATGCCACAAGTGCTTTTAATTGAGTTTACGTATTGAACCTGAAGTCTTCATTGTCAGCTGTTATATTAAAAATAATCAATTCAGAGGATAAAATAACACCTAGAAATAAATTAGAAGAAGTGTTTGGGATTATTTATGTAGGTTTTGTGTCATAATCTCCACTAGTGAGACTAAAATAAATTTAAGGTCACTTGTGACATGTGTCATTGGCCTAAATTGCATTTCAGCAGGCAATGGAACAACAGACACTACACACACACATACAGGCCAACTCAGTTACAGATGAAACAGGCCATTGCCTGAGGATGTAGAGCAGCAAGTTTAGTGTGAGTGTGTTTGCATTTATTTGAAACTGTATTTGTGTGGTATTACGCTTAAAATCATTTAACTGCCACATGGGAGTAATGTAATTAAAAATTAATAAGTGCCTGACTGTAACCAGATTTTGCTTCTTCTTTTTTTACTTTTTTTTTTGTGGTATCAACATTATGCCACAAGTGCTTTTAATTGAGTTTACGTATTGAACCTGAAGTCTTCATTGTCAGCTGTTATATTAAAAATAATCAATTCAGAGGATAAAATAACACCTAGAAATAAATTAGAAGAAGTGTTTGGGATTATTTATGTAGGTTTTGTGTCATAATCTCCACTAGTGAGACTAAAATAAATTTAAGGTCACTTGTGACATGTGTCATTGGCCTAAATTGCATTTCAGCAGGCAATGGAACAACAGACACTACACACACACATACAGGCCAACTCAGTTACAGATGAAACAGGCCATTGCCTGAGGATGTAGAGCAGCAAGTTTAGTGTGAGTGTGTTTGCATTTATTTGAAACTGTATTTGTGTGGTATTACGCTTAAAATCATTTAACTGCCACATGGGAGTAATGTAATTAAAAAAATATAAAATAAAAATTATTACTGTTTACAAACATACCCCAAGGTCCTTAATGGCAAAATAAATTGAAACAGAACCAACTGCCCTTGAGATTTCATGGAGAAATGGGAGGAAAAAGTCAAAAGAGCTGTTTAGCAGTATTGAAACTGTACCTCCGAATAAGACACTATGGTGACAGCTGCAAGCCACTGTTTATGCCACAAGACAGTGGCAGTGTATGCGATACAAATTACACTGTTTGATTGGTGAGGAAGATCATAGACACACCAGCATGTTTTCATTAAATCGCCATAAACGTGTTTACAGGCCCAGCTGGCTTTGGTTAGAGGGTGTTAAATAAAGCAGTGCGGAATTGTTTACTCCTCTGCTGCCGTGTCTCTCTCTCCTCTTTACCCTCACACTCGTCTTTTTGTCAACACTGTATCCATCCTCGCATAAACCACATGGCCGAGCTGTCTTCGGGGAGCGGTAACTGATCCTAACGGTCCGTGTCATGTGAGGAACTTAATCTTGAATAAAGCTATCAAAAAAAAAAAAAAAAACCCAGATCAGTTGGGAAGGAAAAAAGGAACCGGGATGAGGCCGCCGTTTAACGAGCTGTTTTAAGGTGCCGCGTTTTTCAAACAGAAAAAAAGGGTTCAAATCTAGCCTGAGGCCACTAAGGAGCTGACCGACTCGGCCCGGCTCGACGCAGCTGTAGCCCAGCCACAGAGGCTCTGTGAGTGGGCTGAAGTGTCACCTGGCTCCCCTGAGAATAGTGAGGGGGGTGATGGGAGAAGCAGAGGGCTGCGGGATTGTGGGAGGGGGAGAGGAGTTTGCTAAGTTTTCATTCACTGGAGGTGGGGCCAGCGGCGGTACATATGAGGAGAGCTGCCGATCGTACAAAAGGAGGCGGCAAAAGGTCTCTTGTTAAGGCGGTGTGTCTTTACACACACACACAAACCCTCTGCTCTCTTCCTCGGGTGCGATCTTGTATCAAAGCAAACAAATGACATGCTGTCTCCCTCCTACCTATTCTTTTTTTTGATCCGGTATTCACTAAAATGACACTCCATATCTGAACCGACTGACATTATCAATCTGCAGTATGCCCAAATCTTCCGGCCAAACTTGCAGTTCCCAGAGGAAATCCAGCGGCATTGTCCTTTGTTTGCGAAGAGATCCCACAGGAATCAGCCCTGACTTTTTCACTGCGTGAGGAGAGCTGTCACGCAGGCGGCCTGGCACGCAGGATGCTGGGTTAGGATAGGTACTGTCAGCCCACTCAGATTCGAGCCTCTTTCAGGAGCTGTTAGACGGCGCAGGCCGTGGCATTTCCACTCTCAATGCTGGATTTGGTTTCAATATAAAATACATCAGAGTTCTGTCTCCCTGCGCCGGTGTCAAAGAGACATCTGGATCTGATATGAGGGACTACAAGGGGAGCATTTATTGTTGGCTTTTACCTATTGATAGTGTTGACATATTCTTTATTTTATCATTTTTCACAGGAGGGAAGAAAAGAATCTTGCTGTTTCCAAATCTTTGACTGCATCCACAGCATTGACTAAACTAAAGATTGGATTAAAATGTATACATTATTAATAAGCCAAAACTAACAAGAAATAACTGCATCATCATCACCAACAACAACAACAATAATAATAATTATTATTATTTGTTTAATCATGTTTTTTCAACAATAATCCACAATTGCAAACAAATAAATGTTTGAATATATAAATATTATAAAAAAACATATACATACAATACAGAATTATATATAAAATATGTTTCTATAATAAAACTTATATTTTAATCTTTCTTTCCATTACTACTAGGCCAAATTCAAAATGTCTAAATAGTAATACAAACAAACAAGCCATAAACAAATAATTATTATATAAAATTGCATACATAAAATAAAATGATAAATAATAAAATACTTAATTTTAGATAAATATAATTATTTGATAAAATATAGATTTTCACATTTCACTCCATTACTACTAGGCAAGGTCTAGTAATCCAAAATTACAAACAAACAATAAATAAATATGATATAAAATCACATACATAAACTAAATAATATATAATTATATATCAAATATAATTCTATGATGAAGCATGTATTTTGAACCTTCACTCCATTACTATAGGCCAAACGTAATAATCCAAAATTACAAACAAATAAAATAAGTAAATATTATATAACATCAGCTGAATACAATAAATAATAGAATATATTATTATATATAAAATATGTTTCTATAATAAAAATTATATTTTCAACTTCCACTCCAAATCTTATAATGCAAAATTACAAACAAACAAGCAAACAGTAAATAAATACAATTTAATAAAACATATAAATACAGAACATACTTAATTAAGTTACTATACATTTTGAGTGACTGTTTAAGATATTTTTGCTGCAATATTAGTAAGATTGTTTATTAACTGTTTTGACTATTTCTGTGGTTACATACTGTAGCTAAATGGTGTAATGTAGTTTTTATCATCATGATAAATTAGTGTTTACACCTCTTACTAAAGTGTCCAACCCTTAAAACGATCACTACTAACCAAACTGACTGCATGTATTCTGAAGAAAATCTTTACACTTTCAGAATAATTTCAGTGTGACTGGTCACCAGTTTGATTTCTGTGATTCAAGAGTGAATCCTTGTTTAAATTTTAATCAAAAGTAAATTATTTCGCCTTTTTTCTTCTCTTTCTCGCCCCATCTATCTGTTCTCTCTCTCTATCTCTTCCTTCTGGACAGAATTCATGACCTCTGCAATTCTGCTTGTCCTTGAGTCCCATAATGAATATTCAGCAGATTAGAAGACAGACATGAAAGTTAACATTGGCCATATATTTAAAAATCCCATATTCAGATAATCCACATATTTGTCAAAATCAAACACAAGAGTAATATAAGAGGACAAATTACATAATGAGAGGATGGGGATACATCTTGCGGACAGGGAATTAGATAAAGACACATTTGGCTGAGTTTGAAGGAAGGAAATGTCCTTGAAGATGGTTATTGAAATCCTGCCGGATGGACGGAGTTTGCTGTGAACCCCGATGGTGACGAAGTGGACGTTTTAACTTTATTTGGTCTAGCTAGAGCATGTGAGAAACTATGTTAATTTGAGTGCCATGTCTTTCAATGTGCACACACACATAAGTTAAAACGTCTGAATGAAAGCTGACTTCATCTGTAAGTGTGTGTGTGTGTGTGTGTGTGTGTGTGTGTGAAGTGAGGTTGTCTGGCTTTTCACTTATCACCGATGCCAGTACTAACAACCCCAACCCCCCAAATCCGAAATGCGGAAATGTGCATTATGTTCTCCCCACAACTACTTTAATTTCTTCCTCTGTCTCCCCATCTCTGTACCCTCTCGCTCTCCCTCTTTTTCTCATTTATGACGAGTCATTACCGTGAGCACTGGGATGAAAGCTTAGGATCTGGCCGACCCGCTCCCTCTGACTGACGCATATTCATTTAAAAATGAGCCACTTATTACCCGTCCAAACTTTTTACAGCCCCACAGTGCACAGTAGAAGACAGCTTTATTCCCACTGAGCCCGAGTGTGGGCCAGAAAGCCTCGCAGCCTTTGATGGTTATATATGTGCACAGGCCGTCGCCTTGGCAGCCTCTCTCAGAAAGCGTGCCATGATTTGTAATGTTACCTTTTCAGCTTTAAACTCCATCGAACAACCCCAAGACCTTTTTATTGGGCTAATGTAGGGTTTTGACATATCATTAACAAATAAATTAATAAACACATAGAGACATGCACACATACACACTTTGAGAAATCTGGAGATTTCTGTGTTGATTAGAGATTGTATTTCAAGATTCAAGATACATTAGTGTGATGTGTCAATTTTAGGGAGAGAGAATTAATGAAAAGGGAGAGAGACTCCTGTGAAATTAAAACTGTGAGATAACATTCAAGGACTCTTTAATATATATATATATATATATATATATATATATATATATAAAGTGAATGAACAAACAAAAAGAAATAGGTCATATTTTATATAGAACGTTATATTTTTAAAACATATACAATACCATTCAAACGTTAGGGGCTTGCCAGATTTTTACTTTTATTTAGCAAGGACACATTAAACTGATCAAAAGTGAACTTTTGAACTTTCTATTCATGACCGAATCCTAGAAATGTACCATTTATTTCCACAAAAAGCAGCTGTTTTCAACATTGATAATAATAAGAAACGTTTCTTGAGTACCAAATCAGCATATGACATATTGGAGTACTGGCTGCTTTCACAATATTACTATGTCTACTGATTTTTTGATCAAATAAATGCAGCCTTGTGAGCATAAAACATAAAACAACCCCAAACTGCTTGATAAAAAAATGTTTTGTTAAAATTATGAATTCATCTTATTTTTTTAAACATTTATTTGATGTATGTTGTATATCAATATGTAAATATTTATGATATAATTGTAATTATAACTATACGTACTTTACTCAATATCATTTATTTACAATATTGTCAACTGCACATTGAAAATCTTTCACATTCACAAATCCCATAAGTAGCCACATGAAGAACAAACAGAAAACATCTCTAACTAAATAACTAGTGTTTCTTCAGCGAACCCACTGCTACTTTTCACATCTCTCTCACACACACCTGCTCAAATACACACAGCGACGCACATGAATACACACGTGTGATACCACTCTAAAATCTAAGTCCACTTTAGAGTCCCCTCTAGAGGCTGGATCTGAAGGAGCTCACGAGAGAGACAGAAATGAGGACAGTCCTCTGGGAGTGTATGTATGCATGTGTCTTTTGTGCATGTAATGATATAAGGCCCTGTGACTGGTTTGAGCGGCCGGCAGGCTGGCAGATTGATTGGTGGATTGATGTAAAATCTGTACATCTGTGCTGACTAATGTGGGCCAATCAGACTGATGTAAACCAATTTGATTTGATTGAAAAGCCAATTGATTGAAGCTAGGACATGTAAGCCATCAGCTAGCGACCAGCAGGGGGAAGAAAACGGATGTGAAAGAGAGGGATTTGATTGATTAGCTGATAGATTGATTAAGTGATGTAGATGCTAAGTTAAAAGAGCCATCGCTGGCCCCTTTATATGTGTTTAACCCCGCTCCCACACTAACCTTCAGTCTGTAAGCCGCTCAGCGGGGTCCATTACATCTAAGTGTGAATAATTCATGCTCTGGACGCTGTAGCATGGTGAGTAAACACATGTACATGTGTTTAGTAAGATAGAGCAATCTACAGGAGGCAAGGCTAGTCAGATACCTTCAGGGCTGCATATCACAGCCCGTAAAAACTATAAGAACTCATTTAAAGGGACATAAAAATGAAAATACTGTCATTTACTCTTCCTCGTGTTTTTTTTTCTTTTCCTGCAAAACACAAAATAATATATTCTGATATATTTTGATTACCATTGACTTCTATTGTTAATTTCTCACAATATCTTCTTTTATGTTCTACAGAAGACAGAAGGTCATACAGGTTTGTAACAACATAAGGGTGAGTAAAAAAGTAAATGCCTTGTAGTAACTGGATAAATATTTTAAGTAAATACACTAAATACGGTTTGATTTTCTTCTGTCTGATAATATCAGAATCATGGACAAAACATTTTTGGAGGCAGATCTTTTTAAGGAATCATTTGATCTGATTTAAAAATCAGAATGATTCATTCTTGATTCATTCAATGAAGATTTTTGGTGAAAAATAACTCTTACGACTGAAAAAATACATATAACTTTAAAAGTCTTGCAAAAGCTGCTTAGATCTCGGCTTTAAGATCTGATGATGATTTTAAGTTGATTTTGCATAATTTTAGAAACTTTAAAGCTCCAGTCATGGTAATTGTTTTTGCATGGAAAAGAGCGACTACAGCAATTTTCAGAATTTCTTCTTTTTATTTTTTAACAGAAGGAGTACATTTATATGGTTGAGTAAATAATGACAGAATTTTACATTTTGGATGAACTATCCCTTTAAAATATCACACACACACGCACACTTTAAAATCTTCCTTTTGTTGCACGGTATGGTTAATACTGAAAAGAAATCTTAGGCATGGGAATTTTCAGCCACACATGCATATAAAAAGAAAATCAAGCTTATTACGTGTTATTATTTTACAGTGTGCAGATTCAGATGCTCTGGCGTCTGGAGGCCGGGATCTGTAGCATGTGTTTTGTGTGAGAACGCTGGCCTCTTCTTAACTTGTGTTTGTGTTCGGTTGCTGGGTGCTCGGCTGACGAGAGGGGGCCCCGGCAACCGTCCGCCTACGCCTCATCACGGACGGTTCTGTTTTTTCCTTCCCCCTTCTTGCATAGGATTGCGTGCGTTAACACAGAACGTAGAGAGGGATCGAGGAGGGGCGGGAACATGAAATGGCAATTAAACCGCGATGACCCCCATCGCCTCCGCAGGTCGCTTGCTGTCACAGTGTCAGCTGAAAAGAAGAGAGGGGATGCAAACAAGCGCACGGCAGTGGATATGATATGTGTTCCTCCCACAGCTATAAAACCTGCAGATCTTACAAACTGGAGCACCAGACGATCTCAAACACTGCCATCTTACTTGTGTGTACTGACAACAGAGTGTATCCAGGGAAGCAGGGCATGTTGGGACGCAAAGGGGCTGTAACAGCATCGTCCTTAAATACTGCAACAAGCACTTAGTTTGACAAGCCGCTGACAGAAGCGTACACGACTTGAGCTTAACGTGGTGTCAGCCTAAACTGAGGTGTGTTCACTCCCTCAGAGTCAGAAGACACTTAAGGGTGCAAAAAAAACATTGCGATATTAGATGATGCTATTTGTGCACAATAAATGTTTATTGGGATTTATTGCGCTGCTATGACATCCTGGCTGAGAGCTTGCGGCTACTAAACGAGGGAGAATTAACTGTTGCGTTTAGAAGCTTTAAATAGCACCAAGGAGGGAGGGAACGCATGGGCAAGGACTTGCACTATGACTGCGTGTCTCACTTAAAGTGCACGTAAAAAATGTGCATATGTGTGCGCGTATTCGACATCATCGATACAGTATAAGAAGACCTTCAAAATTCTGCACTAATGCCAAAGAATGGGGGATTAATGAATGATCCATGACCTCATTGGCCTCGAGAGAGTTTTTCAATGTGACTAAATGCTCTGAAGCACAATGACAGGCCCCGGCGCACTGGATGCTTCTGCCATTTATTAAATTATTCCCTCCAATCTGTTTGATGATTTTCATTATTCAGACTCAACTGAAATATTAAGGCCTTGAAAAGCCCTTCTCTTTACTTCAAAATGCAGGGAAGAAATGTCTGAAAAGACATGGCAAAAAACGCAGAGAATTGGGAATGCTCAGGTCAAACTCTCCAAAGAATTGGATTTAAAAAAAAATTATATTTCCATCACTCATATGTGTTAACTTTGTACAATGGTGAACTAAATTTAATAAATGGGAGGGAGGGGGGCACAATGATTCAGATTAATTGTAGCAAATCCTCAGATTAATTGTAGCACATTTAGCACTTTTTTTATTTAAAATGAAAATGACTAAAAACTAAGGAGAAGAAAGCAACGCTTCATTCTTAGAAAATAAATAAATAATTAAAAGGTAATGAAACTAGCTAAATTTAAATATTTAAAACATTTTCCAGATGTACAGAAATTCAAGGTTTTGTTTTCATGAAATTAATTTATATAATATAAAAAAAATAACATAAAATGCAGTGACAAAATGAGAGTCCTCAGATTAGAAGTCAGCTAGAATGAGGAATGTAGCAGATTCGGTCACATTGTCTCTAAAAAGGTACATTTAAATGACTAAGAATTAAGGAAAAGAAAGCAATGCTTATAAAATAAAATAAAATATTTTTTATAATACATAACAAAATGCGGTGACACAATGAGAGTCCTCAGATTAACAGACAATTAGGATAGCAAATGTACCAGATTCAGTCACATTTTCTTTAAAATGGTACTTATTTAAGTACTAAGGAGAAGCAAGCAATGCTTAATTCTTAAAAACAAACATACAAAATGAAATGCGGTGCCACATGATAGCATGGGTTACATTTGCGCTAAGCAGCCAGGTGTCTTGGGGCAACATGCCAATTCAGATCCCTGTTCTGCCAACTTCTTGTTGACAACGTTAATGCCGATCATTTAAATGTGACATGTTCTCAACAAGAGCAAATTGAATTTGTGGCACACTCAAACAAACGTGCCTTCAGGGGTTGTGAGTCTGCTATTGTGCCTTCCCTCAAGGCAAAAGGGAAAATGAATCTCCATGACCTCTCGCTTTCTCTGTCTTTCACTCGCTCTCCCCTGAGGAATAGCAGCATGGATCATCCACACAGTTGTGCAGATTCTATTTAGCAATCGCTCTGTCTTCCTCCATTGTCTCCGCATTTCCCTCTTTAACAGGGGCTCGGAAAATTTCCCCCTCGCGGCTCTGTAAAACATAATCCCCCAAGGCCTCTTTCAGTACAGAAACAAGTCCAGCTGACCTACGGACAAATAAACAAACAGAATGCTGGAGCGCTGGGCCGGAGCGCAGATTCATAAAAGGACTCTGGGATCAGACAGGCTAGGGGAATATTATTATAACCCTGTAAATCAAAATAAACTAGAGCATTTCACCCAACCATGCTTAGCTCCAAATAAGGGTCAGATCTGAACTAATATTACTCATGTAAAAGTCCAGAGGGACTTATAGCAAGCTTAATTATGTGCTGAGAAAACTATCTTGATGCATGAATGATGTCTGTTTCTTTCCCAAACTTTTGGACGGTAATGTATCTGCAGGTAATTCCTTTTTTTAAAAAGGTAATTAATGTAATTAAATAGGCTCAGAAAATCACAATAACACACAGACTGGAGTGGCTTACTGCTTTTATAAAATGGTAGCAACAGCAATATAACACCAATGTTAAAAAAAACTTTCATTTTACAGCTGCTTCAGAATTCAGAATCATAAACTCGCACACACAAATATGTACAAAACTACTTTATACATAGTAACTTTTAAAAGCTTTTCAAAACTTTTTAAAAGCATGTGGTTAAGGCCTATATTTGGTTTTGAACTGAGGAGATTTATGCAGTTCTTCTTCAGAATGGTCAGATGGGGGAGAGTCTGTAAGAGCTTTATCAGACCCTCATGCAGAGTTTTTGTGGCCGGTTAGAGACCAGCTTCCTGTTCTGAGAAGCGAAAGGTGACTGCTCTATTCAAGTATCTGGCGACCAAGGCGGAGGTCCGGAGATCCGTGGCAGAGCCGGAGCGACTGAGGACCACGGTGGAGTTGGCGGGAGGAAGGAGCAACGAGGTGCAGCAAGAGGAGTGGAGTTCAGAGGCGATGGCGGGTCGACGCCCGACCAAGGCGGAGCCGGAGGGACGAGGGAGCCCGGGGGGGGTGATGGATCGATGGGTGACGGTGGAGGCGAGGGAGCTAGGAGCCAAGGTGGAGCCACTGGGTCTACGGACCGAGGCGGAGTCCAGGCTTCGGAGGCTGGAGGCATAGGTGAGGGAGACTCCGACCATGGTGACGCTGGAGGAGGCCGGAGCGGTTGGGAGGGCGGGCATTTTTGAGGAGCGGGCACCGGAGAGAGCTCTTGGGCTGGAGCCCTTCCTGGGCGGAACTGGGGATCGGGAGCCATTCCGAGACTCAACAGGGGATCGAGAGCCATTCCGAGGCTCGACAGGGGATCGAGAGCCCTTCCTGGGCTAAACAGAGGATTCCGCGGTCTCTCCTCCTCATTTTGGCCCTGAATACCCTCCATAGTCCGCTCACCCTCAGCCATGATGCAAGCCCTTCCTGGGCTGAACTGGGGATCAGGAGCCCCTCCTGGGCTGAACTGGGGATCTGAACTGGGGATCAGGAGCCCTTCCCGGGCTTAACAGGGAATCAGGAGCCCTTCCCGGGCTAAACGAGGAATCTGGAGCCCATCCCGGGCTTAACGAGGAATCTGGAGCCCATCCCGGGCTTAACGAGGAATCTGGAGCCCATCCCGGGCTTAACGAGGAATCTGGAGCCCATCCCGGGCTTAACGAGGAATCAGAAACCTTTCCCGGGCTAAACGAGTAATCAGGAGCCCATCCCGGGCTTAACGAGGAATCAGGAGCCCTTCCCGGGCTGAACTGGGGATCAGGAGCCATTCCTAGGCCCGACAGGGGATCGGGAGCCATTCCTGGGCTCGACAGGGGATCGGGAGCCCTTCCTGGGCTAAACTGAGGATTCCGTGGTCTCTCCTCCTCGTTTTGGCACTGAATTCCCTCCATATTCTGGCCCTTATGTCCCGCCATAGTCAGCTCCCCCTCAGCCATGATGCAGGGGGCGGAGCTCCTCTCCGTGCTCACCCCGTTCACGGCTTACTCCCTCATGGTGGGCACTGTCACCGGCTCTCGCACCTGGTCTGACGGGTTGGGCTCAACATCCAAGGCGATCCTCCGCTCAGTCACTTGGCTTCGCTCTGGCTCGCAGATCGCAGCGGGAAATGGCTTTCCGTCATCGGTGGGCTCAGGCTTATGCTCCGTACCGCGGGGAGATGGTGGGCTGGGCTCAGGGTCCGGAGTGGGGCTGGTGTTGTTGTCAGCGATGTCCACGGTCAGATGGGACTTGCAGGACACCAGCACCCACTCGATGAAGGTGGCGAGGCTCTCTCGAGGACCATCCCCAGACAACTGTGCTCGTGTGGTGGCGTTAAGTCCAACTTGATAGAATGAGCAGAGACAGTTGTCCGGGTAGTACGTGAGGTGAACCAGAGACATAAAGTCGCTCATGTGGTCCTCAAGAGAGCATTCCCCCTGCCCCTCCAAACAAACGAGGGGAAAGACGCCGCTATACCTAGCTTAGGGGTCGGTTATTCTGTCACGGTGTGTGGAGGCAGGCAGGACGACGAGGATTCCAATAATTACTTTTAATGTAGACACAACAAGGCAGATTCAGACAGACAGACAGACAGACAGACAGACGCACGCACGCACGCGCGCACACGGGGTAACATTCACAATAACCGACAAACCAGAGACAGGAACTAATATAGGACAGATAACGAGGGGCAGACAGGTGAGCACAATGAGGTGATTAACTAATAATCAGTACGGGCTAAACCAACAAAAGGGGAAGAAACCACAATAAACAGTCCACAGGGGCGTTACACTGTGCAGCTTAATACTTTTTTGCGGAAGCAATAATGCAGTTTTAGGGATTCTTTGATGAAACTTACAAACAAACAGCATTTATTTGGAACAGAAACATTTTGTAACATTATAAAGGTATTAACATGATAAAAAACTTTTGATCAATTTAACGCATTCTTGTGGAATAAAAATATTAATTTCTTTCCCAATGAACAGTAATGCATATGTTTTTTTTTCTTCTGTCGTGTCATGCTCTATTTTACATACCAGGGTCAGAAGGTAATTACAGTAATTAAATAGGCTCAGAAAATCACAATTACACACAGACTTTAGTGACTTATTGCTTTTATAATATGGTGACAACAGCAATATGACAAAAGTATGTTACCAATGTGTCATCATGTGTGTTTCATTTTACAGCTGCTTCATCCAATCAGAATTTAGAATCATAAACTTGAACGCAAAAAAAGTACAAAACCACTTTATACCTAGTGCCTTTTAAAAGCTATTTACTGCCATGTGGTTAAGGCCTATGGTTGGTTTTAAACTGAGGGGATTTAGTTCTTCAGAATGGTCAGATGGGGGAGAGTCTGTAAGAGCCTTATCAGACCCTCATGCAGAGTTTTTGTGACCGGTTAGAGTCCAGCTTCCTGTTCTGAGAAGCGAAAGGTGCCTGCACTATTCAAGTAGGGCACTCAGACAAAGAGGGCATGTCAGAAGAATGCAGAAAATTCAAAGGTAGAGTGGTAGCTCTCCACTGGTAGCAGCCATTCAATCGAATGGGGAAGGAAGAAGCCACGAGGAAGCCACTCAAGATAAATTCAGAAAGAACAGCTATTGTCAATTAGGAAGGTGGATGAAAGGCTTTCCTTTTACACACTGGGTTGCAGAATTATAAGTAATAGATGTATATCTAAATCTAATATTAGCCTCCCCCTAAGGCCTGTGAAGTTGCAAGAAAACATGAAACTTCAAAACCCGCAATCCTAGTAGCCAGGCCGCCACTCTAAAATCCACATGATGTGCACCTCGCTTTCCCGAAGTATCTTTTGTTGCTCTGTGCACCGATGCCCTCAGAAGTCAAAGTCGATTTCTTTCTTCTGCCAGACAGATACAATCTTGACTAGCCTATTCAGAGGCCACTGGCTGCTCCTCGAAGGCTGGCCTATTATGACGCTATAATATAACCCCTGGCAACATCATCACTGTAGTATCACAAAGGTAATAGGTAGAATTGAATGAAGAGATGGGCCTTTATTCTTTCTCCGTCAAACATAATTCTCTTCTCTTTGCCATTTTGACACCATCATTCTTTTTCCTCTCCTTCCTTTCTTTCTCTGTCGAACTCCACGTGCACAATATGTTTTTTTTCTCTTTACCTGCTAAAATACACAATATTCAACCCCCCCCCCTCTCTCTCTCTCATTCTTGCTCCCTGTCTTTTTTGCCATTCTTTCCTTATTTTTTTCTTCTTCTTCCAAGGTCAGACAGGACAACGAATGCCACTGGTGTCTGCTTGAATTGTGAACGCCACTGGCGGCCATTGCCTTGGTTTCCAAGGCAACACACTAACCATTAATTTTCAATTAAAGCAGACAAAGAGCTGACAGCAAGGGCTCTATGGAAGATGTCAAGAATCTGTATTAATATACGACAAGTGAGCATAATTGTGTGTCCATTTAAAAAAAAAAACTCATCTATGCTATCATTGAAACGTGAATGCTGTTGATAATTTGAGGGTTACGCTTTGCAGGGTTTTTTCCCCCCTTTACTGGAGACGCATATCATGTGTATTTCAAAAATAACATTTGCCTGTTCCATCACTTTTTTTTTCTCAAGGGTGGCAATTATTTTTATTGTTTTGCTGCTATGTCTTGACACACTGAGATCTATATTGGTTTTGAAAGGTGGACAGGTGGGTTGCTGCAGATCTGACCAGTCTGTAGGTAGTGATTTCCTGTCTATTTCACAAAGCTTCTCACACACAAATTATGACATCCACATGAGGTAAATATTCACCTAATCATTACTACATGAAGAGAGCAGCTGCTCTGGAGAAATGAGGAGGATCTTTCAAAAACTGTCATACTCATTCTCATTATATATATAATATGTGTGTGTGTGTTGAAGAAAAGCTCTAGTGCTCATCAAGGCTGCATTTGCTTAAAAATCAAGTAAAACAGCAATAGTGTGTTATATTATTACAATTTAAAACAACTGCTTTCTATTTTAAAATGTCATTTATTACTGTGATGGCAAAGCTGAATTTTCAGCAGCCATTACTCCTGTCTTCATTATCACATGATTATTAAGAAATTTTAATATGCAAAATATGTGAAACCGTGATACTTTTTTGTCTTCAGGACTCTTTAATGAACAGAAAGTTCAAAAGAACAGTATTAATTGAGTTGAAATATTTTCTAACATTATAAATGTATTTATATTCACTTTTAATCAGTTTACTGCATTCTAAATAGAAGTATTAAAGTCTTTCAAAAACAAAAGCGTTTGAACGATAGTGTATATTAAATGTTATCATTTAACATTTCCAAACAGTATTGACATGCTTCAAAAACAAGGGTTATTAAATGAATGAATGAATCTTAATTATGGTTCAAGCGATACACTTGAATAGATCAATTTACTTCAATCACAACAAACATAATATATCTGAGTCAACAACAGCAGCATTTAACTACGTATTTTGCAATAAAAAGGCTAAATCAAATCAGAAACTCAAATCTGCAAACCGTTTCTTTTGAACCACTTTATTTACATGAACCTTTCAAATGAACTGATTCATTAAAATGAATAGGCCTACTATGAACAGTATAAGAGAGAGCACACTTACTGTGCACTTGAATACAACCTTATCCACAATACAACACATAAAAACAGCAATGTAGAGTTTTTGCTATAGAACATTCTATTTTCCGATAGAATATAGTTAGACGTAGTCACTACATATAGCTAAGCTATTTTGCTACTTTTAGTTTTCCACAATACTAACAGAGGACTCAAATTACATATTTAGAGAGCTTGTAGCACCTCTGGCCTTATCAGCTGTTTGTTTGTATCAAAGAAAACAGCCTCTTGGTGAGCAAAAAAAAAAAAAGGCCTGTTACAAAATGTTATCAGACTTTCACCTGTTATACTCAATTAGCCCTCTGTGAAACAGGAGCCCTTTCTAAGGAGCTGTTATCAGACGTGCCTGCATGTGGGCAAAGAGGGCAGGGAGGAAGTTGTGGCGCCCACGGTTTATTTTCAAAAACTCCACCTTTGCATTTGTGTGTTACTGTTGATAACAAGCGGAAAGGCAGACAACTCGCAACTAATGACAGGGTCGAGAGGAGAGTCGGGATGAGGGGGCGGGCGACCAATAAGACGCTTACGTGATGTCACTGAAGAGTGATGACGTCGGCGAGTGATGTAACACTTTCTCAGGTCTTTCTGGAGAAAGATTTGAGAAAGCACTGATAAGGTGAGGAGAACACAATAGGGCCACCTACCGTCACCAGACTTCTCAGAGAAGAGAAAAAAACATATTGTTTCATGGAAAAGACAGTAAAATGGCTTTTAAATACTTCCAGGGAACGAGAGGAAGGAAAAGAGACGGTGTGACATCTACATAGTGCTCCCTGTGCCTTTGCTGCCTCATTAAATCAAACGGTTCCCGAATTGGTCCATAAACGACTCCCGCACTTCCCTTTTCTCCCTGTCTTAAAATGAACTGATTCATTAAAATGAATAGGCCTACTATGAACAGTATAAGAGAGAGCACACTTACTGTGCACTTGAATACAACCTTATCCACAATACAACACATAAAAACAGCAATGTAGAGTTTTTGCTATAGAACATTCTATTTTCCGATAGAATATAGTTAGACGTAGTCACTACATATAGCTAAGCTATTTTGCTACTTTTAGTTTTCCACAACACTAACAGAGGACTCAAATTACATATTTAGAGAGCTTGTAGCACCTCTGGCCTTATCAGCTGTTTGTTTGTATCAAAGAAAACAGCCTCTTGGTGAGCAAAAAAAAAAAAGGCCTGTTACAAAATGTTATCAGACTTTCACCTGTTATACTCAATTAGCCCTCTGTGAAACAGGAGCCCTTTCTAAGGAGCTGTTATCAGACGTGCCTGCATGTGGGCAAAGAGGGCAGGGAGGAAGTTGTGGCGCCCACGGTTTATTTTCAAAAACTCCACCTTTGCATTTGTGTGTTACTGTTGATAACAAGCGGAAAGGCAGACAACTCGCAACTAATGACAGGGTCGAGAGGAGAGTCGGGATGAGGGGGCGGGCGACCAATAAGACGCTTACGTGATGTCACTGAAGAGTGATGACGTCGGCGAGTGATGTAACACTTTCTCAGGTCTTTCTGGAGAAAGATTTGAGAAAGCACTGATAAGGTGAGGAGAACACAATAGGGCCACCTACCGTCACCAGACTTCTCAGAGAAGAGAAAAAAACATATTGTTTCATGGAAAAGACAGTAAAATGGCTTTTAAATACTTCCAGGGAACGAGAGGAAGGAAAAGAGACGGTGTGACATCTACATAGTGCTCCCTGTGCCTTTGCTGCCTCATTAAATCAAACAGTTCCCGAATTGGTCCATAAACGACTCCCGCACTTCCCTTTTCTCCCTGTCTTACTATATTAGAGCTTATAATTAAGGTAATTACTTTCAAAGAACTCATAATAGGATTCTTCTTCTATTTTTTTTTTATTTCTCGCATGGCACGGTAAATACAATTTAATATGCGCTGCCCCTTAAACGACAAACTGACCCACATTTCTCAGCTGTTTGCATCAGAAAGGAAGAGTAATCGGGGAGGGAGGGAGGCTGTAATGGCCAAGACGAACTGCTTTATTATTTATCAAAAACATGGAAAATGAAGCGAGGGGATTTGGTGATTAAAGTCTGAACTGAAACCTCTCTGAACAGTTTGCTTAATATTTAATCACCTATTAGCTCTTCTTCTTCTTCGTAATTAATTTTATGTAACAATCATTTTCCATTCACATATTTAATTTCCCACCAATGTACCTTTTCATTTAACATGTTTTGAGTGTTAATCTGAAAGCCCTGGAAGTGCAGATGTGATGGTAAAATTGACAGATGGCAAAGTACCTTCATTTGTGAACAGTTTTATGTATCTTTCTCTCTATGTCTGCATAAAGATATATGTCATCTACTGCCCTTTCATTTGAGATAAGCAAGCAAGTTAATCATTAAATAAATATGTATTTACTATTACAAGCAAGCTTAAACTTTTATATTTATAATGTTTAATAATCACAGTAATAATATCCAATATAAATAATAATGTTCATGATATTTTATATAATATCATTTTTATCTCATAAACATTAAAAATGGGCAAGATCTGATTATAATATGTGCAGTATTATTTTCAATATTATTTTATTGAAAATAATTAACTGGACTAGAGGCATATTGAGCTGTAATCTTGCCACAAGCTCATTTTAGGTGTGAAAAACAGGGATGACAGTCCCGACCTACTATGCAAGATAAAACATAAAAAAAATTAATAAAATAACTTTACATTTACATGTGTACATTCATATGTGTTAGAATATATTTATATTTAAACACGCAGTGGGTATGATGCTTCTTCAATTCTTCACACATAAACATTGAATCACACTAAACACACCAACAATGGTGTCTCTAATTCCCCCTCACACTTTTCTTTCTCTCTCATTCGCCTCTTTCTAGTCATCAGGGACACAAACCATACTCTGATTTGCATGCAGGGCCTGGACATGGTGGAAAGTGCCGTCAGGCCACAAAGGCACCTTGGCAGATAATGAGTGGCGTATTCCAGGTACAGCCCCGGAGTATCGCTCCTCATCAGGGGAATTTTCAATTAAGGGATGCAGATTAATAAAGCATAATTGTGAGGCTCAATCTACCCGTGGAGAGAGTGGGAGGAGGAGGACATGAACGCGCTCCGCCAGTAGAGCACAGCCCTCCAGACAAAACCGCACCATTCTTTACTGCAGTCAATGAAACCGCGTGGCCGACGTTTAGCAATGATGTACAGAAGCAGCACCTACGGTTATGTAAGATAATGGCTTGAGCATAGGAACTGAGGTGGTGGCTTTTCTCACTGTTTATCTTGTGAGTTATGGACAAATGACCCACGCAATATGCATGCATCCTCTGTTTGAACAGGGAAGAGTAAACAACAATGGTATGCCTATATCCGTCTCTGAGTTTACTGCTTTATGGACATTTCTTCAAATACCTTCTGTCCCAGGCATTGTTTTTTTATGTGAATTTCATGTTAAAACTATGAAAAAAGTGGAAACTATTTACCATGTCTTAATGGTTTTTATTTATTTTCTAATGCCTTTTATGGTAATATTTATCTTTAAAATAAAGTGTTACCAAAATGTCACATGGAAAGGTATAGTGGTATTGTGATGCATGTATATAAAACATTCAACAATATTAGTGGACAAATTAAACTAGATAGAGTATAAAAAGTATGCTTTAAGAGTTTATTTTCTAGTCCGGAGGGTCAAAAAGGCCCCTATAGTTGAAGAAACATCCATATATGCGCAGGATCAAGCAGCTGATTGGTTCACACTGTGTGTCTGAATGTGTAGATAAGAAATGACATAGCAACTAGTCAAAAGCCTTTTCTCTCTGAAAGCCTTGTCTAAGTCGTTCACACCTACGAACAAAAAAGCTGAGCAACTGTCTTTATCTGAGTTTATCTGCCGTCATCTAGCTCACATCCACAGCGAACAGAGCTGGGTAAACATTTAACACCTTTAGCAAAGCTACTTGTGCTCTTAGTCAGAGGTTTAACAAGTTGTTTTCCTTGTTGGTTAGTTCAGAAAACATTCCATTCACCTCCACTCCCTTGACTTGTCACCGAACAATGTTTGCTCTAAAGCTGTGATTTATCTGAACGCTACAACACACAGGCCCACCGCTGCACAGATAGAAACACACACCCACACATTTACTTGTAAACACATTCATACATGTACGTGCACATCCACATACACAAAGCAACGAGTGCAAACTATTAAACCCGTTTGTGCAGCCTTGCATTAAACGGCCTTATTAAGATAAAAGCTCTTATTTAGATCTTTGCAAGTCACAGATGAATAATCAAAAATTTTGAACGTGTCAAGCAGATTTTTGTGTGTTATTAGATATAAGCCAGATATAAGCTGAATACATGTAAATACCAACTGCAACAAATCCTAGCAAATGCTTTGGGCAATTACAACAATCCATTTGTAAGGATGTGCAAATGGCCTCAGTGGGTTTGTAAATGTTTGTGATGTCGTTCCTTGTCGTTTTAAGGCCCGCTTTGCAGGGAAGCAAAAGAACGAATCTGCTTTGCATGACACATGAGTGCGCTCACCTCTGCGTGAGAGGTGCAAGTCTGCGTGTCTTTGTCTTACCATGATTTACGAGTACGTATGTGTGCATTGTGTAGGAGGCCCTTGACATAGACGCAGGAGAGTTGTGCAAGAAAAAGCATCAGGCATCTTTTTTGCCCTCGGGACGTGGGGCAGCAGAGCCCAGAGGAGGGAACGCAGTGTGAATGACAGGCGTGCAGGGCTGCTCGGGTTGGGGCTGGTTCAGTTCACACCCGTGCAGATGTGAGGGAATGTACCTCTGGGAATTCTGAAAACAGTTTAGCAGTTTTTACTACAAAGCTTTGTCGAGGGTCTGTAAGAGTTTCCTTTAGCTCCACCCTGCAGCGAGTCAAAGGTAATGATGCCCGTTTAATCCCAATTTCCTCATTTACAGTTGGCTTGGGGGGGCTGGGAGCTTACAGCTATTTATATACCTCATTTGAGACAATTTGGGTGTTTGCTCAAACCACCTTTATATCCTTTGCGTGCGGGAGGGCCTAGAAAAACATACCAACCTGTTATAAGGGGACGAATGAAAATCTGAAAATGTTCTGGGATCAAAGCATCATACCCCTTAGACATCAATTGTAAACGTATTACTGTAAAGGCATTTTTTGCTTGCTATTACAAACTGAGGGACATTGAAAAATTGTTTTCTGTGGTAACAATCCAAAGCATGCCACAGATACTTCTGATAGAGCTTAATTGTATTGAACACAGAACAGTAAGTAAATATACAATCAAACAAACAAACTAATAAAAAATATAGGATATCAATATATGAGAAATATATGTAATAAAATCACTGAGAACCAGTACACATACACAAATCATTCGGGACCAGCAAACATGTCACAACATCTGTGTTTCATCTGAACAGCTGCTGGAGCACCCCTGACTGGTGTGAGCTTGCCTTAACACTCCTGTTAAAGAGAATTACTATTACTGTTGAGCTTTGAGCTAAAATGCAGTACTGCTTAATAGGACACAGCAACTTTTCATCAGAACATGTCAACAAAACAAAAGAAACTAAACAAAATCAATCAAAACAAAATGAAATGAAAAAAAACCCCAACATAACATAAAACACAACAAAACAAAACAAAACAAAACAAAACACAACACAACAAAACAAAACAAAACAAAACAAAACAAAACAAAACAAAACAAAACAAAACAAAACAAAACACAACACAACAAAACAAAACAAAACACAAAACAACAGGCGAAGTGGGCCTGCCCTTTTCTACTACAAATCAAACAACAAAATAATGATACAGCAAAACATGGAGAAGTGGACCTGTCCTTTTCTACTAAATATTCCTGAAATAAGAAATGTCATTAGTTTTACCACATGCTAATTTACATAACTTTGTCGCATACACCAAAAATGAGAAGGAAAAGTTTTGTGCAGAAGACTGTGCAGAGAAGTCGCAATGCCCAATTTGGAAACAAACCACTCTTATAAATTGGATCTCTGTAATGAATCAATTGATTTAGTTCACCAAAATCTTAATCATTGGTTTACAAATAATTTCATTCTCAATAACTCATTGACTCATTTTTGAGTGAACTATGCCTTTACCAGTAACAATACGTTTTCAGCTGTCTGTTTCCTTGCAGTTCGTTCATTAAAGCACAAGTGAAAGTGTTTTTACATGTGTGTAACAAATCAGCTCTCCTCTGGTGAAGCGACAAAAACATTCCTATGTGTCTCCTGTGATCTGCAGTAAACAGTAATGTGTTGACTGGTGGAGATTTCATCCATACCACTTTAATGCTTATGATTCATGAGCAATGAGCACAGTGAGCATCTGAAGACATTGAGCATCTCTATGGGAAAACTCTCTCTCTCGCTCACACACACACACACACACACACACACACACTGCATGTCCTGTCCTGACTCAGACATGTACAAGTAATTCCAAACGGTCTCTCAACGCATCATGGCCTTCACTGTAATTTTCTCACTCTCTCTGCACAGATGTTTAGATAAAACGATCCATTCCTGCGTTTGAAAAACATAAGTGGCTTTTTTAGCTCAATTTGATCACAACCATCAAGTGTGATGAAACCATAGGAGATGGTTATCTTGAACAGCTGGAACAATGCAAAGCCATTGATCTTCATTAAAGACTACTTTAAAGTGAAAGGAACAGCAGAGAAGCAAGTTCATGCCGAGCTTTTAGTCACGGTTAAAGTGGAAGAGTGTTGTTACTCTAAAAAAGTTTTCGTCAATTAAAATAATTATAATATAATATCATATATTATATAATATATGTTTTACTCATATTTTTGAGGCGGGGCTATCAGTTTGTTCAACCAATGGGAGACGGACGGAGATTTTTTGTTTGAAAACAACCAATATTTATGCAGTTTCATTTGGTGAGGCTAGTGATGACGAACTTACAAACTTCACCTTTAAAAACCCATAATGACAATGGATGCTACAGTGACTGAAATGCTAATGATTCCCTCAGAGATCTGTTGGTTGTATTCAGAAAGGACAAATGGATCAAAAACACCATTTTTAATGATTCCAGTCTTTGCAATTGTCTGTTGAGAAGATGCTGGTAAATGCACTTGGCGTCACAAACAGGAGAGGCAGAGGATAGTAACAGGAGGAGGGACGAGTATAATCAATCTGTGTCTGGAGTGAGTTCTCAATTACATATTCACAAGCGTTCTCCATCATTGTTAGTGTTAATTAATTTATAATATAGAAACAAATTACCTTTGCATGAATGAAAATTACACCTAAATGTACCGTAGCAGTTTTGCATGGTGATGATTAAATATTCCCTCCAGATTCAGAGATGTTTGCAGCAGAGCGCTGGTGAACTTGTATAGCATTATTAAGTTAGCAATAACAACTGGCTAATTTACTTGTGTAAACATTCGTTAGAAGGAAAAAGCAGAAATAGATGTGACACCTGGAGTGCAACAACAAACACTCCTGAGAGAGATAATTAGTAAGAGAGATAGAAAGTGTTGAATAACAGTTAATACTGATCTCTTATGGCTGCCGCATGCACACTGAGCCGACGTGTTACATCTCATTCGACTCCTGGGAAGTTTTATACACGTATGCCGCCATAAGCCTGCTTTTTGTCTCTCGCAGTTCTGATAGATGCTATCATACTTTAAAAAACGTATTATTATAACTCCACTTATTATGAACTCAATTTCAAGAGCTAGGAACAAAACAGCTTTCTACCAGAGATCACTGACAAAAGACGAATAAATATATCTTTTAAAAAAAGAACGAAAATCCTCAGAACAAAATAAAGCAGTGAGCTAGAGCAGATAATAGAAAGAAGGATATATATATCCAGGTGTCTCTGTTTTGAGTAGCACCAATAGATTGTGTGTATATAAATATATATATATATATACACACACACACACATATTTACGTAAAATATTATCTGGAATACTTACTGCCTAATATTGACACTGTCCACTTAATAAAAAAAAAAAAAAACGTCAGCTAAAATATAAAATTGCTTCAAACATTATCTGGTTGTTAGAAAATAAAGTGAGAATTAATCATTAGAAATTAACACGGCTGTCTTATTAACTGACAACAACGGCAGTCGTAACTAGCAGCAGCAAATGCACGTTTGAGAGTCTCTGGATGGAAATCGTGCCATAAAGCTCCAGTCCATTGAAAAGCGCATGCCACGACTGACAGCAGCGGGAGTGGAGTTTATTTGCTCCAGCGAAAAGGCATTACAAGGGGAAGCCCTACTCTGAATGAGAGCATCTATGTCAATTACTCTCCCCTGATCCCCGCTCACTATTTACATGCTCACTTGAAAGCTGTAGCAACCTAATGGGATCGCTTTCACAGTGCGATGATAAGCCATATTTTCTGTGTCACCTCAAATTGAGGCGCAGCTCTGTTGCGGGGAAGAAGATTAAGGAAGCAGAAGAGAAAAACAAATCTTCCCAACAGGGAATTTGAATATGAAACAAAATGGGCTCCCATTGGCAGGAGCTGACAGGTATTAAAGGCCCCATGGCAAGCATTGTTACAGCCTTGAGAGGAACATGCGATACAAGAGGGTTATAGACTAATAAACAGCAGCATGAATACAACAAGCAGCTTTGCGGGGAAAAGACAACAAAGCCCGGGAGAAAAAAGGGGGAGATATGTTTAAACTGTCAACACTGTCACAGAAAATGGCCCTCAAATTAAGCGCCGCGCGTGCGGTGGCGAGAAAAAAACGGGAAATTGCCTTTTATCACCTCACCGAACAATGGGAGGCCTGACAGCGCTTAGCCAGATAACTTTAGCATCCCTTTACCCTAGCATATTTACAATTTTAGTCCTCCCTATGTTCTCTCTTTCTCTCCAGCGCTCCTTTAACTTTGGTGACTTCCGTGCTTCTCGATGGCTGGGCGCTTTCAAGTGTTTAATATCATGTAAAATAACTGCCGCCCACCGCTCTCCTCCTCTCTCGCCGCGTGGCTAAGCACTACAAAGCCACACGCTAGTGCTGGGACGTCTCAGACGATTGCGCCAGCGTTATCTCCAGTCCTGTTTATTATTGCCATTATTATTTTCTGCTTTAAACGTTTGACTAGAGAGAAGAATGGGACGAAGGGGAATAAAAAAAAAGAAGAAAAAACACTTGCTGCTGTTCCTCCCATTTGACTTGTTAAATAAACTGCCTATTTACGCCCATGACAAAACAAGATTATATACAAACACAACCTATTACAAAAGCACTGCTGTTAACCCTTTGTAATCGAGGGGTTGAGGATGCACAGAATATGAATTTGGGAGAGAATATGAAGAGGCCACAAGCGAATATTTTGCTACTAACAACCACACTGGTTCAACACGGCATAAATTGACAGTCCAATGCAAAACACTCAACCTAAGGAAAGTGTTATGTCGCCGTTGATACATGCTTTTTTATTTAGGAATAAACCTAATTACTGTATATAGATCAGCACAAACTGACCATCAAGTTACCACCAGTGTCAGAAATTCAAGGAGCAAAATTTTCAGAGGTGTTTTTATTTTAATTTTAAAAAGTACTTGTAATAAGATTTTTTATTATTATATAGTAAAATAATATTATTTATAAATAATATAATTTACCTAATATTCTATAAATTGTATAACGGATCATTATATTGTTTATACTTATCTTCTTTTTTAATTTTCAAGGTCAAATTTAATGTAGGCGTTTTCTTCTGATTTTTAATTTGTTCTCATAAAAAAATATACATCTATTAATGTCAAATACTTCAGTCAAATCCCTTCATTAAAATGAATTCTTAATAAGAATAATAAATTCATATCTAAGCCTAGATTTTTGAGGTATTTTTAATTTCAAGGACATTTTTGTCACTTTTGGTGATATTATGGCCCCAAACCCCTGTTCATTTCGACCCTGGTTACCCACCAAAGGGACACAAGGTGACAACAACTCATCACAAATTGACAAAAAAAAGTTGTCCAATCTGAGAACACACTTTGTTTCCTTATCTACGAGCGAGGACTAAGTCAAATCGAGCAAAACACAACTTCCCAAGTGAGCAACGGCATTAGAACACTGCAATGAGAGCTTAAATCCCCCTATCTACATACAGGATAAGACTTCCTGTGCCTAGAGAAGTGGGATTGCATTAATAGGGTCTATCCTCTGAGATTGTGCTTAAGGCTTTATGATATGACTATCTGTAGCTAAGTGGGCAGGTAGATGCTAAGAGCTTAGACAGACAAAAGGAACTTTTGCTTTAAGGCAAACTGAGTTATTATACTTGGTAGTGTTTAGAAGCCTTCGCATTTGAGTGTGTGTTCATGTGTGAAGACGTGTGTTTCTGCTGAACTACTTCAAGCATAATAGTAAGTTAATACCTAAAACTTGCAAAATGAGATGATCATTGCCAAAGAAACTTTTTAAGATCTTTGTGAAAAGTAACTTGTGAGATTACAACAGTGTTTTAGGGCCACGTTAAGAAAAAGAATAATAAAAATAAATAAAATGAAAAAAGAAAATATAAAAGCAACAAACAGTATCAATAAAATAATCTTACCTACTGTAAATAAATATCTTTAGAAATTCAGTTCGGTTTTAATGAGCTATTCACTTCACTATTATTCCTTCAACACAAGCCCTTTTGCTCTCAAAACAAGTGTGTGAACTGACTGTAAATACACCTATATAGACAAAATATGCACTACTTGGCATCTGTTGACTTTCTCTCTTGTGTGGTTTAAATATCAACTTGATTTAATGTGCCAACTCTAATTCTCCAGCTATTAAAATGTTGCCTTTTATGTGGTGGTGGATGTTGGTTTCACATATACACACACCTGGTAACCCAACATCAATAGAAAACTCATTCTTCCATGTCTTTCTCTCTTTCTGCTTGTTTTTTCCCCCCTTGTCAATTATAATAAAGAAATAAGCACACACACAAAACACATAACTGAAACAGAGCCATTTGTCATATATATATATATATATATATATATATATATTAATTTCCTGCATTCTGATGAGTAACACACTGACCTGCGTTTCACCTCACCAATCACAGACAGAAAGATAAAAAACAGCAATATAATGAGTGTGAAACATTTTTACCATTAATAATAGCGAGTGCTCGAATTGTGTCAGGGCTCTTGGGGGTCCCGAACCCCATCCTCCACACATTTTACCACCAAATCATAAAATGAAAACTTCATTATGAATTTTCAACTGCCTTCAAATGCGACTGACTGATCGGATCACAAAATGATCTTTGTTTACCTGTTTTTAGCACTGTCCACTTGTTGTGGGACTACCTTAGGTATATTTATTTTTCAAGGGATTTTACAAGTTGAATCACAATTTTACAAACTTTAATTTTTATTTTTAAAGCAAACAAATATTTGAAAATTGGACATAAAGACAAAGGTACAAGACTGTGTACTTAACAGCTTTTAGTGAGTGAGAGAACTACAATAAAAACTAATTAAAAACAATGGAGAAATACAAAACTATTAATTAAAAGGTGTTTATTTTACCTGGCGAAACTATATATTTAAAGTTTATTGCAAAATATGACAGTATTCTGGACAGCATAGCAAAACCAACTCGATTGCGTAATTTGGGTGATTCATGTGAATTTGTGTTTCCTGCTAAATTTTTGGCACCATTTGCTCTCTGTGACTGGTGGAATCTTCTGTACAGCATCATTCACTCTTAAAAATAAAGGTTCAAAAACAGGGCTTTTTCAGCAATACCACAGAGGAACCATTTTTTGGTTCCCCAAAGAACCCCTAGTGATCAGTTCTTAAAATAACCTTTTTTTCTTAGTGTGAAGAACATTTTAATCACCTAAAAAACCTTTTTCTTATTTCTCACTATAAAGAGACTTTTGTGGAATGGAAAGAGTTCATGGATGTTAAAGGTTCTTCATGGAACCACATATGCCAATACAGAACCTTTATGTAGTTTCACAAATTCAGTTTGAAAAATTATAAAAAATTAGTTGAAACAATGCAAACGGATGGCTTCAACAAAAGCCATCAATACCATCTATTAACAACCTTAGCACTCACATTAGGTCTGTTTTTAAAGGTTTATAAGTTTTGTTAAAAAGCAATTTCTCTATGGAGAATATAAATAGTTCCCTTTCGATACTTCACTCGTACTGCGTCTTGCTTAAGACGCATATGGTAAAAAGCCTTTTTTCTCCTGAACTGAAGCCTATTTCATTCACGCAGTGAAACTGCACGGCCATTGGTTTGTGCAGGGCTTTAAAAACGAACCAATGGCACGGCAGCTGAGCTGCACGAGCCTATGGCGACGAAGCCCACCAAGGCCCGCCAGAATGGGCGGGGCATCTGGCTATATAAGCGGGCGCTCGCCACAGGATTCTCAGATTTTTTCTCCTTCAGCGACGACTCCATGTCTCAAGCTGATCCAAAGCCACTCGCCG
>NW_015505304.1:487337-490635 GCF_001515645.1 Sinocyclocheilus grahami
GGCGTTGTTGCAAATGCTGTGCCGTTATTGTGGCTCGTGCGGGTCTCCCCTGCATGCTGATGACGGCCAAAAGGAGTGTGTTTCCTGCTTGGGGAAACCCCATGTGGAAGCTGCGCTCACGGGAGCTATTTGCTCTCATTGCGAGAGTTTTAGTCTCGCCTCTCTCCGCTCATGGATCGCTTTCTTTTCAGAGAGCGACTCCGCCCCCCGCACCCTCCTGTTTTCTTCCTCCTAGGGACCTGTGAGGAAAAAACAGCGAGGCAAAGGGGTCGAGCGATCGGCCACAAGCGAGCTCACGCCGGCCCAGATCCCGCGTGCCTTGCTCTCGCCTCAGAGAGAGTGTTCACCTGTCCTTTTCTCCCGGTCTGATCAGCGTCCCTCTGCTGATGCGAGCGACCTGATCTTATTCGGGGGAAGTGGAGACGAGCTGCTCGATGACAGCATGTCACTGGCAGCATCGGATGCAAAGGAGCTGTTGGGCTCAGAAAATGACCCCACCCCCTCGCCATCATCCACGCCCAGCACCACCAAAGACGGGACGGATACCGAGCTTCTCCGTATCCTCTCCAAGGCGGTCGAAGAGCTGGGTTTAGAGTGGTCCCCTCCAGAGGAGCCCTCTCGCAGCCATCTGGACGAATGGTTCCTGCCGGGGCGCCGACAGGCCCCTCGTCAGCGTACCTCTCCATTCTTCCCGGAGATCCACGACGAGCTCACCAGATCGTGGCGCGCTCCATACTCCGCCCGCCTCCGTACTGCCTCTTTACCCGCCCTCACCTCCATCGACGGCGCTGAAGAAAAGGGGTACGATAAGCCACCTCCCCTAGATGAGTCAGTGGCCTCGCATCTCTGCCCGCCCACGGCCATCGGCTGGAGAGCGGGAAAAATAATAAAACACAAACATTTTCAAAAAGAGAGCAAACTTCCTCTTCCATCACTTGTACGTGTTCTGCCCCCATGCGGCCAGTCACCCGAGTTAATTCAACCCCTCTTCACGTGGGCCGAGGCCTGGCAGGCCATCCCCGGGGTGTCGGAATGGGTTATGGGCATAATAAAGCGAGGATATTCACTCCAATTCGCTCGAAGACCCCCGCGCATCAGCGCCGTGGTCCCCACCTCCATGCAGAGCAAGGACGCCCATGTCCTGCGCTTGGAGGTGATGATTTTGCTGGCAAAAAAAGCTGTGGAAAGGGTTCCTCCAGCCCAGAGCGAGTCAGGCCTTTACAGCCATTATTTCCTTGTCCCCAAAAGAGATGGTGGCCTCCGGCCCATCCTCGATCTCAGACACCTGAATCGCGCCCTCATAAGGAGGTCGTTCAGGATGATTACACTGAAACAGATCCTAGCGCAAATTCACTCGAGAGACTGGTTTTTTTCCCTGGACCTGAAGGATGCATACTTTCACATCCAGATAGCCCCTCGTCACAGGCCATTCTTGAGATTCGCCTTCGAGGGTGTGGCGTATCAATATACGGTCCTTCCCTTCGGGCTGTCCCTGGCCCCCCGCACCTTTACGAAGTGCATGGATGCGGCTCTTTCCCCTCTGAGACAGAAGGGAGTCCGTATTGTCAATACCTCGACGACTGGCTCGTCCTGGCCCAGTCGGAGGCAGAACTAATATCTCACGGAGCCCCCCTCCTCAGCCACCTGGAGTGCCTGGGACTCAGGGTCAATTTTGCCAAAAGCTTATTGCTTCCAAGCCAAAGAATCTCGTTCCTGGGAACAATCTTCGACTCAGCTCAAATGAAAGCTGTAGTCACACCAGAACGAGCTTTGGCCATACGGAGGCTGGCCAAATGGGTTCCATTCCATGCGTGGCGTCACGGACGCCTGCATATCAGGGTGAGTCAGGCCTGTGTATCGGCCCTGACCCCCTGGAAGAACTCCCGTTGGATGGAACAGGGCGTAGACATGGGGATGGTTCACAGAAGGACAGTTGTCACGACAGACGCCACCAACTCAGGTTGGGGGGGCGCTGTGCGAGGGCATACCGACCTTCGGCCACTGGTCGATGGCGGAAAAAGGCTTCCACATCAACTGCCTGGAAATGTTAGCAGTATGTCGAGCCTGTCAGTTCTTCCTGCCAGTCCTGAAAGGGCACCATGTGCTAATCCGACCGGAAAACATGTCGGTTGTGTCCTACATAAATCGCCAGGGAGGCCTCTCTTCAAAGCGCTGCTTCATGCTAGTGGAGCACTTCTTAGAATGGGCTCAACCCAACCTGCGCTTGCTAAAGGCAGCACATATACCAGGCAAATTGAACCGAGGAGCGGACATGTTATCAAGAAGCAATGTCCCCTCAGGAGAGTGGACGCTCCATCCGCAAACGGTTAAGAAAATCTGGGAGATCTTCGGCGAGGCCGAGGTAGACCTCTTCGCCTCAGAAGACAACTCTCAATGCCAAATTTATTTCTCAAAGACCAAGGACGCGTTGGCCCACGATTGGCCCAACCTCCTTCTTTACGCATTCCCCCCGATCGCTCTGATCCCACAGGTAATCAGGCGAGTGAGGGAACAAAAACACAGGGTTCTCCTGGTAGCCCCCCTGTGGATGAACCAGCTGTGGCTATCAGAGCTGACTCAGCTACTGATAGCGGCCCCTTGGCCTGTTCCACTGAGACGGGATCTCCTCTCTCAAGCGAACGGGACATTATGGCATCCTCGACCCGACCTATGGGCCCTGCACCTCTGGCCACTCAACGGGAGCCTTCGTGCCTCCCAGAGCGAGTCTTAAACACAATTTTGGAGGCTAGAGCTCCGTCTACGAGATGCCTCTATGCCTTAAAGTACTCTTTTTTCTCCGCCTGGTGTTTAAACCGTGGCAAAGACCCTCTCACTTCCGAATTAGCAGAGGTGCTGTCTTTTCTACAAGAGCTGCTGGATAAGGGTCGCTCCCCATCCACGCACAAAGTCTATGTGGCGGTTATAGCGGCCTCTCATGTCCCTATTGAGGGCCAATCAGTGGGCAAAAGGGCAAAAATCATCTGCTTCCTGAAGGGTGCAAGGAGGCTGAATTCGCCTCGTCCCCCTACCGTCCCTTCATGGGACCTGGGGACCTGCCTGAGGGCCCTGAAGGGCCCCGCCTTCGAGCCGCTACCATCTGCCAACATTCGGTAGCTATCGCTGAAGACTGCTCTGCTTCTAGCACTGGCATCAGTAAAGCGAATAGGGGACCTGCAGGCGCTCTCTATTAGCCCTGCCTGCCTGGAATTCGGGTCTAACGACACTAAAGTCGTCCTGAAACCAAGGCACGGTTACGTACCTAAGGTGCTCTCCACTCCGTTCAGAGCACAGGTCATTA
>NW_015505304.1:491246-618628 GCF_001515645.1 Sinocyclocheilus grahami
GCTTCCTGAAGGGTGCAAGGAGGCTGAATTCGCCTCGTCCCCCTACCGTCCCTTCATGGGACCTGCCCACTGTGCTGAGGGCCCTGAAAGGCCCCGCTTTCGAGCCGCTACAAGCCGCCAACATTAGGTCGCTATCGCTAAAGACTGCTCTGCTTCTAGCACTAGCATCAGTAAAGCGAATAGGAGACCTGCAGGCGCTCTCAATTAACTCTGCCTGTCTGGAATTCAGGCCTAATGACTCTAAAGTCGTCCTGAAACCGAGGCATGGTTACCTACCTAAAGTGCTCTCCACTCCGTTCAGAGCACAGGTCATTACGCTCTCCGCGCTTCCTCCATCTGAAGAGGACAGAGAGCTATCTCTGCTCTGCCCCGTCAGGGCGTTGAGAATCTATATTGAGCGTTCCGCTCCCTATAGGCGATCGAAACAACTCTTTGTCAACTTCGGTAACCGCGCCAGGGGGTTTCCAGTTACGAAGCAAAGACTCTCTAGATGGATAGTAGTCGCCATCTCGCTAGCATACTCTTCCTTGGGCCTCCAATGCCCCATTGGAGTACGGGCCCACTCGACTAGAGGCATCGCCTCGTCGTGGGCATGGTCCAGTGGTGTGTCCATTGCGGATATTTGTGAGGTGGCCGGCTGGGCCTCGCTTGTTGACTTCTCTATAAGCATTGGTTGCTTATGGAAGTTATACCTTTAGTCGTTCCACTACATTAGCACGGCGTGATTGGACTCTTCCCATCTGCGTCTTAAGCAAGACGCCGTACGAGTGAAGTATCGAAAGGGAACGTACTCGGTTACTAACGTAACCTCGGTTCCCTGAGATACGGGACTGAGTACTGCGTTGCTAGCCGTGCTATGTAGCTGCATGACTCAGTCGTCGCTTCAGTCGAAGTAAACCTGAGAATCCTGTGGCGAGTGCCCGCTTATATAGCCAGATGCCCCGCCCATTCTGGCGGGCTTTGGCGGGCTTTGTCGCCATAGGCTCGTGCAGCTCTGCTGCCATGCCATTGGTTAGTTTTTAAAGCCCTGCACGAACCAATGGCCATGCAGTTTCACTGCGTGAATGAAATAGGCTTCAGTTCAGGAGAAAAAAGGCTTTTTCCCATATGCATCTTAAGCAAGACGCAGTACTCGTTCCCGTATCTCAGGGAACCGAGGTTACGTCAGTAACCGAGTACGTTTTTACTTCCAGAACCCGGCTGTTGCATTATGATCTGCTCTGTGATAACATCATCAGCAGATGATTGTGATGAAAAACTGTCATGTGGATGTCGTAAATATAATAATTAATCTCCAGCGGAGACAGCCATTGAGCTAGTTTTTGGCATTGTGGTTTAATAAAGATGTTTTGAAAGCCCTGTTTACTGAATTTATGAACCATAAACCACAGTGCACAAGTTAATTGGTACTAATATGAGTGCTCAGATTTTTAGACAGAGTCTCTATTTTGGTGAGCGTAGAGACACACATACTGAATACTAGGTCTGTTTAGATCTGCCAGTTTCAGTTGCATTATTAGGCATCATAAGTGCATTTTGCCTATGACATTCTTAGGAAATTATGTGAAGGCACTGTGTGTAAACTGAAGAAGTGTATTAGAGCAACAAGAGCTGTCACTCAAAGAAACAAGTGCTAACATGCTACACACATAATGCGAATATTCTGGAATCTTCTTTTGACTTTCAAAATTAATTTCAAACCCACATGCACAAACTGTTACAAAATGTTTCTCTTGTACCTGTGCTATTCACACTTTTATGCACACACATACACAACAGTTAAGCCAGAGGTGAAATTACTTAAATTCAGGGGGACTTCTGGCTAGTGATGACTGGTTTGTGAATAAATCATTATACATCATTATTTTTAATAAATTGATAAAAAAATTTAAAAAGGCTGCATCCAAAATAGCATAGGTACTTCTTGTGAATAAGAAATTATTTCTCAACTGTTAAAAAAGTATGTTGTATATAGTATGAATCTAATACGGACAAATGATTCAGTCTAACTCAATGAACCAAGAACCATCTCTTTTATGGAAATTCTTTTCATAGTGAACCAAGAACTGAGCCAAAGACAAGGAGATGATAGTTAGTTTTAAATAATTGTTTAATTAGATTTAATAAACATCTAATAAACATATTTAGTTTTGATAAACATTTTATTAAAACATGGAAAAATGTCCATGTTCCTTCCTTGTTCATGCTAATTATTTTAAATTAACTGAATCATGGCTGCAACAACATGAACTAGGACCATCCATCCAACATCCAAAACATCTATGTTAATAATAAAAATGTGCCTATTTGTTGCTTTATTGGAATGTTTTAAAGCATGCATATACATATGCCATGCTTGTTTATGTAAAATAATTATTGAAAGGTTTTTTTTAAACAGTTAATTGAAACAAACTGTTTGAAAGAAAGGGATCACAGAAATGAGTCACACTTACCTTCACTACTTCCGAATATATGAGCATGCAGCAAGTTTGTGACTAGTTGTGAGCATGTCCAGGGACATATATAACCTTTACTTTGGCAACCAGAACTAATAACACCAACTACCGAACAACCAGTAACGAAAAAGTTCCTAGCAGCATGAACAAGGCTAAAATGCCATATACACTCAAACATGAATTGTGTCTCTCAGTGTGGCAGACAATTACTGTAAGGTTAACATGTTAATTATTATTACTCGAACCTTATCAAAGTGCTTGCTTGTCAAAATGGCACATCTGCATATTCAAATCATTTTACATTCAACGAAAATTACTTTTACAGAACAAAAATAAAGCCACAAGAAACCTCTCGGAGATACACACGTGAACCTCATGTGAAGGAAGAAAAATTAGACCCTTAAAGGAGTAAAATCAATAACTGTGATAAACCATAAAAGCTCTGCGTGTGTGATATATGACTGAGAGAAAGTATGCTAATCTGTTAACAGCAAACGCACCATATGGGTCTAAACTACGAGCATCATTAAGGTAAAATGCTGGCTTTCACTCTTTCACAGACGATTTCATTCTCCACAAACACTGATAAATGACACATGTTGCTGACTGACAATTCAAACAAAAATAAGACCAAGTGGGTGGACGCTCAGTCACATCTAAGAGAACAAGACGGAAGACTCGCCACACACTCAGAGATAAAACATCGCTTAAGGGTCTAAAGATCCCTCACATCTGAAGCGAAGGATGAATTTCAAATGGCGACCCAACAAACAAGCCTTGGGCGACTGTCCTCACAAAAAGAAGATAGTGTGGCATCTAACAGCATGGGGGAAAAAATTTATAATTTTTCTCAATGCTGACATTACCTCAACAACCACAGCTCAGCTCTCATAGCCACTGGCCAGAAATGGACACCCTATGACTAACACCACACAAAGCCGAGGGTAAAAACAGGAGAAGTCTGATCTTCACACCTCAGATCAACCAAGCAACATGCAATACACACAATACACAAGCTGCATTTTTTGTATAGTCTATCATGGTTTAATAGTCATTTTGGAGATCCATTATCATTCTACTAGCATGGACAACCTGGGCCATGTTAACTAGTCAAACCTTGACCCCTTGCTTGGGAGCCTAGCCATTGAGCAGCGGTTGAAGAGAAAGCAGTTGTTCATTCACGCCAATGAATAGAACCACAGATAAGTGTGAGGAGCATTTAAGTTCAATAGCAGATGGTTTTAATTGCATATTTGCCACCAGCCACCTCGACTCTATGTCGCAATGCCTTTGCTCTGATCTGTTGTTGTCTCTTTGTTCTTGTTGCATGCTTCCACTCAATTGCTTTTTATCCAATATCATAGCAGGTCCACTACTTTGATTCCTCTCAGGTTTCCAAGCCAAAGTCTTCTTTTGTGGTTCAGAGAAGGCAAGATCCCTCCAGGTGCTCGGATTGTAAAGTATTATTGATATACTGAATGGCGCAGAGCCTCATAAGTGGGCAACTCTTATAGGAGAACTCTGCTGGCTGAAAGGTGAAGCTCAAAGCGGCCTTGTCTTTGAGCTTCAGGTTTGTATTATTCCTTACAACCAGGGATCTACTGTCTAAATAAACTGGGAGTTTGTCTTTACAGTATAAAATGACTAAAAAACATCCCTAAAGGGCTCAACAGTATCCAAACAAGCATTTACACAAAAATCCATTGCACAAACCTCTTAAAAAGGCAGGATGTGCATCTTTTGATTTACTCCAAAAACATCCATAAACTTTCAATGTACCATTCACTGACCAAGGACAAGGCCTCATGCTGGATAAATGTGCCACATCAAATCAAATATATTACACTTAGTGTTGCTTTCTTTTTAGATCACACCTAAACCATTATGCTAAAGCAGAACATAAAGAGATGCCGAAGAATGGCAAAATTATTTTTCATCCCCTACCCCCTATTTCTTTTCTTTTATATTTTACAGTATTTTGCTTTGATGGCGACAAAGTTAGCTTGTAAGAAGCGAGCAAGGAGGGTCTGAATCACAGCAAATACACAAGGCTTCTCGGTTCAACAAACGAAAAAAATCAATCTATTTGGCCCAATAGGTCTCAGACTGCAATTATAAAAAGCGGTAGGGGCTGACAATGTCTACCTTAACGCGCGCAAACTGCACAAAGGACGAAAATAAGGAGAGAGCTGATGAAGACAACATATATTGTGAAGCCACAATGTAGGGGCACAATGTAGACGCTAAATGTGGTTGCTGTTGATCTCATAATGGCGACAATGGCTGGAGGTTTGACAGGGTTTGGCCAGCCAATACACTGTCATTATTAAGGAAAAATAGCTACTTTTCACAATTCTTTTTCGCAAATACCTGGCTTTCACTGAAAAAATGCTCGTAAATCAAAGGATTTGGAGGACATTCAGGCAAATAAAAGACCTTTCTGTGTGAGTTTATAAAATACCTGACATAATGTGGATGTTATGTGTAGCTGATTTCACCACACATACCGTTTCACCACTCCATATTTGCTTCCTGTGCCTGGAAAAAACACAGCTGCAATAAACACACTCTCAGTTACCTTTGCAAATAGAGGTCAAGCCTCTTTCTCAAGAGCTGGGGAAGATAAAGTGTACCTGGGAGATACTCCCAATGACAGCTCTGTTATTTGTGTAGCCACTGAGCAAAAACAGACCTCCTAACTACAGCAGAGAGGAAAAGAAGAGGAAACGCTTTTCATCCACTGCACTTTCAAATTAAACATGCGGCCAAACATACACTCAAACTAACACGCCAACTTTTGCATTCTCAATACACATACTGTACAATTCATTTTTGATTATTTACCTCAATATTTAATCGAGATTATTACTTTTCTTTATTTTTTTATTTTCTTTTATTATTTTTAATTGTTATTTCTTTGAAAATGCAGATTAGAAACAAAATACACTGAACTTTTGAATTATTTTTTTCAATCAGACTGATTGAAACTGGCTCAACAAAACTGATTTAAATGTCATTTATTTGCATGAATATTGAAGGATGACTAAAAGATTGTATTTTGTACATTTGCATATTTAAAGAACAAACGTCAAGCCTCCATGTTCCACAGGAAATGTATCGTTAAAGGGGTCATAGGATGCCCATTTTCCACAAGTTGATATGATTCTTTAGGGTCTTAATGAAAAGTCTGTAACATAGTTTGGTTAAAATTTATTTTTTGTAATTTTCCTTTAAATGTTAATGAGCCATGCTGACCCCGCCCCTCTCTTCCGAGCTGCTCTCAGACAGACTGTTTACTTTAGCCGTTTAGTGACATCACACAGACAGGCATCTGAGATCGGCTTGATTTGAGAAAGGGGAAAACATTTAACCAGATTTTTTTTAAAAACACTGGGTGGATTTTTATCATTATAGGGTGGTTGTGTACACACACTGCCAACACACATTTCAGTTCAAACAACTTGTAAAAGTGCATGTAGCATCCTATGACCCCTTTAAGCATTTTGGCCAATCACAAAAAATTCAATCTTTGAAGCTCCATGGATTCTGATATGTCTTTGATTGGTTATAATGTATAAATGCAAGAAGGCAAATACAAAACAAACATCTAAAATGAAATTTTTAATGCAGCGCTTTAGACCTAAATGGAATTAAGTAAACAACACTTCTTAAAAGGTAATCAAAGCTGCTGTAATCGTAATCTTGACAATTTTATAGATTAATTGCATAGCTCTAAATCTAAGGCTTACATTGCACAAAAAAAAAAGAGTAATTATTTCTTATTTAGAGCACCGTCCCTCTGGGGTGGAAATACCTCAGTGTGAGCTTTGATGAGACCCTAGCAAATGTGAAACTCTAGTCGAGTGCTTTGTCTCCACAGCCGCCCAGAGGAGGAGAGGAGAGGCCAGTTTAATTTTCTGCGCTTCATTAGTTAGCTAGACCTCTGGAAGCCCCCCATTGGGCCGGCCTGCCACAGCATACACACACACATCCCTCCACCTGTCTCTAAGGGTGTTCAGCGCCGTGCTGATTAGCCCCTCCGACACATGCATGCACTCACACACGTGCACACGCACAGTTCAGGTGTGGCTCGAGGCAGCACGCATGCTTCAGCTCAATTGCTTTTTATCAGATTTCATCAGGGAGCCATTACCTCTGTCTCTTTACCTTTTAGGCTTCGGTTACCTTGCTATCTTTCTTCTCATTTTTGTGCCGCTGGGCAGACGCATGCATGTTTAACCATATACATTTTGAGTGTGAGAAGGTTAACTGTATAATGTTAACCTCCTGTGGCTAGCTCCAATTTGGCCAAATAGAAAATGCTGGAGCCTTTAACACTAGCAAAGATGTTCATATTCGCTTTTTTTAGCGTTTGACTACCTTGCTCGGAGACGACCTAATTCTTTTACACATAGAAAGTGTTTCAACTGGTATTAATGCATGTAAAAATGCATGTTTGTAATCATAAATTGGAATCAAAATGAGAGTTTTGTGTGTTAATATGCTTCTCATTTACTCACCTTCGTGTCATTCCAAACCTGTATGACTGAATTTCTTCTGTGAAAGACAAAGGAGATTAAGAAAATGAAGCTGGCATTTTCATTTTTAGGTAAAATTACCATACAATAAACATTTACAGAAATGTTGATGACACAAATTGCTCTTCACAGACTTTTTGTCCAATCAAATGCCTCTCCCCCTGGTAACACCTGCAACTGACTAGCAAGTAGCAAACCATGTCATGGCTGTGATGTAACTAAAGCCAGTTTAGTTGTAATATGAGATATACCATTGCAGGAAAAAACAATGCACTTTTTTTGGTTTAGTTTATATTTCTTAGTAGGCTTTCTTTTGAAATACGCTTCGCTGAGAAATGTTGTATTAGGCATTTGCCAGCCTGATAAAACAAATATTGTGACTGGATTGCCAATGCTTAACAAAGATAACTACTATAGCAAAGTAATTCACCTCTACAAAACCCATGGAGAAATCAGAAGTACAGCACTGCTTCGGGTCTGAAGAACTTGGGATCAGTACCAAAGGATTATTTAACATTTTCTCCACTGTCTAATAAGGGCCTTGGACTGTGGCCGATGTGTATTTTAGGCTGGCATAGAGTTGGATGATGGCCGAGTACAGTGTCAGCCATGGGTGCCATTTCTGTAATGCTGTAATTCTGAAGCACTACATACAGCCATTAAGTCTAATCCCATGGACTCAGTTTAATTGTCTGGTTTCTGAACACACTGCAAGTTGTGATGGGCGCACTGTGGAGGCTGCAGGAAATATATATGAGAAAGTATGACTGTGATGATGATAATTATGATGATGAAACCATCATGACACCGGGAAGACTTAAAAAAGGACACTCCCATGTAACAGGAAGTGATTCAACAAAAGTTTTTAAATTAGTAATTAGTTATTATTATTTAATAACCAATTTAATGCCAACCCCTCAGAGGACCTCAGATGATGCAAACCCTGAAACAACATACAGAACTACCAAATTGTGCTATAAGTTTGATTGCAACATATAATAATTGCTGTTAATAGTGTTCATCGTCTGTTTGATTATGTCTTTAATTGATTTTTCCGTACATTTCTGCCATATGTACATTAACTGACAGTCACCACTGATAAGCTATAAACTTAATTTTCTGTAAAGCTGCTTTGCAACGCTTTGGATCATGAAAAGCGCTATACAAATAAACTTGAATTGAATTTAATTCTAATTCATTTTGAATATGTTTTATGTTGTTAATTATGTTGTTAATTAATTAAGTGTAATTAATTTAAATTCTCTCTTTTAATTTTAATTTGATCTTAATTTCAGTTTGTCTTAAAATTCAAATGTGACTTTAAAATGTGACTTTATGCGTGTGCGTACACAGTACTTTGCAAAAGTTTTAGACCATTAGTATTTTTACAAAAAAGGGGGATTTTAAGGCTTATTATTGGATTATTACAAGTAATAGCAAAAGGAATGTTTGGAAATGTAAACTGATATTTCCTACTGACACACTACAGCAAAAGATAGAAAAAACTGGTGTAAAACCATTTTTTTGTTGGTGAAAATACTAATGGCCTAAGACTTTTACATAGTACTGTATATATGTATATGAATGTACAGTATGTATGTAAATATGAAATTGCTCTGATGGAATGGTGTTTGAAAAAAGTTGGAAAAAAATCAAGTAGAAGCTTTCAGATTTTTTTCCTCATAATTTTTTGCAGAATTGGCAGGTTAAAACAGATGGCCAATCTTTTAAAGTGGGCCAGATTTGTCTCTCCGAGCCTAGTATTTTCTGCACAAACATGCATTTCTGTAAAAATAATGCAGTCACATACCACTTGAATGTGTAATGCGGTCACATAATTCCTCATGCGGTCATTTCATGTGCCACTATATCTTTCATACCTGCTAACTTTTTTATTTTTTTATTTTACAGCCACTATTTTTCACCCCCTTCACACACACAAAGATTGCACAGTGCATCCACAAAGCATGCATTTATCTCAACTGAATGCAGGGCCATGGGAAGGCTCACAGCAGTTAACACTCTCTCACACACATACACACACACACATACGGGCCATCTCGACCCCTCTCCCACTACTGCAAAAACACACACTAATAATCGCACACAGACCCGTGCATTCAGTCTCACAAAGAATCTCTCGCAAAGACAGTGAACATCTCACACGCTTGCCCTGTGTCAGAGAACGAGGTGTTTATGAGCGGACTGTTTGGACCGGAAGTAGCGTTCTCTGACCTAGACTCCAGGCCTCAAGGGCAGGTCAGGTACTCTTGACCCCTGCATTCCATAAGCCTCGCCTGCTGCAGCCTGAAGCGCTCTCCACATGTCTTCCAGGCAAACACACATACAGACAGACACATACAAACACACTCTGTCAGTCTCACAGGCCTAGACGCCCACTATCAATAAAAGGCCACACAAAAGTTTGACACTCCTGAGAGTGAAACTATCTTAGGTATCTTAATGCTAGTGTACACCTAACAGCTGCCAAAAAAAAAAAACACACACTAATAATCGTACACAGACCCGTGCATTCAGTCTCACAAAGAATCTCTCGCAAAGACAGTGAACATCTCACACGCTTGCCCTGTGTCAGAGAACGAGGTGTTTATGAGCGGACTGTTTGGACCGGAAGTAGCGCTGTTCTCTGACCTAGACTCCAGGCCTCAAGGGCAGGTCAGGTACTCTTGACCCCTGCATTCCATAAGCCTCGCCTGCTGCAGCCTGAAGCGCTCTCCACATGTCTTCCAGGCAAACACACATACAGACAGACACATACAAACACACTCTGTCAGTCTCACAGGCCTAGACGCCCACTATCAATAAAAGGCCACACAAAAGTTTGACACTCCTGAGAGTGAAACTATCTTAGGTATCTTAATGCTAGTGTACACCTAACAGCTGCCAAAAAAAAGTACGCACCGCAAATCATTGTTCATGGCTGACATAACTAAAAGCAGCCAACAGGCTTTTAAAAAATGAGATGATATATTCATTATGTATCTCTGCAATTTTTTTATGATAGGAATTACACAACCAGAGGACAGAAGAGAGGTGTACAGTTACCTAGTTAGTAAGTCAGTAAGCAGTTAGTAAGCAGCCACTAATACTAAATTCCTTATTATTTGACAATAATAAGGAATGTTTCTTGAGCAGCAAATCAGCATGTTAGAATGATTTCTGAAGGATCATGTGACCCTGAAGACTGAAGTAATGACTGCTAAAAATTCAGCTTTGCCATCACAGGAATTAATGACATTTTTAAACAAATTAAAATCAAAAATGTATTTTAAGTTGTAATAATATTTCACAATATTACTTTTTACTGTATTTTTGATGCAAAATAAATGCAGCCTTTGTGAGCATAAGAGATTTCTTTAAAAAAATCTTACTGTTCACAAACTTTTGAGTAGTATAAGTAGTAGTCAAGTAGGGGTGTCGCGACATTGACGATAACCGTGATATTCAAATCATGAAATATCGACATTGTGTTAATTTAGGGTGTGACGACATACCGGTATTGGCGATAACCACAATAATTAAAATGAACAGGACGCTTATGATAACACAACACGCAAATAGCCTACTCCAGTGCCAGTACCTGGTTGACCCCCCAGGTGGCAGTATTGTGCATTAACGCTGACACCTGTCAATCAAGAAGAAGATGCAGCTCGCGGCCGCACTACTCCGAGAAGAACCATGTTCAGTAGAGTGGGGGAACTATGACGTCACTTTGTATGCGAATTGGCTGTTAGCATGGCACTGGTTCCCTCGACAAAAAGCCAATAGGATTTTTCCGTAGGCCTTTATCGGAAAAAATAAGCTCTGTGTTCAATCATAGTTCATGAAACTTATATGTTTTGTCCATCAAGATAATCTTCACAAAATAATATAACATTTATGAATTTTGAAGCCTAAATAAAAGCGCCAGAACTTAAAAGCTAAACTTAGGCTATAAGCTAACTACACCTCCACAGTCGCTCGCCTTCGACGTCACCACCACCATGCTTCCAACAACTGTTTCAAACTTATTTTTAACATGGTCAGTGAAAAGGATTTGGTCTGTATATGAATTTTAATCCACGCTGCATGAACCTTTTCATATAGACTGGAATAAATACAAAACTAGAGTCAAACTAATACTGAAATGAGAACTTTATACTGAGAACACTATACTGTAATAAATAGTATAGTGAATAAATGAAATAATCATAACTAAAGGATATGAAAGCACGTGTTTCTGTACATTGAAACAAGGTGCATTAAAAGTCAATAAATCATTGATTTAATATGAATATTTTGATTAAAAACGTATCTCCACGTACTATTCAATAAAATTCTAGTGAGCAAGCGAGTTTTTGGATATTGTAAGATTAAACTTATTTTACTGAATAAAGTACCACATTTCAGCTATTGTTTTGTTAGGGTGGGTACACAAAATGTAATTTTATCCTTGCTTCTAGAAAATCCTCAATCTATATGCTTCGTAACAGCTTCAGCTTCAAGTGGATTACCGCCACCTATCTCTCAAATGGACCATTGACACTCCTAATTGAGATTGTAGATAGAGTGTCAATGGTCCATTTGAGAGATAGGTGGCGGTAATCCACTTGAAGCTGAAGCTGTTACGAAGCATATAGATTGAGGATTTTCTAGAAGCAAGGATAAAATTACATTTTGTGTACCCACCCTAACAAAACAATAGCTGAAATGTGGTACTTTATTCAGTAAAATAAGTTTAATCTTACAATATCCAAAAACTCGCTTGCTCACTAGAATTTTATTGAATAGTACGTGGAGATACGTTTTTAATCAAAATATTCATATTAAATCAATGATTTATTGACTTTTAATGCACCTTGTTTCAATGTACAGAAACACGTGCTTTCATATCCTTTAGTTATGATTATTTCATTTATTCACTATACTATTTATTACAGTATAGTGTTCTCAGTATAAAGTTCTCATTTCAGTATTAGTTTGACTCTAGTTTTGTATTTATTCCAGTCTATATGAAAAGGTTCATGCAGCGTGGATTAAAATTCATATACAGACCAAATCCTTTTCACTGACCATGTTAAAAATAAGTTTGAAACAGTTGTTGGAAGCATGGTGGTGGTGACGTCGAAGGCGAGCGACTGTGGAGGTGTAGTTAGCTTATAGCCTAAGTTTAGCTTTTAAGTTCTGGCTTACCTAGTTAGTAAGTCAGTAAGCAGTTAGTAAGCAGCCACTAATACTAAATTCCTTATTATTTGACAATAATAAGGAATGTTTCTTGAGCAGCAAATCAGCATGTTAGAATGATTTCTGAAGGATCATGTGACCCTGAAGACTGAAGTAATGACTGCTAAAAATTCAGCTTTGCCATCACAGGAATTAATGACATTTTTAAACAAATTAAAATCAAAAATGTATTTTAAGTTGTAATAATATTTCACAATATTACTTTTTACTGTATTTTTGATGCAAAATAAATGCAGCCTTTGTGAGCATAAGAGATTTCTTTAAAAAAATCTTACTGTTCACAAACATTTGAGTAGTATAAGTAGTAGTCAAGTAGGGGTGTCGCGACATTGATGATAACCGTGATATTCAAATCATGAAATATCGACATTGTGTTAATTTAGGGTGTGACGACATACCGGTATTGGCGATAACCACAATAATTAAAATGAACAGGACGCTTATGATAACACAACACGCAAATAGCCTACTCCAGTGCCAGTACATTCCTTATTATTTGACAATAATAAGGAATGTTTCTTGAGCAGCAAATCAGCATGTTAGAATGATTTCTGAAGGATCATGTGACCCTGAAGACTGAAGTAATGACTGCTAAAAATTCAGCTTTGCCATCACAGGAATTAATGACATTTTTAAACAAATTAAAATCAAAAATGTATTTTAAGTTGTAATAATATTTCACAATATTACTTTTTACTGTATTTTTGATGCAAAATAAATGCAGCCTTTGTGAGCATAAGAGATTTCTTTAAAAAAATCTTACTGTTCACAAACATTTGAGTAGTATAAGTAGTAGTCAAGTAGGGGTGTCGCGACATTGACGATAACCGTGATATTCAAATCATGAAATATCGACATTGTGTTAATTTAGGGTGTGACGACATACCCTATGTCACAATGTCGATATTGGCGATAACCACAATATTTAAAATGAACAGGACGCTTATGATAACACAACACGCAAATAGCCTACTCCAGTGCCAGTACCTGGTTGACCCCCCAGGTGGCAGTATTGTGCATTAACGCTGACACCTGTCAATCAAGAAGAAGATGCAGCTCGCGGCCGCACTACTCCGAGAAGAACCATGTTCAGTAGAGTGGGGGAACTATGACGTCACTTTGTATGCGAATTGGCTGTTAGCATGGCACTGGTTCCCTCGACAAAAAGCCAATAGGATTTTTCCGTAGGCCTTTATCGGAAAAAATAAGCTCTGTGTTCAATCATAGTTCATGAAACTTATATGTTTTGTCCATCAAGATAATCTTCACAAAATAATATAACATTTATGAATTTTGAAGCCTAAATAAAAGCGCCAGAACTTAAAAGCTAAACTTAGGCTATAAGCTAACTACACCTCCACAGTCGCTCGCCTTCGACGTCACCACCACCATGCTTCCAACAACTGTTTCAAACTTATTTTTAACATGGTCAGTGAAAAGGATTTGGTCTGTATATGAATTTTAATCCACGCTGCATGAACCTTTTCATATAGACTGGAATAAATACAAAACTAGAGTCAAACTAATACTGAAATGAGAACTTTATACTGAGAACACTATACTGTAATAAATAGTATAGTGAATAAATGAAATAATCATAACTAAAGGATATGAAAGCACGTGTTTCTGTACATTGAAACAAGGTGCATTAAAAGTCAATAAATCATTGATTTAATATGAATATTTTGATTAAAAACGTATCTCCACGTACTATTCAATAAAATTCTAGTGAGCAAGCGAGTTTTTGGATATTGTAAGATTAAACTTATTTTACTGAATAAAGTACCACATTTCAGCTATTGTTTTGTTAGGGTGGGTACACAAAATGTAATTTTATCCTTGCTTCTAGAAAATCCTCAATCTATATGCTTCGTAACAGCTTCAGCTTCAAGTGGATTACCGCCACCTATCTCTCAAATGGACCATTGACACTCTATCTACAATCTCAATTAGGAGTGTCAATGGTCCATTTGAGAGATAGGTGGCGGTAATGCACTCATAAGTCTGCGATCTGCCGTAAAGCAAGAAGAAGAAGACGTGAACACGCTCAGGACAGGACAGTTCAGACATTGCGGTGAAAATCAGAGGTAAAAAACGATACAAATACTGTTCAGTTTCTTGCACAGACCGATCCTTTTGTGTCTTTACACATCAATGTTTCGTCACGAGCCGCAGGGTTTAATTTGGTTTTGTTTGTGTATGTTTTATGACTCTCAAAGCCGTGATTCCCATTCACTGACATTATAGGACTGACAGACTGCAACGGTTTGAGTTAAAAATCTCAGTTTGTGTTCTACTGAAGAAACAGTCACCTACATCTTGGATGCCCTGCTAATTTTCATTTTTGGGTGAACTATCCCATTAAGCACTATGTATCGTTAAAGTTTCACTTTCACCATGACTAAGCCGGTAAATGTGGTGTTTACATGGAATAATCAAATGAGTTTACCTTATGGTCCGAACCCAGAGTCTCCGCTGGGATACATCAATAGGAAAGTGATAAAACGAGCATCTTCCATCCGAAGCATTTCGGGGCAAAGCAAAAAAACATTGTCGAACAACAATATAAAATGCGGGAAACTATTAATTGGTTATTCTACAATTAATTGTACTATAAATTATACACTACGATTGGAAAATACTGTAAATTGATCAACTGTTTGGCGTGATTACGTTTTTTGTCTCCGACAGCATCTGTAGTCCCATTTACCAACTTGTTAGCAACCGTCTTTTTTAAGAAACATAACAGTTTAAAAAAATCACGAGTGGGGTGTAAATGGTGTGTTTTATGTCGCAGAATAAAACGTGAAAGTATCTTGAGCTTGTGTGAACCGCGGACCTTATTTTAGGGGATTTAACCAAACTCCCATTTAAAAAAAAACATTGACTCTGGGACTATGGAACCGGAAATGCTAAAATGCTAACTCACTTCCGGGTTTTTGCCTCCAAAGTGACATCATAGTTCCACCACTCTATATTATACAGAGAGAAGTTGCCATTATTTTACTAGTCATGGAATGGGAAACGTTACATTTACTTGTTAACAGCGGTTTCCTGTGTTCATATATTTTAAAGGGGTGATTTTTTTAAGTACCGCGTTTTCTTTACTCGTGTAATTTTTGTATTTGTATTTGCAATCAAGTCATTATGGCCAATGCATGTGCGTAGCACTTGATTTCTTTGTTCAAATCTATTACACGATTAAAACAAATCTAGAAAAACTGAGCGACCACATCGCTACATTAAACTCTGTAAAATGTTAAGTTGGTCACAGTGCCATGCACTTAATGCCTCATCTGCAGCCGTTCTAGACTCACATTAATACTGAATTAGAAGCGCTTTAACTGCATGACTTCATTGGTGCCGGTGCAACCAGGCCCGTAACCTGCTATGAGGCCACCAAGGTAAACTTTTCATGTTCAAAAATAAAATTTGTTCTTTGAATGACTAATTTGCTGTTAACCTCCTCATATGAATGCCTGCATGACATGTATAATTCAGTTTAGACAGTTTGCAAGAATGTTTAGCATTCCTGGTATGAAAATGATCGCTGCCAGATGCTGGTGGAGTGAACGAGGCTTGAAGCGGCTTTCACACAGGACGCGCAAAGCGCTGCGCTATGAAACCCATTCATTTTAATGGCTTGCGCCGCGCAAGGGCGGTTAGTTGCTGCACTGACCAAAGCACACGCACAGCGGAGCGCACCAGCGGCGAGCTTGCATGTGCGCCGGGGTCAAAGTTCAAAATAGTTCAACTTTTGCCGCTGCGCTCTGTGACGTTTTCCTGCGCGGGCAATAGAAAGGGGGCATCCAAACAAGGGCGGAAAGCAAAATGGATGAACAGCTAGTAGTGTGTGTGTGTGCATGTTTATGTGGTTTATGAGGACACAAATTTGTATAATAACATGGGTATGACATAGGTATTACAACGAGAAGGTGATTTATGAGGACATTTTCAGTGTCCCCGTAATTCAAAAGGCTTATAAATAATTCACAATGAGTTTTTTTGAAAATCTAAAAATGCAGAAAGTTTCCTGTAAGAGGTAGGTTTAGGTGTAGGGTTGGTGTAGGGCAATAGAATATACGGTTTGTACAGTATAAAAACCATTACACCTATGGAGAGTCCCCATAAACCATAAAAACAAACCTGCGTGTGTCTGTGTGTGTGTGTGTGTGTAGGTTAAAAAGATTAAAATACGGGTACGCAAGTTAACAGGCTAAAGAATCAGTTTTGATATTAATATTTATTCATCACACTGTTGAACTTGACAGTATTTTCTCTCTTGTTATTTCATATGGAACTTCAAAGAAGACAGAGAAAGCCAGAGTCTCAGGTCATCTGTAACCTGCAGAAGAAGTGAAAATGCATGTGCCCTGTGTTTATCAGTATCCTTATGTTCATTGGGTAAAAAGAAAAACGAAATAAACAAAGTAAAAATTAATTTGGCTGATTCCCCAAGGTTTCTATAGATATCGCGATATATCGATATTTTGAATTCTTTTGGCCACAATAACCGTGCTGTGAAAAATCTAATATCGCGACAGCCCTATAGTCAAATCACACATTTTAGCACAAACCTTGCTAAATTATTTTATACATGTTTATTATTGGCTAAGTTGTGTGCTTTGTCTGAAAGAAGCCATTTGCTGTGTGTTGAGTGGACATGATGTAGCTGTTAGCTACATGTGCTGATTAAATCAAGCGTAATATATCGCATCTGTCTGTTGGTGTGCGACTTTGAGAGAGTTGGTACGTCACCACCCTTCGAGCAGATGTTACATTTGGCAAGACATTAAGAGTATGTGCATTTACATACCCCAAAACATTCATATCTCACAGCAGCACTGAAATGAGACATCACATTTTATAAACGTGTCCACCAGCAGTCATCCGTGCCCTACAACAGCGTGTACATAAACAGTCATCCTCTCTCTATCTTTGTCTCTCTTTTTTTGCTCTCATTTACCCCCAACACACACACACACAGCCGTTTCCCCTGACACTCTTCTCTTTCAGACTAAACAATTGTGACTTGGCTGGGAAAGAGCTTTGGATCCAGATGCTACTCCTCTGGCTCCCCCCTCTCTCGTGCTGTAGATTGCTTTAATTGGAGTGGCAGGCACAGATACTCTCTCAACAGACGCAATGCACCGGGGAGCTCCCACTCCTGGCAGTAGTCTTCCATTAGCGCTCCAAATAAAAGAAAGTTGAAAGCTGTTTTTCAGGTGTTTATCGCTAACTCAGCTTCAGGCAGCTGCTAACTCCTCTACCCTCTAGCTTTTGCCTGCATATAGTTTGCTCGAAGTTTCTCGACCTTTAGCACATCTGTTTTCTTCCTGCTCACTTTGCTCTGATGTGAAACAAAAAACGTTTTCTTTTCCGAGGCATATGGACTCTGTGGATTTTTTTAAAGTCTTCATGATTAGCAGGTATATAGCACACATATATCTGTAAAGGTGCAATATAAATAAATAAATACACGGGTGACATTAACTTAAAAAGTTAAAGAGGCTCAGGAAGAGACATTCACAGATTAATTAACATTATGAAAACAGATACGTCTATTTTAAAACAAATAATTTGGTGCCTGGATTGTTAATTGGTCAATACGGTCTTTCCACTATGCTAAAACACAAAACATATCATTTTTATAAAAATGAATTTAATTGAACAAATAAAAAAAAAGTTTAAAAAAATAATAAGTTGCCTATTTACAATTTGTGCAATTGTAGTAAAAAAGAAAAAAAAAGACGACTAACTATGGAAGCCTATTTCTGCTTCATAAAAAATATCATGTTTTGGTAAATTAAATTTATGGCCTCTAAATTATGAGATAAAAATTAAACGTGTTGGCATAAAAAAATGAAATAACAACTGAAGTTCTTTTTTTTTTTTTTATGGAAATGGGTTTCTATAAATATCCTATTTTTCTTTTGATCACCTGTAAAGGCCAAATCCAACTCTCTAGACATACTTATGCAACTCCTTCCCCATGATCTCAACCCATGCATGACATTCACTAGCCACTAAATTCATCAAGGCTTGAGCTGTAGAGGGACACGGCACAGTCACGGTCAAACACAGTAAAGAAAACCCTAAAACCAGGCCACCTCACACTTCCCTCACCTCTTCATTCTGTCACCTTGGCTCAAAGGGCCGTGTGTATGTGTGCGAGTTTGTGGCCAGACCTCAGGCTTTGAGTTTTATACCTTGTCCCAAGAGTGTACCACACTGTTACGACTCAATTAACTTTTCTTGCGCTGATTTTACCCGGCTTCCCCTCAAATTTGTCCTGAAATAAATCACAAAAAAAGGAAAATTGGAAAAACAAGAACTGGGGCACAAATTTCCTCTTCTGTAATCCCCTCTTTGCCAAAACTAGTCAATTAGACTCGTAGGTGTAAAAGTCTGTGCTCCGGCTACAGTTGGGTTTGAGCCTGACCAGTTTGACCTCCTCCATCCAGGACCCCCAACTTCCTCTTCGTTATCTCATATTTCCTGAAGAGGGATAAAAGGGGGGCCAGTGCGTCCGGAGAGAGCGGGGAATGTGGTCCAATCCCCTAGCGCTCCAAACTCTCTCCCTTTTCAGCACATTTCTAAACAGCACCTCTTCGACCTGATGGTTTGACCTCCTCCATCCAGGACCCCCAACTTCCTCTTCGTTATCTCATATATTTCCTGAAGAGGGATAAAAGGGGGGCCAGTGCGTCCGGAGAGAGCGGGGAATGTGGTCCAATCCCCTAGCGCTCCAAACTCTCTCCCTTTTCAGCACATTTCTAAACAGCACCTCTTCGACCTGATTCCAAAATAAAAGAAAACATGGAAAGAAAAACAAGAAAGCAGCACAAAAAGGCGGAAATGTTATTTAAAAGGTACCAGACCACATCATTTTCCACTGATATTATATACTCCCGGGCCGTATCCAAAATATATACGGGCCAGAGGCCAAGAATGTAAAAATAAAATACATAGACTCAACATCTGGACAGGGCCTGAACAAAACGACTATTTAATCACCCCTGAATAACGTATTCTTCATTTACGCTCTTTATTTGTCTTTTTTCGCACTCGTTTATCCTCACGGGGGTCTGCTACTTCTGATCCGGGCTCGGTTTTCAGACACATTTCCTGCGTAGCTGACAAAATCCCAATTTTTTTAATAATTATCCATTGTCAGATGCACACATTGAAGACTTTGTGTTTCCACAGCTTCGCTTCACCGCATACCTGGTGTGCTGATGGTTCAATATCTACTTTTAGGGTTTCTGTTGGCTAAATAAATGGGTAGACTTTGGCAGCGCAGTGGCCTGTAATAGTTGTTTTAGTTGCGGGTTCATGTCTTGCTTTGAGAGCTCCCTGGACGCTCTCCAGCTCCTTGCCCCATTCCAAACGGAAATATTTACTCCCTTAATGAACTGGCCGAGAGGACTCAGACAGTCAGTGATTACAAGAGTGAACGGTATGTGCAAGGTGTCCGTAACAGTGTGGTTTGGCACCCTGGAGCAAACCGCTGAGACTCTGGGTAACTCTTTATAGAGTTTTCATGCGTGTCTTACAGCTCAAATGGCAAAGTTGCATTGGCGCGTTTTAGCTGATAAAATTACCTTTAAGAAACACTCATTTAGACTTATAGATCGAGCTCTGCTCTGACAACATATTTGGAATGCTCCTTTTTAAATAAAGCATTTAGATGAAGGAGGGAGGGTAAAATGCAGGAGACATTAATTTAACACAAAGGTGACTTCTGTTCTGCTGAGAAGGCACACTATATGCCAAAGTGTCCTCTAACAGAGGAATGTATTACCTGGATGTGGTTTCGTACTCAAAGACCCATGTGAAATAGAGAGAGTGGATGTATGTGTGTGTGTAATGATGGGGAGGAATAAACGGTTTACAGTTGTTTGGGGAGTCTGTGTGAGGCAGACCTCGAGCATATAGAGGGCTTCATTTGGGCAGGAACAATGACATTTTATATCTCTAGGGGATTTTTAAATTTTTTGATGCCAGTGTCTCCAAATTATGACAATTGAAACTTTTTTCCTAAAATGGAAAGGCAACTATACATTTTCATGTATAAGGATCTATTTATACTGTACCAGCAAATTATAAAGCATGAGAACTGTAAGATATTGTTCCCAAGATTTAAATAATTGTCTTTTATACAGTACTGCCACAATGAGTTGAAGCCAAAATAAAATACACTACCGTTCAAAAGTTTGGAGTCAGTTATTCCTGTGAGGGCAAAGCAAAATTTTCTGCAGCCATTACTCTAGTCTACAGTGTCACATGATCCTTCAGAAATTATTTGAATGTGCTGATTTGCTCAGAAAACATTTCTTATTATTATCAATGCTGAAAACAGCTGTGCTGCTTAATGATTTTATGGAAACTGTTATACTTTTTTTTAAGGATTCTTTGATTAATATCAAGTTGATCTGAAATAGAAAACTTTTGTAACATTATAAATGTCTTCACTGTCACTTTTAGTCAATTCAGAATCCTTGCTGAATAAAAGTATTAATTTCATCCAAAAAAAAAATCTTACTGACCCCAAACCTTTGAACAGTAGTGTGTTATTAAAAACATTATTACACAAATAATTTCATTAATGTATTAAACATTATTATTACTAGACATATTTTTTATAATTATCAATAGCAAAATCTCAGCATTTTATAAAATAGTAAAAAAAAAAAATCCCTGCATCCCCTAGTGCCCCACTTCGACCCCTTGAACACGGTTTGAAAATCCCTGATCTAGAGTTCCAACACTTGCAAAATCCCAATTGAACCACTGCGCATATGCATCAGTACGATCTACATTAAATTTAGCACAGCTAGAGCTGTCAAGGCTGCCCATCTGGACAAAGACGAGCTGATAAGCATTTATCACACAAACTCACACTGTCAAGATCCTCAGATGGACTAGAGTCAGCAGACCTGCCCTGTGGGAAGACACTACACAAGCTTACCTAGCTTCATTTTTTTTTTTTTGGTCAACCTAGAAAATGTCCTCTTGGGAAGTTCTATTCCAGTTCTTTTCAATCGCTCTTTAATCACGTCTTTAAATCCGTGGCGCGTGGAGACGTGCGTGTCTGAGCCCCAGTGAGCGTAGCATCATTTGTGTACACATCTTCCTGTATCAGATAACCTGGATGAGCTCCTGCGTTATGTGCTAACTCAATTCTGCTCTGACAGGGCAGATCCGAGATGCGGATCCGCTGACAGCCGTTTACATGCTTCGTGGCCTTCAGTGCGCAACTTATCAGAACGCCACATTAAAGACCCCTGTAGGAGTCCCTCATGATAAGCATCTGAATATCAATACAGCCCAGTGAGGATGCTTACACACACACACACACAAACCCCTCCACATCACAGCGGCTGACATCTGACATGCTGATATTCTAACTAATAATCTCCGAAACATCCAGCTAACCTCCTCCAGCACCATTCTTTTGCTGTCTCTCTTCTTGATTCCAGGCTTCGGAAAACTAGGAATGGTGTTCTGCAATTTAAAACAAACAAACAAGCAAGCAAGCAAGCAAACACAAAACTATTTACTACTGTTGTAGTTACATTAAAAAAGACTTCAGAAAATAAATTTTGTAAAAATTGGGATTACTAGTAGGATTTGTAGGAGTGCAACAGCTGGATTCTGGAAGTAAAAATCCTATTATTTTCTCCAAAGAGAAATTTATTTTTAATGATTCTGTGTAAACCTTTAAAGACAGACCTACAAAAAGCTGAAAAGTTATAAATTGATGGGATATGCTTCTGTTTGTCACAGCCACCAGCTCAGCCATCTCAACTCACTACATTTCCCATCATCCCCTCTGGTTACCACCTGGGCACACTCAACAATCACCGCACCTGCCTGCCATCAGCCTCATCAATCCCTTTTCATAAGCCAGCACCAAACACACATGGTTGTCTGGTCTCGAGGTTGCACGCTATCTGTAGCTTGCTTTACTTACCATTTGGATCCTGTTTCTTCTGGACTGTAATGTGCCTATTGGGTTTACCTGCAAGAAAGAGATAAGGATTTATATTGTCTGTTGAGTGAGCTTTCTGAGACCGTTTATGTTGAGACTTACCCTTTTGGGTTGGCTTTCTCTTTGTGGAAATAAAGGTACTCGTATAACCTGTACCTACCTCGTCCATCTCTATCTTGATGTGACACGGAGGAATCGGTCAGCGGAATTTTTTTTAATTTATTTATTTTAAATATCCCATTTAATAGCCAAAATCCATGTGGAGAATTACACCAATAATCCTAAAGAGAAAGATCCATCAATCAGAAAATCTCCCATAAAGCATAATAAAGTTGCTCTCCCTATACTCTCAAGAATGTATGTAATATTTGCAATGAATTACAGATATGTGTATACAATATATATGTGGTTTTACGTGTAATCAATAACAACTATTATTATTATTATTATTATTATGCAGAAAATAACTGGGGAAACACTTTTGGAGCCATGGCCACTGAAAAAGTGAGTGTTCTGTGTTTGTGGTATTTTTCTAATGTTTTCCAATGATGGATGAGGGTGATGCTCTGTTTGGGGTCAGGTTTATTTATTTAGAAAGAAACGAATACATTACATTTATATTAAGACTTCGTCTTTTGTTACATTATTACAAAAATCTATTGCAAATAAATGCAGTTCTTTTGAACTTTCTATAGAATGCTGGAAAAATATATAACCACACAGCTGTTTCTTGAGCAGCAAATCATCATATTATCATACAATTATTTCTGGATCATGTGACAGAAGACTGGAGTAATGGCTGCAGAAAATGTTGCATCACAGGAATACATTTCATGTTAAAATATATCAAAACAGAAAAGAGTTATTTTAAATTGCAATATTCAAATAAACCAGTCTTGGTGATCATGTTCACACAACTCATTCTTTTAAACTATGATATTAGTCATTTGTACTGCAATACATGTTATACCAAAGTCCCTTTAAGACAAGTCATTTCACTTGGCGACCATATTTGAAACACCTCTCCAGCCTCCAGAACGGTGGCTGTTTCTATAGCAACCGGCAATTCTACTGGCAGCTGCAGTGACGCGCTGACTTTACCGATTAGAGATTGGCTCTTTATTCAGAAGGCGGGGCTTCCTTCGATAGATCGGCCATATTAAGTGTTGCATTTTTCCACATTCAAAACTATACGAGTGACACGTCTTGGGTATTCTATAGGTGCATCCCAAATCGGGAACTTATGCACAATTCTATGACGTTTTGTAGTATATAAAGTGCGAGTAGTGCATTCACACTGAAAATTCCAAAAAAGAAAAAGTGCACTTTAAATACACAGATGATGCACTTAACCCGAAAAAACAAAGTGTGGAATGTTGAACACTTAAAGGGATAGTTCACCCAAAAATGAATTGAAAAAATGAAATATGATGACAGGTTTATGTTGAACACAAAAGAAGATATTTTGCAGATTGCTGGTAATCAAACAGTTGGTGGTTGCCATTGACTTCCATAGTATGAAAAAAAATACTATGGAAGTCAATGGCAACCACCAACTGTTTGATTACCAGCAATCTTCAAAATATCTTCTTTTGTGTTCAACATAAGAAAGCAACTCATACAGGTTTGGAACGACATGAGGTTGAGTAAATGATGACAGAATTTTTGGGTGAACTATCCCTTTAATGCACTCAACTGTTGCAGCTTTAATTACGTTGCGAAGGGGGAGGGGCTATCAGACTCTGATTATTAATGACAAAACCTTATAATATTCATAGACTACATGGTTGAGTACATAGTGCATAAGTACATACTGTGTAAGTGTATAGTGTCATTAGTCTTTGGTTATACTAATCCTCCTATCTGTGCTAACTTCACACGCACTGCTTGAACATCCTACACACCACAGCCTCACAGGGCAGGAGCTGATATAAATGTCTACCAGAGGAACACAGTAATACAGCCTGTAAAATGCACCAGTAAACACCACAAACAAACATGAAGCTTTAATGAGAATAGGAAAATGTGTTTCAAGCCTGCATTGTTATTAAAACTCCTATTTAGCCTAAGTTTATGGCAGAAACTTCTGTAAAAGACTATATTACAATAAGCCATAAACCCCAGTCTGACCACTCAGTGACAAAATCTGACACCGCAAACGAGACGTTGGACTTGGGTTTCAACGGATTTCACGCTTTTCCATTGTCTAATCGAACTGAAACACCACATGAAACCTGCTCTCCTAACAAACCCGGCCTCTCATCTGCATGGGTAAAACTCCCTCTGTAAAAACCATGTGTCGGAGAGCAGATTGTTTGTCTGTACAAATGTATTTGTTTTTGGGAGTAGGAGACGTGCTTCTGTTTGTGAGGTCATTGCACCCCGTGTTCTCTCCTTGTTTCCTCGACAGATCGATGTAGCCCATGGGCTATTTATAGACTCATCGTTTGTTTTCCATGTAAACATCTTTGCGTCTTTCAAAATATCTTCTTTTGTGTTCAACATAAGAAAGCAACTCATACAGGTTTGGAACGACATGAGGTTGAGTAAATGATGACAGAATTTTTGGGTGAACTATCCCTTTAATGCACTCAACTGTTGCAGCTTTAATTACGTTGCGAAGGGGGAGGGGCTATCAGACTCTGATTATTAATGACAAAACCTTATAATATTCATACACTACATGGTTGAGTACATAGTGCATAAGTACATACTGTGTAAGTGTATAGTGTCATTAGTCTTTGGTTATACTAATCCTCCTATCTGTGCTAACTTCACACGCACTGCTTGAACATCCTACACACCACAGCCTCACAGGGCAGGAGCTGATATAAACGTCTACCACAGGAACACAGTAATACAGCCTGTAAAATGCACCAGTAAACACCACAAACAAACATGAAGCTTTAATGAGAATAGGAAAATGTGTTTCAAGCCTGCATTGTTATTAAAACTCCTATTTAGCCTAAGTTTATGGCAGAAACTTCTGTAAAAGACTATATTACAATAAGCCATAAACCCCAGTCTGACCACTCAGTGACAAAATCTGACACCGCAAACGAGACGTTGGACTTGGGTTTCAACGGATTTCACGCTTTTCCATTGTCTAATCGAACTGAAACACCACATGAAACCTGCTCTCCTAACAAACCCGGCCTCTCATCTGCATGGGTAAAACTCCCTCTGTAAAAACCATGTGTCGGAGAGCAGATTGTTTGTCTGTACAAATGTATTTGTTTTTGGGAGTAGGAGACGTGCTTCTGTTTGTGAGGTCATTGCACCCCGTGTTCTCTCCTTGTTTCCTCGACAGATCGATGTAGCCCATGGGCTATTTATAGACTCATCGTTTGTTTTCCATGTAAACATCTTTGCGTCTTTTTGTTTTCATATCCAGTTTTTCCATCAAGATCTTTTATAAGCTGCTGATGTCACTGCTCCGAAACATCAAATGCTTGGATAAAGAGTAGGATAATAAAGTGAAAAGAAAGAAAGAAAAACTTCACTGGCATAAAGAAGCCAATCAAAACAGAGATCATTTACATACAGAAGTCTTAAAGGTCAGCACCAAAAGCAAAAATGAGAAATTATGACTGTTTTTACATTTACATTTAGTCATTTAGCAGATGCTTTTATCCAAAGCGACTTACAAAGTAGAAGCAATCAGACCAGTGAGCGAGCAACAATATACAAGTGCTTTTTGGACCAAAAAAACCTTGGCTAACATTATAAGTGGACTTCAGGGAACAATGTTACAAATGTTTGGAATATGGATAGAGAGTGAGATAATAAAATAGAAAGAAAGAAAGAAAGAACTACACTGGTATGCAGAGGCTAATCAAAACCAAAATATATTGTGCATATTGAAGGCTTAAAGGTACAGAACCAAAAGCAAAAAAAAAAAAAAAAAAGAAATTATGACTGCTTTTGGACTAGGAAACCTTGACTAACATTATAAGTAGACTTCAGGGAAAAAATGCTACAAATGTTTGGAATATGGCGCCTTTAAACTAAATAATTCCACTTGCATAAGATGTGTCACTTAATACATTTCCAAGAAAAACATTACACAATGCTCTTTCTCTAACATGAATGTTACACTGCATCTGAGTTGCATAGCATTGATGTCACAAGCAATAAAAATCTTTTAAGCGTGTTTTATTCATTAGTAGGATGTGTGATATGCGTAATAATTCACCCTGAAACGAAGAGCTGTGAAAAATATGAGTGCTGAACATTGAGTCTCTTCTGAAGCAGTAAATATGAGTGTGCTGGGAGGAGTTTGAGATGAAGGATGTCTTCCTCACTGCTTACCTCACACAAGTGAACAAAAATGCTCTTTGTGCGTGTTTGGGCACAGTCAACTGTATTGTGCTGTAAATGAACAGACACATAGTGAAGATCAGCTGGTCACTGAACACAAATGGCCACAATGCTTCAGTTGATTGATTTGCTGTCTGGGGTTAATCATGTTCAGAAGTGTCATGCCAGTTCATTTTTGAGCCAATGGATTTTAAAAGCAAATTACCAAAATAAATTATTTATATCTTTGATATGTCTAAATCTGGTTAGTTCAATTGAGCTGCACCTTTCACGGGTCATTTACTTGTTGTGTTTTAACTAAGCATCATTCAGATAACTTTCAATATTAGAAAAAGAATATAAAAATTGAATATTTATCTTTTTTTGTTAATTATTTTGTTTTAGTAGTAGTACTAAACCTGTTGATCTGACTGGAATTATACCACATTCATTCATCTTTCCGTCCAAAAAGACCAAAATGCAGTCCTTCCTTTTTCTGGATTAGTGAAATGTGAAGCATTCGAAGTGCGTAGACATTTAGTGTGGATGGACAGAAATCAAGTAGCTTAGTGTCCGAGATGATGTGAGAATCTAAACAGGAATTGGTTTCAGGTATTATGGAAAACAAATTAAGATTTCATTTTTGTGTATGACTACTAAACAGCAGAATATCTGTGAGGGGGGAATAATTTAGAAACTTGGTCATTTTGAATTCATTTTAGGTATGGTGATTGAGGATTAATAATTCATATTACCTTTTCCCCCTTGACTCATTAAAGAGCATGTTTGAGATGACGTTCCTCTGAGCTGAAATAATAAAAGTGACAGATTTGAATGGATGGCTTTATAAATCTTTAGCACAAGGGAACAGAAAGAGAGAGGGATGGAGAGATACAGCAGCATGCTTTCTCTCTTTCTGTTTCGCTCTTTGTGAGGTTCTGGGTTCTACAACCTTAGAAAATGTTTAATAGAGAAGATTAAAAGGATAGGGTCACCTCAAAATGAAATGTCCTTCATAATGTACTCACCTTTACCTGTTGTCAATGTGATTCTCAAGCTATAAATGTAAATGTGTTTTTATTTTTAAAGAGTTTTTTTATGTATATAAAATAAAAATTTGTGTTTATATTTTTTTTTAATTATTATGATTTTTTTATTAGTTATATTTTATTTTATTTTTTGAAAAATGAATAGTTTATTCATTTGAATACTTTCACTGAATACTTTGATTCAACAAGGATGCATTCAACTGATCAAAAGTGACAATAAAGACACTTAAAATGTTATAAAATATTTTTATTTCAAATAAAAACTGCTGTTCTTTTGAACTTTCTATTCATTAAAGGGGGGGAATGCATCAGGGTTTTCCATAAAAAAATATTAAGCAGCACAACTGTTTTCAGCATTCATAATAATTAGAAATGTTTTTAAGCACCAAATCAGCATAATGAAATCATTTCTGTAGAATCATGTGACACTGAAGCCTGGAGTAATGCCTGCTGAAAATTCATCTTTGTCGTCACAGGTATAAAATGCGTTTTAAAATATATTAAAATAGAAAACAGTTATTTTAGATTGCAATAATATTTCACAATATTACCATACAAAATTTGCTCCAAAAATGTGGTATGGATTTAAGTTATTTTAGCCTTACTAGTATATTAGTATCCCTTAAACCTCACAGTCCAAAAAAAAGAGAGCGAGAAAGAAAGATGTGAAAAAGACAAAGAGGTGACAGGCAAGGCCAGAAGAGCCCAGGGTGAAAAGACGGGAAGCGATGGACAGGATCTGGCCACAGAAAGCGAGATGAGAGGAATAATGAACGGTAGAGATGCAAATGTGTGTTTGTTAATGAGTGGTGTGGCGTGATAATGACCAACCATCTGAGCAGAAAAGGAGCTGGTCTTATCTTATACCATTCAAGCACGCCTGGCCTCACCTGCCGTCTGTAGGGCTGCCACATGTCACACACAAATACACACACACACACACGTCACAAAACAAAGGCCTGCACTGCTGCCCGCCGCTCCCTCGCAAACAGCCTAAATTAAATCTTTTAAATATGCAACAGTGATTGGCAATTAAACCCGCTTCTGCCTTTAAAGAGATTAGTGAGGCTGAAGAGTTAGACAGAATGATGATCTTAACACACACACACACTTTTTAAAGCCCCTTCACCCAGAATCCTTTGCTGTGTTCTATTCTTTTGGGAATAATTGCTTTTGGGTGTGTGTGAGAAATGAAAGAAAGATTTCGGTCCCAATGTGACACAGTGGGAGGAGTCAATTTGCAGAGTGTTTATTTTTGGTGTGCTGGCCCTCACTCACTCACACACACTCTCTCAATCTCCTGTCTGATCACACACACACACACACACACACTCTGGCAAACAAATACAATCTGTGTAAGGAGTGGGCACAGAGAGCAAAGCCTTATCAGCAGACACAACAGGGCCGACAGAGGAAACAGGCAGGGGAGAAAAGACAGACCTCCTCCCTGATACACAAACACAGTCACACACACACACACAGTTGTTGAGGAATGTTTCTAGCTCTGAGTGTGTGGTTGAACTCTGCTCTCTGGGGGCACAGTGAGTTTATGCTGTCTGAGGCACTTCCACGTCACATCTACTGCTACATGTTTAATAAAGACACTGATAAAGAGTTGTTAGCAAAACACATGCTCATTCAACAGCTACAACTACAGTTCTTCTCAGAGGAGCTTTTTATTACTCAGAGGTTGCTTAATGAAGTTTTCATTAAAGAAATAGTTCATCCAAATCACTTTCTTTTTTCCCTGGAACATTTTTCAAAATGATATTGAAAGTCGATATTTTAAGGCCAGTTGAGTGAGATCGTTTCTTCCCAATTGCAATCTGAGTAAAAAAGAAAAAAAGGAGAGTGGGACTTCTATTCATCAGTTGTTGATTGGATGGGAACAGATCTGAATGCGAGTTTGCAATTGATTGTAAGAAACTGGTGGCTGTATGCGGACTAAATGATTGGAGATGTCTGGCGTACATCAGAAGTCTATCAGTTATGACATTCAGATTAAACATTATGTTAAATAAATAAAAAATACAGTATTATTGGATCAGCAAGATCAATAATATGCATATAGAAAATTGATGAGGTCATTCTGACATTTAAGAGTCGTTGAGTTGAACTGTAGAACTGGATCAGTCAGAACTGCATTATTCGCAATTTTGTGAACTGGAAAAAAAACCTAAAAGAACAGACATTGGATCAGACATTCCCTCGTAAGTAAATGAAAGCATTTTCATTTTGTTAATAAAGCATTATTTATATACTATTGTCATTCTTGTCCCTTTAAATTTTATTTGTCAGAAGCACAACTTCTCAACAAAAACTGAACAAATGAGCAGTTGACATAAGAGTATATTTGCAAATCTCACTGCTGTTTGAGACATTGAGATCTCTTCTAAAGCTCTAGAGGACATACTCTTTGTGAGATTACTGGGGTCTATTTCTCAAGCGAAAGTCTCCATTTGATTCCCATTTAAATCTTTACATGACAAATAGTTGATATGATATATCTGGTGTCTGTTGGTATTTGTCAAGTCTCTCAAAGAGAATCACAAGAGTCAAAAACAGTGCAAAAGAACGTTAGAAAAAAAAAGCTAGATGTAAATATCTCAAAATTCCAGGTCATTTGATAAACAAACTGCAGACAAGTTTTTAGTCAAACATTACTGATGTCAATATGTTTAAGATGATTTTATACATCAATGACTAAATCTTAGAGTGCCGTCATTGAATATTAAAGGCTTGACACAAGCATAGTGATTTTGAATAGAGGCCAAAGGGTAGCAAGTGGTGCCTTGTTTGCATTCAAATCAAATGAGAACCCTCTCTCGCCTTGTTTTTTTAACATTCATATTCATTAGGGGGCAGTCAGTCAGTCAAGACCTTTCCCATGGAGAACTGAAATATGGCAGGATGGCTCTTCAAACCAAAGGATGTCTGAATTAGTCCTCAGAGAGCACAAAAGGCCTTTCCATCTCCACTGGAGGCCTGATGCAATGTACATCTGAACGTCTATACACTTCAATAATACATAAAAACTTCAATGCATATTTATGCTGCAGTTTTTCTAATTAATCACCTGTATAAATGGCATTTTTCAAATGGAGGTATGGCAAGGCCTCTCTGCTTTTAATTGGTACAATAACCAGCATTAAACAGTTATGAAATTAACCATGTTATAAAGACTTGAATGCACATGCATGGAGGGAGCACATACATTCATTTTGCAGTTAAGCACATATTGGCATCCAAGGTTGACTGGTAAAAATAAATAAATGAGTAACACAAATAAAATGAAGCAAAATAAGGTTTAAAATCAAATAAATTATGCGATTGTAATTCTTTCACAGAGCCAAGCTTCACTCGGTGCCTAATGGCCTCAGATGGACAGATAAAGAGACTACAGAATTGATTTCACGTCTGTATTACGCTTGCATTTTAACCTTGTCACCTGACAGAAAACAAATAAAGGCACTGGCATTTTATCTCCTCGGATACTGCATTGAGTTTACTCACGCCGGTCAATATTGTGTCGGTGTAACAGTTCGCTCACTTGCCGTAATCTTTTCAAAACCTTGCTAACATACTGAGGCGATGACTGGGTCAGCTAACAGTATTAAGGGACGACCACCATTAAGGCAAATATTCAAAAGGCATTCAAACATTCAAAAGGCAATCTCATTGAAAAGCTGTTTTGAAACGCATGCAAACAAAAAGGTGAGGGATCTTCAAAATATGCATTTACTAATAAGTTTTGTGCTTTTGACCTCTGTATAATGTATAACATAAGAGTGAAAGAAACGAAAAAGTACTTACCAATCACAAACCACTGCATTGGTGAAAAAAGACGCCTTTTTTTCTTGGAAACTAGTGGCTTGTTGCCTTCTAATAACTAATGACTAAAATAATCAGTCCTGGACAAAGAACACTTTTTTTTTTTTATCTCTAGTTTTCGATTATTAGAACCTTGAGAGGACATACGTATTGCCGCCTCGGATGCAGACTACAATCCTCTCTTGTTTAAGCCAATTAGCGGGTAGCAGAGGCCAGCACCTTGAGAACTCAAAGGTGGTGAAAAAAATCAATGCAAGTTAAACCTTAAGTTCAGATATAAACAGCTGGATAAGTTGAGATCAATAGAGTTGGATCCTGGAGCAACTGGTCAATATTTCATCACTTTAGCCGTACAAGCTGCACAAGGCAAAGATGAGACGTCGCTAGCGGGTGCGGATGAGTCTAGCATGGCTAGAGGATGTTAATGACTGCAGTACAGCGACCCCAAACCGATAAAGTGATAACAGCTCAGCATTGATTCAATAGCGGTGGAATGTAATGAAAAACTTCTACTTTGTCCGTATTGATTTTCCTCGCTTTTGTTTGATTCCTTCCGGAGGCTAATTCACTTGTTGCCAAGTCTTAACACAGACATCACCAGTCAGCCTGGAAAGAAATAGCAATGCCACGGCTGCGCTTCCACAAGACAAGACATTTATTACTGTTTTCGTCCACTTTTTTTCCTTTTGTGCGCTTTTCATTTTCTCGATTTTCTACTTCCATTTCATCTCCTGCTATCCAGTTTTTTCCTCTTCTGTGCGTCAGGCAGAACACCCCTCACATTCACAGAAATCTCAAAATGACTCGGTACGTGTTTATCCAAGATGGTTGCATAAACTATTTATGTGAATGCAGTTACGTACACTGTTCCAGAAATGCATGTGGGAGGATATTTATTGGAACTTGTCGGATTTTTCAGCCAAAGCTGCCGCATGAGCTGTGTCATCATGCAAACTAAAGTACAAGCACTTGCCATAAACAATTCACAAAATGTTCAAATAAACAGAATTCTTGGGATGCCCTCAGAAGTCAGGGTTGTCATAGTTTTTTTTTTTAATTCAGTATATATTTCTATTTTGTTCTTAATTTAACCTTTCAATTTAGTTCAATTTTCATTTCTTTTTACTGTTTTAGTTTTTCAGTGTTTTCTAGTTTTATTTATTTACAATTTTTTCCAGTTACAAGACAAAACTCTTTTACAATAAAAATAAAAATGGTTACACACACAAATGCAAAACACCACTTTGGTAACACATCCATTTTTAGTAGTGCAAGAGTGAACTGTCAAGGTTGTGGGTTTGAATTCCCAGATAATTAATGGACTTTATATACCTTGACTTTGGATAAAAGCATCTCTCTTTTGATTGATTGATTGATTGATTGATTGATTGATTGATTGATTGATTGATTGATTGATTGATTGATTGATTGACTGACTGACTGTTTAGGATCTTGATTTGGCTTGAATGTAATTGAATTAAATAATATCAAATGCAATAATATAAAATTATTTCCCAAATGTGATAGTTAACATTCAGATTTCTCACTTATATTTTTAAATAATATTCAGAAGAAGAAGAAAGCAATTTTCACAATATTCCACAATATACACAATACACAAAATTATTTTTTGTTAAAATGACACATACTAGTATATCAGCATTTAGTAAATATATCACCTCATATCAATTAAATATAATTAAAAGCATTTTTTCCAGGCTGTCTACTGTTATATCTATTTCTATCTTGTGTAATTTTCACATTTGCTTTTACAGCCACGAAAATGCATTTTATTTTAATTCCAGTTATTCCAAATGGTTTTCATTTACTTTATGTTTGAGTTTCATTAACACTAATAATACTGGGCCTGTTGTGTCAGCCTCATCCCCTGGAGCAGCTTGACCACCAGCTATTCTCTTATTCATTCATCTCCCTGCGTAACACTCAGTCTACCAGCGCCTCGAATTCATAGCAGCCATGCCTTTGGAGCTCAGTAATTATTATCCGGCACTGACAGTGACAGTGTACGAAATTCTTGGAGAATGTCAGAAAAATTCTCTTGTCCATGTTCCACAGTCTTTGTCATCTCTCCGCAGCGCCATTCTTTAATAAGAACACTCTTTTGTCCGCGTACACTGGGGTGAGATCATCTGAGCGGCTGCCCATTGGAGTGAGTGAGGGGCTTTTGAACGGCATGTGGTGGATAGATCAGGGAGGCAATTACATTTTCAACAGTTCATTGTGTCTCTGGAAGGAGGAGGACAGGAATAGAACAGCTTCTCTTGCACTTCAGAAGGACGGCCTGGCATACAGCAGGGCTGCATGAGCCTGGCATGGCAGCCGTATTAGGGTCACGGGCACACCTTGACCTTGTGACCTCTGTGAGATAAGTTCTCACAAAAGTCAAGTCAAGTCAAGTCACCTTTATTTATATAGCGCTTTTAACAATACAGATTGTGACAAAGCAACTGAACAGCATTAATTAGGAAAATAGTGTCAATAATGCAAAATGACAATAGTAAACACTCATTTTTCAGTTAAAGAAAGTTCATCATTGAATTCAGTGATGTCAACATCCAGCTCAGTTCAGTTTAAATAATATCTTTGCAATCATGTCAACGATATCGCTGGAAATGAAGTGTCCCCAACTAAGCAAGCCAGAGGCGACAGACAAAACAATATGACGAACAAGATTTGTATAACAGTAAATATATTTAACATAAACGATATTAAAAACAAGAGTGCAGTTGTACTGGATATTCCAACGGCTGTAGAATTACGATTTCGGGAGGTGTGTGGCTGCACAGTTTGACCCAGCTGTTTGCTAACGGGGCGTTTTCCACATGGATGACTAACCGAAGGGCCGTTTTCCAGACAATAACATGTGGAGAGCATTAGGCACACTGCCTCAGAAGTCCGCACCGTTCTGCCGGCCCCTCACCTACTGCACGACCAAACCTGCCAGACAGTACCCGCACCACCGGGAGAGTTTTCACAGCTGGCTCAAATTGACTGGAAAAGAGAAAGGGCATTGAATGAAGGAAAGGAGGAGTGAGGTGGAACATAAAGAGAGAGACAAAGAACAGTGTAAGATTACAGAACACTCACATACTGTACACACACACAACACATGTTATCCTGCTGTCTAGTTTAAATTGAGTATAGATTATTTTAATGTGAATAATTATAAATCATAATGCAATCAATCAATCAATAAATCTGGATGACTTAACACCATCAATGAAAAATCACAGAGATTTCTGGAAATATCCACTCATACATTTTTAATAATAAAATATTAATAACTGTCACAATATTTCACAACAAATTAATACACATTGCCTTGTTTTTTTCTATATATATTTTTAACTTAATCAGTTAACAGTTTTATTTTTTTTACTGTAAAAATTACATTAAAAACATAAATTTTCATAAAAATTGCAAAAATAATTTAGCAGTTTTAGTATTTACAGTTAATGCATCAACAATTTAAATGGATTACATGGGCCATGTGTTCAATTTCCATAGAATAAACAGATTTTGTATACCTTGAACTGTTTTGGATAAAAGTATACAATATAATTCATAAAAAAAAAAGAAACTATATTCAGTCTTTTAATTTGGCTTGAATGTACATGCAACATTTTAATACTTCTTTGAAATGTTTAACAACCTTAAGTGTGAATAATAGTACCGGTGATCTTTGCCTTAGCAGGCGCTGCTAATAATCATATATATGAAAAATAGAAACGCTATGTAAAATCATTGTGCATTAAATTTCAAATTAATTAACAGTGAAAAAGCACCAACTGAGTACATTTAAAATGTAGCTGGTACAATTCTTCCATTTTGCAAAGCATTTTTAAAAGAGCTGAGCATGTAAATTTTAGCATCCGTCAGACCCAAATTGGCATTTAAATGTCCCTCTTGTTTTATTCCCCCGGGGAACAGGCTTACAGAGGGACTGGAACGGAATGGAATCATCGAGCCTCTACTCTGCATGGAAGGTCCTCTTTGTCACCCAAACTCCCCTCCAATGTCACAAAACAATTAATACACTCATACATTTTTAACTCGAAACTCAATTAGAAGAGGAATGGTAAAATATGGCAGAGGCAGAAGCGTTAGTTGCGGTGGCAGGGATGACATTTGCACTAATGAAGCTGGGTCGAAGCGTGAGCCACATCAATCATCAACACGTAAGAAAGGGGACGAGGCAGAGCCGTGGGGGTAATCAGAGTGGAGGTAGCTATGCGGGAAGGACACGCCAACCAAGCTAACATCTTGTTCTGTTTGGACTGAGTACTGTGGCTTGTGGAGTGCTGAAGTGTCTCTTTCAGAGGTCATGACCTGCCACTGACTCCAGCTCCATGGTCGAAATGGCCTTAAAGGAGCAGTTCAAGATATTTCAAAAATACTGTATTCTAACAGTTTCGGTTCAGAAACAGGGTCAGTGAGTTCAAGATTCAGATCAGTCCGATTGTGTGCATGAATCATTCAGTCCGGTTTTGTGAAGTGGATCAAACCTGACAAATTAATTAATTCAGACATCGCTTCCATTCACTTCTGTAATTTCAGTCTGTTTGGTCTAACAAACGAAAAGGCTCACATGGCAATTCATAACTAGTTTTGAAGTTACATCTAGTTACATTTTGATGAATTTGTGGCTAATTTGTATGTTTTTGTACAATCAGCTCACACCCAACTGATGGCTAGTTTTAGGGATGGACCTAAAAATCGTATAATCTATAATCACAAAATCACCACATTTAGTTACAAATAGTTAAATTTTCTCATTAAACTATATTAGCCAAAAGTCATAAGGCTTTGAAACGACACAAGCATGAGTGAACAATGACATTTTTGGCTGAACTATCCAGTTAAACAACAGCAGTTGACATCTATCTTGCTTCACCACAAACTGTATGTACAAAACAAGCCTTTGGTTGTTGAAAATAATTGCTTATCACCTGCTTGGGAAAATACCTGGCGATTAGCATCACTTCAAAGCTGTGGACACCCATGACCTTCTCCAGATTTCCTGATGCCACTTAATCTCCACACAGGAAGCATGCTTGGACTATTTGTGGAGTAACTAACGTGTTGGTGTCATATCTTGTCCAATTGTTGTGAGCTCTAGGTGGTAGGGTTTGTAATTTAGTGCAGCAGTTAAAATCTGACACCTCTCTTTGGCTATCACCAGATATGCACATAAGCCTAATTAAATGATCACCTCCATTCTGCGGTCATTTTTTATTTTTGCTCGGTCTTTTCTGACGTGGGGGTGGGTGCTACAGTCGTATAGGGGACGATGGGGGATGGGGGCTTGTTAATTACCACATAAGAAGCATTAATGACTCGCCTCACCTCCATCTCTATGAGGAAAGGTCACAGGAACAGTATTCTCCATTAATCTCTCCAAATGTGGACACACACTGACCGTAACATAGCACTGTGCTATCTAACAGTTACTGCAAAGGTGCTCAAAATTCAAAACATTTGCTCTCTTTTACCTTAAAAGGGATTAACGGTGGGCCAGCTTTGATGACAGGGTGTTAGCACAATTAAAAAATGTAAAAAAAAAATTAAAAAAGGCCAGATCCAGAGCCACTGTGAAAAGTCTGGCCATTTAAGGAGGAGACAAAAGGAAATGCAGATTCAGCGTGTAAACTTCATTTACATGCTAATCTTGCCATAATGTCTGTAACATAATTAATATACATATTGAATATACACATTTGTTATGTTAAAATAAATATGTTATACAGTATATAGAAGCCCATTTCACCTCACTTCAGGGGGAAAAAAATAATAAAATTTTTTAGATACATTTTAAAATAAGTTGCCGTTACTACCTTCTTTTTTTACTCTCAGATGGATGCAGGCCTCCTATATGTGACCCAGGACCACAAAATCAGTCTTAAGTTGCTTGGGTATATTTTCAGCAATAGCCCAAAAAAATTACAAAATTACAGATCTTTTTTTATGCCAAAAATCATTAGGATATTAAGTAAAGATCATGTTCCATGAAGACATTTTGTAAATTTTCTACCGTAAATATATCAAAACTTAATTTTTGATTAGTAATATGCATTGCTAAGAACTTCATTTGGACAACTTTAAAGGCGATGTTCTCAGTATTTCGATTTTTTTGCACCCTCAGATTCCAAATATTCAAATAGCTATATCTCGGCCAAATATTCTATAAAAATAATCCAAAAATAATCCAAATAGTCCTATCCTAACAAACCATACATCAATGGAAAGCTTATTTATTCAGCTTTCAGATGATGTATAAATTAATCTATTAAAAATGTACCCTTATGACTGGTTTTGTGGTCCAGGGTCACATATTAACTTTTCACCAATAAATAAATAAATAAAATAATAATTTAAAATAATTACAACAATACAACAATGTATTCAATGTATTTGTGCTAGCTGGTCTAAATCTTACATTTATGCTTTAAGATTTAAGATTGAACATTTCCTGAAGCACAATTTGATATATTATATGCAGTATTTCGATTTTTTTGCACCCCGGCCTTCCAAATATTCAAATAGCTATATCTCGGCCAAATATTGTCCTATCCTAACAAACCATACATCAATGGAAAGCTTATTTATTCAGCTTTCAGATGATGTATAAATTAATCTATTAAAAATGTACCCTTATGACTGGTTTTGTGGTCCAGGGTCACATATTAACTTTTCACCAATAAATAAATAAATAAAATAATAATTTAAAATAATTACAACAATACAACAATGTATTCAATGTATTTGTGCTAGCTGGTCTAAATCTTACATTTATGCTTTAAGATTTAAGATTGAACATTTCCTGAAGCACAATTTGATATATTATATGCATAAGCAACAGTCAAATTGGTTAAAATGTAAGAAAATCACATAAGGTAAATTATAGATGTCATAATACCAATACATATTATCTTAAAAGCTTCAGCAGAACACCAACACAATCCATTTTCTATAAAACAGCGCCATGAAATCACAAATGAATTACCTATGCACATATATCTCTGTGTTTGACCTCTTCTCTTTCTCCTTACATCTGTGATTGGCTTGGTACGATTCATGCCTTATGTCTTCGATGACCTATTAGTATGCTAAGAGCACACTACATATGTCTAAACTCAGCCATTAGCATATACATATATATGTATCCCATTGAATATTCAAGAGGAGTCTGGGATAAATGTCTGTTCCCAGTTTGCTCATTAAGTCTCATTTAAAATCCAGTACGACAATACACACTTTTATAAGATTTGTTTATGCCTAAATTACATAAACATCAAGGAACAGGGTTTTTTAATGAAAATGAAATAGGAAAAAATTTATTTTAATACTTGATGTTCCCAAATCTAATAAGGAAATGGGAATCCCTGTGTGGCACGGCACTGAAGAAGCCCATTAATCTAAACAGACAGCTTGGGGAAAGCAAGATAGACCTATTTGTACACTGCGGTTAACTATTACGTTCACTTAACTAGTGAGAAAGTGGTTCTTTAATTATTTATTTCTGGTTGCTTGAATCCAGTAAAAACTCTACTTCAGCACAAACCAAAGAGAGAAAAAAAATGAAAAAGGAACAAAGAAAAAAGCAAAGCAATGACTATAAAAAAGAAGACTGAAATGTTTTTCATGCATAAAAAAAGATTGCCCTAACCCTGTCCATCCCATCTCCATTCAAAGTGTACGTACATTTAGAGAGGTAATTGTGATTGGACATTCGTTTAACTCTTAATGACAAGATCACAATTCCCATCTACCAGAAATTTCTGGACATTTTACTGTTCCATTCTTTCACCATGTTCCAGCATTATTTAGATACATTATTCCTGATGCATATTAATGAGAAGCCATGGACAAAATAATGAGAAGGAATAAAAGGCGGATATTGGGGGTGGAATGACGCATCTCAATATGAATTGGAATAAAGTGAGATAAGTAGGAGGAGGTACGGACTTAAAAAAGACAGATTATGAGAACACATTATTATTCAAACAAAAGACAAACTTTTGTCATACAGGGACATTTATTTAAAAGACGTCTTTAGATGAGTCCAGGTATGATAGCTTACTTAAGTAGTTTTATTTAAAGGGAAAAAAGCCTGGGATTATATACGGAAAAATCACATGAGTGCGTGAAAGAGTGCAAGACCATCTCCAGGGTCAGATATTAGTGTTATTCTTTAGTTGCATGTCTTTGTGCACATTTAAATCATGTCGCCAAATTTCCCACCTCCTTTGCGCTTGAAATAAAAGCCAGATTTAACAAGATGCAATTACTGCCGTCTCCCAAACTGTTTTTAATTAGGAGCTTATTCACGGTGTCTAATAGAGTGCAGTTTATCCAATAAAGCTACCACATGAAGCTTCAGTGCGCACGCTGAGCTGAACACGACCGCTTGTTGTTATTGTTGTTGTTTTGCGTCGCCCTGCACCCGCATACCCCATTCTTAAAAAAAAGAAAAGAAAAGAAAGTGTGCGCTCTAGGGTCGCCCGGCTCAGCCTCATTATCTCAGACCCCAGTAATAAAGCTACAGTGACCTCAAAGGGAAAAGAGCCTTGGTTATGTTTGCCAGAATATGACATTTGGATTCCATGAAGAAATTAACTAATAACGGAGTCTGCCTGCAAATAATAGCCCTGAAAATAACCAATAAGACACAAAAAACACCAGCTCTCGGAAAAGGAGAGAGACTTAAGAGCAGTATGGCGGTTCTGTAGAGACACGCACCAATGCAGAGGGCAAAACGAGACAAACACATTCACACAAATGAGTCATTTCATTTAGGACAAAGTGATTTGGCAAAGGCGTAAAAAAAGGCAGTGATTGTATGGATAAAGTGAAAAGGAGGAAGCTGTTGTTGAAGAGGAGGACTTTTATAATAAAAAGATACATTTTCTACTAGTTCTCACACTTTTATATGACAAATGAACCAAACTTGAACGACATTTAAGCTGATATTCACTGAAGCTTTTTTTCAATTGCAAACAAGCATTGTTCAATACTGAAGCCACATTTTCAAACTGTTCAGCAAAACAGAAGTCTATGCTAAACAAACTGTGAATCATTTTCCCATTGCTTTCAGACAAAATACATTCGATGACCACATTTTTAAAATCCACATTCTTTTTCATATTCAACAACCTGCAAAACACTATACAGTATATTTGGAGCACATTTTTTAAATGCTAACACACTGCTTTCAAAACTGATAAAAGCACATTCAAAGCCGAACAATGACAAACTCTGTCCATTTCTGCAGGAATTATATTGAAATATAAAATCTTAGCAGAATATTTACTATTAAATTGAATAATGATTATTCCAAATACAACTAACTGCAATTTCAGCTGAAAGCCAAGCCAGATTCGTCTTTTTAGTCTTTTCTTTCTCTGTGAACTTTTGATAAACAAATGGGATGGATGGATGGCTTTAGAATGATTTTGTTTGGAACATGGATGAAGAAAGGCACATTGGTAGAGAAAAAGTGGAAGTGGAAGTGGAAGTGGAAGAGAGTGAGGACTAGAACCCTCACAGTACTGTACATCCATCTATTTCATACATTTTGCAAAGCACTTGTCCTATGTAGGGTCATGGGGAGGCTGGAGCCTTTCCTGGGTCATAGGCAGGAAAGTACCCTAGACAGATGGCCAGTCCATCACAGAGATGACAAACACACATATTCATATTCACACTGACTTGCGCCTTGTTTCTGTCTGTGTTGTGCAAATTTCATTGTGTTGTGGAGATTTCGTTATGTTCACACTACTGGGCCACTGTAAGAAACGAATCAGACCAATGTGCGAGTAGCTCATTAAGAGCTCGAACAGATTCATTAAAAGAGATCCAATACAAAAGAATGATTTAAAGTCCCCATGAAATCAAAATTAAAGTTTTTTGGGTGTTAGTATCAATATGTTAGTCTTAAGGTTATCTATAAGGCAGTGTGCTCCAAAACAGTGACAGAATTCACATTTAGAAGATATAAGCATTCAAAGCTTGCAGTTCGTCACTTCCGCCAAAACGGCTCAAGTGATTTTTTTTGACGTCACATCGTACTTCAGCTTCTCATCAAACTTTCTGTCCAATCAAATGCTCTCTAGAATCCGAAGCGCCCGCCCCCTACACTATAAAATAGATGCTGAAGCCATGGCTGAAATCGGTCACTTGTCCACAGAATTAGTATTTTCTGTACAGTGAATGGCACGTAGTGCACTATATAGCGGACAGGGAATGATTCAAACTGTGTAAATATGCTTTCTATTGAGGAAAAAAATAAGTCTGGTTTCGCGCTGTGTCACGCTAACCACCGCACCGCGCACACACTCTGCTCCGGTCCAGAGACACACGATAGCACGGAGCGGATCACATGCGCAAGCCGGCACAGATCACAAAATGTATCGGAGCTATTTGAATTCTACACAGAATGCTATATTTTATAGCAATATGGATGAGATTGTGGCTGGCATACCCTGTCAAATGCGGCTTTAAGGATCTCAACGGCTCTAGCCCAAGATGTGATATAAACTAACGCTATTGGCTATTTTAGAAAGGGGCGGGGCTGCTTGATATGTCCCGCCCTGTCTTCCTGTTTCAGTTAAAATGACGTCAACACAGAGTAATGCTGCGTGTTTCTAAGCATTTCAGGGGACCTTTAAATGTCACTTCAGAAGACTTTAAATGTAGTTCACAAGTTGTATGGACCACTTTTATGGTGCTTTTTGTCATTTTGGAGTCCGAGAGTCCTAGTCTTCATTCACAAAAGTGGCAGGATGTTCTTCAAAAATGCATCTTACATATTCCACAGAAAAACAAAGCCCCAGAACTTTGACAGGATTTTCATTTTGCTTTAAGAAAAATTCTATAAAAATCAACAGCCCGAATAGTTCAGATTCTTAGTGAAATGAATAAATTAGATATTCTTTCAGGCAGATATTTGTTTGTGGAATGCTTATCTTCATCTCTGCGTCAAACGATCAGGATAGCAACCTCTCTACAACCACTTCTCTGCTCTCAGCCACTCTCCCCCTCCATTACTGCTGAATCACAGGCTGAAAAGTGCCTCAAGGAATGACTTCTCATTCAAACAATGGCCAGGACGTCTGTTTAATTTGCAGTTGAAGGGCATTAAGATAATAAATTCATTTAGTAAATCTCAGCAACAAAAGCCTGGCCATCTCTGCTTGGCTGGTTTGAGAGAGAGCGAGTGCCTAGTCTTAGGTGAGGCACTTTCTCCTTCTATTCTTTTTTTTTTTTTTTTTTTTTTTTGGACTTAATTATTAGTTTTTAACCTAGTTATTATGCAAATGATCCCTTTCAGGGGCTTCAAGGTATTGTATTAATATTTCCCCTTTTTTTTAAACTCTGACTGTTTATTAACGGTGATTTCAAAGTGTCTAATTACGGACACTGGAAATGAGGCTGAAACCATATTATGCAGGACCAGCGTGGTCGATGATTCCAGTGTCCAGTGCCAGCTTTTAACACCTTTTACACTCTGTTAGCTTCAGTAACCAGCCTGCCACTGTGTCCCAGTCAGCTAACAAATTCAGACAGTGCAGTGGAGTGGAGTGGAAAAAACTATGTTTTTTGTTGTTGTTGTTTCTGCTTCAGTTAACTCTTTCTTTTCATTAAAATGCTATGGGACCAAAAGCCCATTTAAAAAAAGAAAACAATTACTTGTGTTTTTCCTGCTAAATGGCCTTGAACACATTTCAAAAACCTCTCTACATAGTAAAAAATGTAAATGCACATTCAAAGTGCATTTCTTACTTTTAAGAACAATTTCTACCCGATCTGATGGTTTGTAGGTACTTTAGTTGCTGTGAGGTTGGCTTGGTATCTTTTTTCCCCACTATTAGAACACTGCTACAGTAAATGTAAACCCAAAGAGAACTGGTTTTTAATTCAATTATAATTTATAATGAATAATGCTTAAATAATAAGCATAAATATTGTATAATATTGCAAAGAATTTGCCTTAAAACTGCAGTGAGCAAGATAACAGTGACAGATGTGAGGAAAATTCTCTAGAAAATCATAAAAATCAGATTTGTTTACCTGTTTATTATTATTATTAACTGTTAAAATCTATGATTGTGAATAAATAATTGTGATTAATCTAAGTCTATGGAAACCTGAATAAAAATATATTTTAAATAAATTAATTATTTTAATTTATGTTAAACATACATAATGCATCTTAAGTTAACACATTAACTTATAAATAAATAAATAATATATTCCTATAGACCCCCTAACACCTACTTGCAGGCCATTTGGGGGTCTTTGGGACTCCAGTATAACTCTGTCACATCATCAGCAGTCTTCAACGCTGGAAATCGACCCACTCCCATTGAGAACAAATGATGTCTGGTGGTTTTGTTTCTGCAAATCGCAGAAAAACACCCCTTACTCATAGTAAAATGACTGTAACACATGGCCCCTGTGGTTTATTGAATTATTTGACTTGAATAAAACTACTTCATTTAAAGTTTACCATACAAATTATATTTTTAGGTTACCTAAAAAAAAAATCAGTGTTTGCAGTATTGTTAGAAGCTTACAGTACAAAAGCCTACTCAGCATTTTCAACATAGCAGACACACCAAAAGAGTTTGTAAAACGTACTCTCAAAGCTCAGAAAGGCCCAGCAAACAGATTCATCCTGAAAAACCCCAGCCCAAGACTCTTATTGCCACAAACTTGCTAATTCCAAATCACTTTCTCCTTGAAGTGAACTGGAGAAACTGATACCATACCAGGACAACACAACAAAGATGTGACCGCTAACATGACAACTAATGAGTTCTGACGTCCAAACCCTGGGAAAAAGAGAGAGAGAGAGAAAAAAAACGATAACGCATCTTTAAATATTGTGATTTGACTTTGAACAAAGTGACTTTTGAAGTGAAAGGAGCCGTTTCCCCCGTTTTCATTTTTCCCCCCTATATTTTAATGCTCCCCGCTCTATCATGCAAATCCCCATTCAAATTATTCGAGTATTAGAGCCCTCAGCACTAATGTCACAGAGACAAAATGAGATGGGGGACTTAAGCACCTAACGAACAATGAAATTTCAAAGCCCTGGGACAGGACAATTAAGCAGCAGGCTTAGCCAATGATGAAAATTTATTGCTATCTAATACATATTTCTATTTTCTGAACACTAACCAATTTGAATGTGATTAAGGGGGGGAGGGGTCTGTTCATTAAAGAACAGCAGCTACAGAGGTCTATATTGGAGGGTCTTTTTGATGTTAAATTACAAATATGCACACGAAATCTTATTTATTGTCTTTTTTGGCTGGCATTGTTTCTTTCGGTGCCTCTTAAATGGCTTTTTAACCCCGCTCACGCCGATTCAATGGGGAAGTGTTAATGAGAGAATCTGAAGAGGGGATGCTTTTGGAGGTCTGAATTGAGAATGTTACATTATCGTTTTATTCTCAGTTTTTTCCCCCTTTCATCTAAATGAAATTGGTCCTCCATTGTTCAGCCACTGGCCTTTTTGCTGTTATCAGAACCCCGGGGTTTGACACGAGCAGGGGCCTTAGAAGGGCAAGAGAACCAAGAATGTCTGGGAACAACCTTTGTGCTCGACTAAAGTCAGATATTCCTGATCTGGACGTTCAACTCTATATCAGCCCGTAATTCGCTCTTCAGGAGTGTGTTTTGACATAAATATGATCAAATGTCACCTAAAGAGCAGAGAACAATGGCTGGAAAAGGCACCTGCACTATAGGGCTTCTAACAATAGTGTCTCTCTGAGCGAAGTACTAATGTTAATTGCACACTTCTGATAATAGACCTCGAGATCAGTGCTGAACATTTCGCTGGAGAAACCGTGATGGCCGAATCTGGGCAGATGTCTCTAAGATGTCTTCAACCACCGAGTGCAAAAGGGAGAGAGACAGGAAAATTTGAAATTTGGTATGGAATGCAGGGATTCTGGGAATGAAGGAACAACGAGGTCTTTGTTATTTACTCGGACGCAAAAAAAAAAAATTCTAATTTTCAGCGCTATGGAGAGCGTTGCGAGCACACATCTCCCTCTCTCTGCACAGAGGGCATGTGCCGATTAATTCCCTTTAATAAATGCAGTCTCAGGCACAGTTTAACAGGGATAAAGGACATTTTCATTAACTTTCTTTATATTTAATGTTCAATTAGTCCTGGGTATAACTGGACACTAATAAGATGGAAATATGGGCAGGAATTAATGTTCCTTCAGGAATAGACCCCTTGATTGGTTTTCACCCCATGGTGCTGCTGAACCCTCGGTCCACGGCGTGCACGACTGCCTGTATTAAAAAGCGCAAGTATGTTTACTGGCGCATACGTGTATTTACATGCATTCATAAGATGATATTATGTATACATAATATGATTTACAGATGTTGATTGAGGGTGATTAGGTTTTGAAGTGGAGATAAATGCGCGATAACGATGCATGATACGTTTCAAACATCAAACAAGGTTTCCTAAGAAATGTCTTTCTGTTGTGCTGTGCTGCATGCAAAAACAACACAACACGACCACTGTAGTCAGATTCACAAACAAATGACTCTTATGAACCAGATCTTTTATTGAATACCACAAAAAGACTTGAATAGTATGTGTCAAAGATATTACAGAAAAATTCATACATTTAATTCATACAATGAATATATAATATAGTAATAAATAATTAATTAGTATAATTATATATATGAATGGAATAATTAATTATTAACATAATATTTGAGGCTATTTGTCCACCTTTAACTATAAATACTGTACAAAAGTAATAAATATAATAAATAAAAAAATAATGTAATAATGAAATGTTCCTATCATTGTGAATTTGCAAATAATTATTTGAAATAATTAATTGCAAATAATTAAAATTACTAATGAATAAATATTCAAAATAACAAACAATTCCTCTCTATATAAAAAATACTACATTTTTTAAGTTATACTTACAAATTTTAAAGTTACTAAATTAATACTAAATTAAAAGTTGAGAAGAGTAATGCTAATAAAATAAATGCACAACTAAAATAAACTGTATAGTTACTGTATAGTTAATGCTGATCACAGACACAGTGAGGATGATAAATATTGTTAGATATCTTTGCATAACAAAGATAATAAAGCATCCATTTGCACATGTATTTATGGCATTGTGTGACATTTAAATGCAGTTATGAAATGTTTCTGAAGGTGAATTGATGTGTAAAGTTACTTGTAGGGTCACACATAATTATTGGATTACAGTATCTCCCTGTAGTGCAGCACAATTTGTTCTGTTATCTGTTGTTGAGCCTACAATTCTTTATGGACTGAGTGTCTCAAGGCTTTAATGTTCCGCTTAGCACTATTTTCTCAAAAATCCCTTAAAGATATCAATTTCACAGAGATTGAAAATAGAACGGCAATGAGACATGCTTTCACGCTAAACAGAAAAATATAGTGTCGACGTCCTCCGATTTTTTTGCCAGTGGATTCTCAGCGCTTCTAGTTGTTGATGTGCGGTAATGGCAATTACAGACCATATTCACAGCAGAAATTGAAATGACATGGAGTGCATCATCTATTTTGTGAATAATTTTTAAATGCGACAAACACACACAGACACATACTTTGGTTGTGTGTAGGAGCACACAGAGAGTTCTGCGTGTTCTGCCACCTCTCTGCACGCAAAGCCACATCCTCTCGGATGTCTTCTCGGCCGTGCCGCCAGAGTTTAAGAGTCATGGCAGCCAAAGAAAAAGGCTGGCTCAGGGAACATATGAGGAAAGACCTACCGGGGAGAGAGGGAGAGAAAAGAGGGAGGGAGGGCACTAAAAACAACTGGAAAGAAACATGGGCCAAAGGAAGCATGACCCTTGAGTTTCTGGCTTGTGGAAAAGCATTGAGAGTGTGACTTTCTGAATCCCTCCCTGTCTGAGAGGGAGATGGGTGGGAGGCAGACGGGGAATCCCGAAGCAGCCACTGAGAGGACCTGTTCTCTGGGAGAGGAAACGAGAGCGAGAAAGAGAGAGCGAGAGAGATGGTCAGGGTCCAAAGACAATGACCTCATCACTGTGTGCCATCACGAACGGAGGGCATGGCCACTTCACACACTGAAACCCAAAACCATGTTTACACCCACTAAAGGTCATGAGAGGGCAGGCAAATTCCAGCTAAAACTTTTGACATTTCAGGCGAGCGCTGAGTATGGTTGCTTGTTTCCATTCAGAGAAAAAGTTTAAAATAAGAAATGAAGTGTCACTATGAGCTACAAAGTCACTATTAGGAGAATTAAAGTATTTTCATGTGCTTTAAATTCACAATTATGAGAAAATACATTTGTAATTGTGAGATCCCATTTAGAGATTTACTGTAGTCACATTTTGTGAAAATTAGTAAGAAGTCAAATTGTGACATATGAAGATGCATTTGAAGATGCAAAACAACAACAACAAATAATAATAATAGTAATAATTATTAAATAAATAGAGTTGCAATTCAGAGATAGTCACAATTACAAAAATACATACAGTAGTTGCAAGTTGCAATTGCAAGATATTAAGTCTCATCACGAGATAAATTAGACATATTGTGAAATAAAATGCAATTCTGAGGTATAAATTTGTGTTGCTAAATGTCACATTGTCACAAGAAAATAGTGAATAAATCAATTAATTAATTAATGAAAATGTGCAATTCTGAGATATTGAGTCGCATTGCAAGATATAGTTTACTTTGTGAAATAAGTCAAATTCTCACATACAAAGCTGCAATTCCAAAATATAACATCATTTCACAAATTAAATTCTCACAAGAAAATAGAGAAATAAAATAACATTTTTAAAAAGATTTAGTCACAATTACAACAATAGAACTGCAATTATGAGATGTAAGTTGCACTGTCAACAGTCAAATTATAAATTAAGTCAAATTATGACATGCAAAAATGCAATTCACAAAATAAAGTTGCAATTCTGAGATATTAAGTTGCATTATAAGACAAAGTCATATTCTCTATTTTAAAATCATATTGTGAGATAAGAAGGTGCAATTACAAGAAAATAAAGTCGTAATTTAGAAATATAAAGTCGCAATTGATCTTTTTTTAATTCTTAGGCAGAATCTGGCTTCCATATCTGCATGTGTCTCACGGAGGTTTCAGGGAAGCAAGTTGCAGTCCTAGCTCACTTGGTGAACTTGGCAAAATATATTTGAGAAAATTTTTAGAGTGGAACTGTGAATGGTACAAGGGGGCGACCTTGTTACGAAAGGACACAGGAATCATGACCTCTTAAAACAGCCTTAGGGAGCACTGTAAATCCATGCTGTTGCAATGCGTCACTGTGCCAACAAAGCGCAAGTGTTCCCCCAGTTTCATCACAGACACACAGGCATTCAGCAGGAAGCCTATATTCCTGACCACAACCATAAATATCTCTAATTGAAGAGGCATGCATAGGCAAGGGTGGGTGGAGGCTGAAAAAAAAACGAGGATTTACCTCTTTAAAGACACCTCAGCCTTACTCTGGATGAGTGATGTCGCTATTTAGTGCGTAATTTCGCCCAGCGAGACGAGTGGCCATCTTTAATGTGATTATTAAGGGAAATGAGTGCGTCAGATCAGATAGGGCCAGCGTTTTAATTTGCCTCCCATTTTGTCTGTTAGTGAGGCACAAGGCTCCCCCGGGGAGAGACGGTGATAAAGAACTTCAGCGTAAATAAGCAATCCCTCTCCTTGAGCAGAACAGATAAATAACAAATGCATAACAATGCACATTTCAGCATGCAGCAGGACTACAGAGCTTAGGGAAGAGCTGGTAAATGGGAACTAAATGCATTGTATAAACTCATAAAACGAAATCGTTTTTTTCTAAACATTTAGAATTTAACAATAAAAAAACCCCCACATAACTCCATTTTAAACAAATATTAAAGGAAAAAATTAGGGATGCATCATATTAAAATTATGACCTATAATAAACCTATAATAATTATGACAATAACTAATATATTGTGCATCCCTGTTTAAAATAATCATGATAATGAAACAACATGCAACACAAGTTTTCGTGAGAAACAGAAAAATGCAACAAAATGATTCTGTGCAGCTTGTTTTAGCTTGACGGAGGTCTAGGTTTACGATTATCATAATTAAAAAAACGTCCACTTTGCATTTGGTGGATAGCATTTCAGTAATTAAAAACAAATAATTGAATTCCGCAAAGTTCCAAACCACAATTCAATAATTAACTCCTAAACTTTGTGGCTTAAAATTTGGTGCTTGTATAATGCAAAGCACCAATATCTGCGATTATGGGGCTAATTTGTGTGAAATGCCCACTTACGTCTGACAAGCCTATAGTGATATTATCAGTTTTACAATTAACTAACAATAACAGATAACCTTGGAATCCTCCTGCACTCACAGCCACAGTAATCAGCCTCCAGTCGTGCCCTGTATTGTCTACGGATGAGAACGTACTGCGGAGATTTCACTGCAATTAAAATGCATACAATGCCATTTAGAGCAGAACAAGATGTTTTTGTTTGACTGCTTCTGGGTGATTCTCCCCCCATCCAGCTTTTTACGGAGACAGCCAAGGCTCGGTTGGAGGGGAGGAGGGTGGGCTTTGCAGAAAAGTGGAATGGATTTCTTGATTAAAAATGGCCTTTTTCCCCCTTCTCTTCGCTCGCAGGCACAAGGAACATAGACACGCGGAAAACATGCCGTGAATCCATATGCCTCAATATAAAGTGTTGCATCATTGTTAATTCCGTTCATTAGTCTCTTCCTAGATGGAGGATTTAATTTGTGGTTGTCTTTTAGAGAGCTGGCGAACCAAATTGAATTTGCAGACACCTCTCCACACACCGACGACTGTGTTGTCAACCTCTCCTCAATTCATTTTTTTGAGCCGCTCAATAAATCAACTGAGATTACAAACAGAGTTAAAGATAGGTAATTAAATAGAGACCCTTCAGTCGGTTTCTCATGCCTTCTCTCACTCGTAAACACGAAGGCAGTGCACATACAGAGTGTTTTATTCACTATTGTATAGTAAAGGTGCGTTTATGACAAATCAATTCTGTTCCGGCCAGACTGGAAGTTGCCGTTTATAATGTAATTTACATTCCGTCCAGAATAGAATGACATATTGGCATTTAAATGGTCAATACATTTAAAATATAGAGTATATATATTTAGTACCATATATACTATATATAGTAACAAAATACATAAAATAAAAAAGCTGTTTATACTGAAAAAAAGATTTTAAGGTAAGTGGTTAGAATCAATTTATTTTAGCTACATTTAAATAAACAAATTTAGTTGAGTAACTTTCAACATTATTATTTTTTTAAATGTAGCCAAAATAAATAGTTTGCAGCCAACCACTTACCTTAAAAAAAATGTAGTATCATTTTTTTTTTTCAGTGTACTTGATGACTTTGGTTTATGGTTTACTGGTTCACAAAACCTTAGTCTTAAGTCGCTGGGGTATATTTGTAGCAATAGCCAAAAATACATTGTATGGGTCAAAATGATTGATTTTTCTTTTATGCCAAAAATCAATAGGATATTAATTAAAGATCATGTTCCATGAAGACATTTTGTCAATTTCCTACTGTAAATATATTAAAACTTAATAGCCAAAATAAATTGTTTGCAGCCAACCACTTACCTTAAAAAAATGTAGTATAATTTTTTTTTTCAGTGTACTTGATGACTTTGGTTTATGGTTTACTGGTTCACAAAACCTTAGTCTTAAGTCGCTGGGGTATATTTGTAGCAATAGCCAAAAATACATTGTATGGGTCAAAATGATTGATTTTTCTTTTATGCCAAAAATCAATAGGATATTAATTAAAGATCATGTTCCATGAAGACATTTTGTCAATTTCCTACTGTAAATATATTAAAACTTAATATTTGATTAGTAATATGCATTGCTAAGAACTTCATTTGGACAACTTTATTTTTGGACAGGCGATCTTCTCAATATTTTGATTTTTTTGCACCCTCAGATTCCATATGTTCAAATAGTTGTATCTCAGCCAAATATTGTCCTATCCTAACAAACCATACATCAATGGAAAGATGTATAAACCTCAATTTTGAAAAAATTACCCTTATGACTGGTTTTGTGGTCCAGGGTCACACATATGCTTCATATTTGAAATAATCATTTTAATTGTAGAAATCATGTATTATATTGCTGTATTGTGAATATAGACATAGATAATGGGATTGCAAGCAAGCCATAATAATTTTACAATATAGCATACTATTCTACATATTCCTGAATCACAGTACCCTAGCTATTATAATAATTACTTTTAAAAGCACTGTAAATTATTAAAAAAAAGTTTAACAATAAAATTCAACTAACAATTACAGTAAAACTAATTAGCGTTTTTTTAAATATGACATATATTAAATATCTACATTGTACAAGGTGAATGGTTGAGATGAACTAGTTGTGTAAACTGACTGACTAACAAACTAACTAACTAAATACATAAATCCATGTTAATTAGAAAAATGAATGAATGAAAAAATCCAGAGTAATTTCTAATATAGTACACAACAACAGCAACAACAACAATAAATTATTATTATTATTATTATTATTATTATTATTAAATGTATATAATTAAAAAGGATTTGTAAACAGCGCCAAGGAACACATACACAAAATTGACTGCAAATTACTTTGGATAAAAGTGCTAGACTAATGAATAAACGCAATATGATGTATATAACACACAGTTTAAAAGCAGAAATGTGTTATATCACGTGCTGTATCATTGAGTCCAACCTTAGCTGTCATTCTGCCATATCACGGAGCCCCACCTCATTCCCATCGTAATTAAACCAATAGTCGGTTTCAATTAGCACACACTTTTTTTCCTCCACATGCCTTTATAGAAAAATTAATTAGTCAATTAGCCAATTAACATCTGAACAGGGCTTTGTGTTAACAAGCCTTTTACAAGCAGTGGTAACCCTTCAGTAATGACACCGAAGCCTGCTGGCATCCAGGGACTCTTATAGAGCGCACAAGCTCCCCACTGCTTGCATAGTGACAGCTTGGCTTTCCATCTGGCCCACATTACGAGAACACTAGCATCAGGGAAGAAAGCTGAACCAAAAACAAATACAAAATAATCGCTGTTTGTTATCCATGTGCAGCATATTTATGCACATCTTCCAGCCAATGGCCTTCTCGTACAGCTGTAATAATTTGGCCGCTGCTTTCCTGCCACCAGTATAAATAAAGCTGATAGATTCAAGTAATGGCTCCCGGTTCAAATAAACAGACAGAGACCCTTGCGATTTGTCATCCCCCCTGCTCTAAATCATATTTGTGTACGCGATACATTTCCTTCGCAATAGATTCTGCAGCCGTGCGCGTGCGTGTGCCTGTTGTCAACATATTTGGACTAAGTAAACTCTACATATCTCGTGTCTACAACAGTTTTAGAGGGAAGGGGTAGAGGGTAGGACATTCGGGTGAAAGAGCTCCAGAAGAGTGTCCCAAAAAGGATCTTTCATCTGAGGTTCGAGTGCAATTTACAACATCTCTGCTGATAGTACGTAGCAGCTTGCACTCTATTTGGAGGGGGGGGGGGGGGGGGGAAGCCAAGGGCTGCTTGAGAATGTTTATTTTCTCGTCTCGTCCCACTAAACAATCCCTAAAAAGGGAGAGCAGCTGTTTATAGGTTGTTTGCAGACCAAACATTGTTTTCTGTCTCACATTTTTTCCATGGTAACTTACACCAAACCCAAATAAGCAAAGGCAAGTGCTTTTAATGAACAAGTGTCACTATTATTCAGACTGACAAACTCAGATTCACACAAGGCACTCGTGCCTTAGGAACAGAACTCAAAATCGGAGAGGTTTTTTTGACACATTTAACATAAGAACAAATATGACAAGCATATAAAGTGAGCAGGAAATAGCCCACAGGATTGCAGCCAGAAGTGCTCCACTTCCCGACATTATATCACCTCACATCGCTCTAAATTAAAGCTTTGTGCCTCTGAACTGCTTAAACTCGATTCTGAAGAAAAACACATATCTGCTTTCTCTCCTCAGTGGCTCAGCGATTCAGAAATTCTGTGTAAACAAGGTCCATGTTTTCACCTTACATGGGCATGCGGTGCACAGCATGTTGGTGCGTTATGTATGGGGTAAATAGATTCGCACAATTACCCTCATTATTAACCTATTTCTGACAGACGTGTGTGTCCGTAGTGGGGCTGTGGCGAACAACTTTCGGTTCCACTCTGTTAAATGTTATTGCTTCACCTTTTAGATTAAAGGCCGTGTGTAAACAACACTCTGGGAACGGCTTTAACGGTTCAGATGTGACAGCGCTAGCACTATACAGACTGTTTTATGTAACCAGCATCTTTAGGAAACAGAGCAAGTGTAGAGAGGATTTGGTCTAAAGGGGATTTATTGCTCAGAGGTTCCTCTTTCATAACTAAGGAGACGTAATGGGGTTCTCAGTAAGTATTAACTTTGACTTAGGAGTTTCTCTTAAAAAGATAGAAACAAAATGAGAGTTGATATTGAATAAAAACATTGAAAATGAGCTAAAATAATATTTGAATCCGCATAGTTTCCATAATTTAGAATATATAGTTCGTCGGGCACAATACTTTTAATACGCAAAAAAAGTTCTGTTATGTATATACAGTGGGTACGGAAAGTATTCAGACCCCCTTACATTTTTCACTCTTTGTTATATTGCAGCCATTTGCTAAAATCATTCAAGTTAATTTTTTTTCCTCGTTAATGTACACACAGCACCCCATATTGACAGAAAAACACAGAATTGTTGACATTTTTGCAGATTTATTAAAAAAGAAAGACTGAAATATCACATGGTCCTAAGTATTCAGACCCTTTGTGTATAAGAAAAATCACTTTTTAATTCTCTTTGCATATCGCAAAACTTTAAATTCACTGTAAGTAGGCAATTTAAACCATTTAATTAAAATGTATATCTACTATATGAAAATTGATAATCAAAGTCAAATGAACACTTATGTCCAGCCTACAATTTGAAGTGATATTATGACCTAATATTGAGGGGCAATATTTAACACTTCCACTTTTTTTAGCAACGTGGGGAAATCTTCCAAGTCTTTTTTAATTAATTTCTATCTTTCTTTCTCCGTGACACTAAAGGCACTATGGACACAGATTAGGGTGGATGTCCATGAAAAATGAACAGGTTTATCTCTTAACTCGGACAACCCCCGGCCTTGTGATATATACTACTTTTTCCCCTTTCATTTTCTTTCCGACTCTTTACTTTTTGGAGTAGAGGGAGGAAGCCTAGTAAAATGGAGCTGTGATTAAGTTGATATATTCCAGATAATAATAACAGAGTGGCTATTACACACTAGTGTTAGGAGAGAGAGTTTCCCTTTCTTCAGCCCTTCCCGGAGTGAAGCGGGGAGCTTCCAGGGGAAGGAGTGTGTGTAGCAACGTGGGGAAATCTTCCAAGTCTTTTTTAATTAATTTCTATCTTTCTTTCTCCGTGACACTAAAGGCACTATGGACACAGATTAGGGTGGATGTCCATGAAAAATGAACAGGTTTATCTCTTAACTCGGACAACCCCCGGCCTTGTGATATATACTACTTTTTCCCCTTTAATTTTCTTTCCGACTCTTTACTTTTTGGAGTAGAGGGAGGAAGCCTAGTAAAATGGAGCTGTGATTAAGTTGATATATTCCAGATAATAATAACAGAGTGGCTATTACACACTAGTGTTAGGAGAGAGAGTTTCCCTTTCTTCAGCCCTTCCCGGAGTGAAGCGGGGAGCTTCCAGGGGAAGGAGTGTGTGTAGTGTCAGACCTGAAGGTCTGAGGAAGAGAAGCGTCAGAGAATGTGGAAGGGAAGCTGGCAGGCTGTCTCTCTCATCCTGTGGACCCATGTCAAGGCCAGAGCATCTTGAGTGCTTTATGATCTCTTGTAAATTTGTCCTACTATAAATATTTGTGAACATGCCATCATTCTCATACATAATAATGCAGGTAACTCTTACAGCAATAGTTCACTCAAAATGTGTTGTTTCAAAGCTGTATGTGATTATTTTTTTCAGTGGAAAACATTGGAAAGAATCTATAAGCAGCTTTTTCCAATGGCAGTTCACAATGAAAAAAAACTACAAAACACCATAAAAGCATCATAAAAAAGAAGTCATATTTATCATCTTAAAAATCTGAAGCCATACAACAGATGTTTATGACAGTCCAGAAAAAGGGCCAGTCATATTTGTTTGCTACTTTGGGGTCAAAGACCATTTTCTGAAGCTTTCAAAGCATTTTTTAAAATCCAAACATAACCAATTTGGATGTCAACATGTCATTTTAACATTTGTGTCAAAAACATTGATGCAACATTTTAAAATCTAAATGGAAACATTTAATGATGTCAAAGTTCTAGCAGTCTGGGTGTCAACATGCCATCTTTCAATTTGGATGCAACCATTTAGTCTACTTTTGTGTTGTATCAATCAAACAATAGGGTATTTGAACAACATAACCAAATTTTAATTTTGGGTGAACAGTTGCTTTAAAGTCCTCACGGTGTTCCATTTTTCTAGTTAATGTATTTAATGAAGCCACGTATCTGAGCTTTATATATAAATGAAAAGCCTCTCCATTAAGTACCGAAACAGTAATTGAATATTTCTCAAGTGTGCTTCAAGATTTATTTCCTATTCATGCACAGCTAGAGCAGATCATACATCTTTCAAAAGCATACATGTAAGCAAAAAGTGTGCAAGAGGTCAGACGTGCAGTAAGGGCACAGAGGAGGTCAGAAGTGACGAGATGTGCACTCCATAAGATCATAGAGACCCCTCCAGGGTGGATGACTCAGCTGGTGGGGCAGGAAGCTCAATAACCTGCTGTGCCAAGGTCAGTCACACTGCCTGAGGGAAGAGGCCACCTGCTGGCAGGGTACAAAATGGCCCTGACCCAGGCAGCCACATGAGTTCAAGTCAAGTGTCTCTGTGCGAGGCTTAACGACGAGAAATATATGTGAATCAAGACCCAGAAAAGCTTTGGGGCCTTCCTATTACCTCCATTCAATTGGTTTTGGGAACATAGACTCATGCAGAAAGGGTAGAGGGAGCTGTTTCCTCACATCAGCTACTGTAGTATTCCCTTTAAAGGAAAAGATCATTCAGAAATTGGAATTTCGTCATCAAAACAAGCTGTTCAGCTGTTTTTGTCAATATTATATGGACATAAAGGAAGTGTGAAATGAATCCATACAACTCAACTGGTATATTTTAAGTCATTCGAAGTATGAACAGGTTTATTCACTATCATGAATGAACCATTTGTAACCATTAGTAACCATTGTGTCACTAGACTAACTTCAATCTACCTTCATGTCCTTTTTGAAGCTTGAAAGTATTGGTTCCCATTGAATTTAATAATGGACCAATTTCACAGACTTTGATGATGTGTTTCCACAGTTAGTAGCATCATAAATCTAGCAAATAGTTTTTTCATTTTTAATAAAAATGATTGTACATTTACAACATTACCCTTTTGTTTTATTACCTTGGCATTAAATTACAGAAAACGTCCCCACCAGAATTTCACATATAAACATATAGTTTGCCTTCGTTATGATGCCATATACAGTTTTGGGTGTTTCATTTTTAATTTACTGAAAGCTTCAAGCCGGATTAAGGTAATTAAACATTTCTGTTTACATGGTAGATCTAATTCAGAGCATCGTCTTAATCGTATTAAAATCAGAGTATTGTTGTCCATGTAAACATACTGATAATCAATCTCTTGATATTTTCTTCTCTTTTGGAAACATTATTGTGGTTTTTTTTTTCTTTTTTCTATTAGGGCAAATGGGAAAGCAAAAGTTATATATATATTGTAGTTTATAAAATCTGTACATTGCTTTTCAGTGGAATATAGAGACTTTTTTAACAATGCATCTTTTTCTGTACAATGAAATTCACCGTGAATATGGCAGTACTGTAAAAATGATTTTGCGAAGATGTAAATAAAACAGGACTATTGGAGTACATTTTACATGAAATATTATTCAGTCTTTCTACTTAAAATTCACATTTATTCAATGTGTTACTTGTTGTTTCTTTGTAATTATTTGTAAAATTTGCTAGCAATTTCTGTATACAAACTATTTAAAAGTAAATCCTACACCATTTTTAGTGTATTAAGAAAAAATTTAAATACATATAGCTGCAAACAGCGATTACTGGGGTTCAAGTGCTTTAAGGCATTTAAAGGCATATGAAAAAAGACATTACATATTATTTAGCAAGCCTGTAATCACCTAAATCAATGAATTAAAACTCAACACTTTTTTGGCAAATACAGGTCATTTGCCCTAGAAGCATGATGTTTTTTAACGTTTATGTCTGTTATAGCACCAGCTGTGCATGGTCCGATCTCCCTAAAACTTTGCATGCTTGTTTAGAATCACCTGTCGCATGTGCTCACTGGGTTTCGTGAAGTTTTGAGTTTTTGTTTTGGCTTTATAAGCGTTTGGGTACATTTGGACTGGCCCCTTTTCTAAACGACCCCGTTATAGCTTCCCAAAGGGTAATTTAAATTTTTTTTTTGATAATTATTGACTTAGAGAGTCCAGAGAATTGTACTGCAGTGTTTTTTTTTACATTGAGTGAAAAACCTAGGACTAGTTTGCAAAAATAGTTTTTTGTTTTTACATTTTCTCAATCATTTAACAAACGTTTGATTGACAGCAGTGGTTCAACAGGCAAAGTTGTTTGGAATGAGGAGGCCTATCATATGATATGAATATCGTCCATATGTGTGTAAAAAAGCGCAATATACAATCATTTAAGCCCTTGAAAAATGCGATCCCCCCCCCCCCCCCGATTACAGATGTGCTGGAAATAGCCAGAAAAGCTACCATACATCTGAAGTAATATGTGTTATTGAGTTGTGTTTGTAATTCTGAAATGACACTGCCCGCATGGTTTTTACAAACTCACACAGGATACAATTGAGCTGTAAGCCAGCTGTCATAGCTTTGATAAACTCAATAGCCTCTGGACAGAACTGACTCACAGAGGGTACAATAACTACTAAACAGCTAACGGTCCACATCTCATATCCCCAGCACTCTGATAAATTATAAAACTGTTGATGAAATAATTTTGTCTGGTCTAGAGACACATGTGAACACTATGACTCAAGACAAATAAGTAATTCCTGAACAATGATGGGACCTTGTTTTTTTAGTTGTTGCTTTACTGTGTGATTTTAAGCATTCAAATATGAACTTTATTAAAGTAATAAGTCACCACAGATAAGGAATGGTCTTAAAACCCTTTTTTTTAATAAAGCTCACTGCTTTATAAAAAGGTCTAGAGACACACAATCACTTGCTATGATGGAAAGATGTAAATTTAAGCCTTTCTTCAGTAAAGTCAAATAAAAACACTGACTAACTCATAACAATCAAATATAGTGACACAAACCTCAAATGCCAACTAATGTCAAACTTCACTGGCTCATGTACATCACTTGACCAAACATTGTGACATCTAAAGTATTATGTTGCCATTTTCATCATTTTGAGGTTCACATCGCCATCATGTCACTAAATTAACTTAATGCTACTTTTATGTCCTTTTTGGAGCTTGAAAGTTTTGGGTCCCATTGGCTTTCATTATATAAACAAAAACAGCTGAAAAATTCTTCAAAATATCTTTTTGAAGGTATCAAAAATATGTGTGTGTGTGTGTGTACTGGTTTATATATCCTGGTGGGGACTTAAACCTGACTACACACAGACTCATGGGGACTCGTGTCACGGTGGGGACCTAAATTGTGGTCCCCATGGGTACAAAAGCTTATAAATCATACAGAATTACGTTTTTTGAAAATCTAAAAATGCAGAAAGTTTCCTGTGAGGGGTAGGTTTAGGGGTAGGGTTGGTGTAGGGCAACAGAATATACGGTCTGTACAGTATAAAAACCATTACGCTTATGGAGAGTCCCCACAAGGATAATTGATCAGACTGTGTGTGTGTGTGTGTGTGTGTGTGTTTCGTAAAAAAATAGAATACAGGTTTCTGAATGACACGAGGGTCAATGATGAGAAAATATTCATTTTAGGGTGAACAAACTACCTACAAAAAAATAAAAAATACCTCTTGTATGGGACTCAATCTTTTTATTAATTCTTAAATATAAACTGTTTATTCATTTATTTAAATATTTGACAGGTAACTTTATTCTCAAAAGACTAGACAAATGACCAAATGAAATAAAATGACATCAGCTTAACAGCTGGAAACATGGTTTTCAATTTAGATTTGATTTCTCCAATACCTTGCTGTCCTCAAATTAGATGACAATGTGAGAGTCTCACTATTTCTCTCTCTCTCTCTCGCACACACCTTTATCGCAGCTTGATGTCTTATGGACTTTTGCGGACAGAGACATTGTTGGCATTATAGGGGTTACACGAGGCCAAAAGCAGCTCTTTTCTTTCCAGTTAACTTCTTCGATTGATCTATTACACTGTGGCCATAAACCAGACAGATAAGGAGCTCCCTAGCTTTTTGGTAGATTGCATGGTGCTCTTGTTCTGAGGTTAGTAATAACTTTCAAGTGTGGGACACGGCAAATGGACACTGGCACGACAGAAAAAGAAAAAGAGATTTATCTATCTAATGGATAGTCTCGGACAGAGCAGCGTCATACTGGAGCGAGAGCCGAGTGGCAGAGGGAGGGGTCGGGGGGCTTTATTCCTGGGGAAATGAGAGATCTGGAATCCGTCGACACCTAGATGGATGCGAGCGTAGTTAGGAATTGATGACCTTCTTTCTATCTGTCACAGATATTTGTAGAGAAAATACCAGACCTTGATTCAGGTCCATGTTGTGCAGGTGTATTCTTATTTTTCAGGGGGCAAATGCAAAAGCGAGAGATGTAGTGCATCTGTCATGTTAAAAACAAATATAATATAATATAATATACTCAACCTCATGTAGTTTTTAAAAGGAAAAAAAGAACACAGTTTTTTAATGGAAAACTTCAATTGCAACAACTTTCAAGGTAAAAAAAATACCCAAAAGCATTATTATGAATGTAAATGATGAATTTGAGTAATATCTATATAAAAAAAATTATAATGGATTTATATAATAAAAAACAATATAATAATAATATAATATAAAATAAAATAATTATAAAATAATAATAAAATTGATAATAACACATAAAAGATGGCCAAAGAATGAATCAGTGAATGAATCTTTGGTGAACAGTTTCAAAAGCTTCACTGGGATGAATCTAAATTCCCACCATTAGAAGCCATGTCTATTTTAAGAATGGATCATTTTGAATCACGTATATTCAATGATTTAGCTGATCTGACTCACAATATACATTTGATGATTTTTTTCACAATTCTTCACATTGATCAATGGATGCAAACTTTATTTTGGTCTGCTCCTTACACAAAGTTTTCAAATGGCTTCAGAAGATGGCTTTAATGTACACGCCATATGAATCATTTTCTTGACAGTTTTATAATGCTTTTACAAACTTTTTGAAACTTAAAAGCTCTAGTCACCATTCATTTTCACTGAATATTAACCCTGTAAAAGCCTGACAGATGAAATAATAGTCAAAAACAATAATTCTTTCAAATGGAACAGAAACAGGGAAGAGAGCTCATACTCAAGAAGGAAAAAACACCTCAGTGTTATTAAGAGGCTCAAACTAAGGAAAACTATGCAATTTGGTGCAGCTACTGATATTTACATGTCCAAAAAGTAAAATGAAATTCTGACAACCTATAATGTTAATTTAAGGATTTTTTTCATAATAAAGCAGAATACTTACATAAAATACAAATAAATATCTCCTAAAATGCGTCTTAGTAAGATGATATTTACATTTTTAGTTTTATGATTGAGTGACGTACAAATAAACGTTTCTCTGTAGGCTGATGTATCATTACTAAAAAATGATGTATGGCTAATCAAGTAAACCTAATTTGCTTCAGTAAGTGTTCATCTTGAAATACAACTAACAATATAAAAGTTATTTTTTATTTACTTTATAAAAATCTGTAAAAATTTTAAAAGACATATCGCGACCTGAAGGGGGACATTTTTAGAATCATATTAAAAGGTCCTTTACTTGCTTAAAAATATCTATAAACTATCAGTCAGATGACAGAAGTAATTTAGAACATTGTGTACAACAGGTTGTTCAAAGTTGTGATCAAGTTAATAATTTGGAGGCCTTAGAAAGATGTATAAAATATGATATAGTAGGCTTTATAGGGTTCAAAAGCCACTTGCACATTTTTCTAAATATCCCCTTTTGTGCTCCACAGTGGAAAGACAGTCTAAAGGTTTGGAATGACACAAGGTGTGTAACTGATGACAGAATTTTCATTTTTGGGTGAACTATCCCTTTAAGCTCTCTCTCTCTCTCTTTCTCTTTCTGTCAAGCATCTTACTGCCATCAAAGTCAAACACTCCAAAAGGCCTAAATTACGCATGCTGTGCAGGCCCTCTTGCCGGCCTGTGATATGTTTAAGCCAATCCCATAATAAAAGATGCGGCCATACATATTCATGATAGGAATCTAGTAATTAGTGAACCCCCCCCACAACACATACACACACACGCACACATTAAACACACACGTACACCACTCAAACTCATGCATATTTATTGCTGTGGCCCGGCAAACAAAGACACTGGCAGTCCGGGGCATTCTCCATTAACACAGGCAGCCGCGTGTGATGGTGGTGATAGCAGGCCTGCCACTCATAGAGGCTGCGTTCAGGGCCCACACGTCCCCCCTGCGCCGGAGGGAGGAGGGGGAACGAGAGAGGATCTCCTCACTGGTGGCTGCCTTTCCTCTTTGAGTCCCCTAATTTCCACTTTGCTGAAATGCAACCCGGCATCATTATTGCATCAGGATTGAAAGACGGCTATTGAAAGCCTCTCTGTAATGTCAGGAGCTCTATGCCGGCGGGACGCCCCAAAGGGAAGTGGCCCGGCGTAGTACACACATGCACACAAGCACATACAAAGCAAAACAAACACGTATGGTTTTGTGCGCACATACAGAGCAAAACGCACGTGCAGATGACATACTATATACAACAGCATACGGATGTTATATATTGAATTAAACAAGAAAACCAGCTGATTCGGATTATGACAGTTATGTTATTTATCTTGACTGCAAATTAAATTATAAACCAGATGTGAAAATGTTTGTTTCATCAGCGTACAAGGCCTGATGCAATAACACAGCCGCTGACACTTCCTCGGTTTCAAATGCTCTCAAGATTATGAAGACTTTCAGATCGCCCGTAAAAGGAAATATGTAATAATCCGGACATGAGAGCTATTAAGACACTCAATCTGCTTGAAGCCCATTCATGCGTTCAGGCTGGCCTGTGGCTCGAGGTGACATCATTATCAAGGGGCTCATAGATCTTCTGCTACAGTTTGTCTCAATACATCTCACGTGTTACACAGGCAGACAGACAGATGCATAAATTCAAACAAAAGTATGAGGATCAATGACAAATAAGTGCCCACGATTAAAAATCTATTGAAAATCTTTCAAATCTTTCAAAAGTAAAATTTAAATGAAATGACTCTAAAAATGTCATGTGGTGAAAATGTAATACATTTTCTTAATACCTTTATCATCTTAATCATTTAAAAAAAAAATCAAGGTAAAAAGTCATTTTTAAAAACACCATTAATTATTAATTAATTATAATCATAAATATTATTACATTTTTGAGGAGTCACACCATACTACACTTCATAAAAAGGTCAAATTAGTTGATATTTTAGGAAATGGATTGATCTTGACACACGTTCATAAGTATTTTCAGAGATCCTCCATGATATCCTGTGTTTTTATTGCTTGACTTGCTCATCATAGTATAGCTGTGTTACTATTCAAACGCATTTTTTAATAAATTAAAAGATTCAGACGTCATTGACCCATAAATAGATGTATTCAAAGTCATTATGAACCGAAGGAAAATTATGCCGGCCAATCTAAAAAAAAAGCAAACCAAGGTTAATTGCTTATAATGACACTTTGTATGGTTCTTTGTAAAAAGCATGTCTTACCGACACTAAAAAATGGGGGGAAAAAAATCCACAATCATGACAGTATTAAAAGGTGTTGATGACATTTATGACCTCAGGGTCAATTTTATAACACAATGCTGGATATTACATGCTATCTGTATGTGGTCATTACAGTGTAGCTTTTCAGAGAAAGGGTCATGACTGCCTCCGCAGGTGCAGATGTGGTGTATATATTCAGGGGGGCCCCGTGGGCCCCTTTATTACTGCCTTTGATTGACCGACTGTGTGATCTGAATGGCCCATTTGCGTGTGTGCCTATACATTTTGCGAGCGTTCCTATTCACCGAATTTGTGCTTCTCATCTTTGATTGTGACACTGCGCGAGTAAGGTTGAAAATTATAAAATGCTACTTGACTTTAAAAAACCCTGTGCTTAAGTGCTGGTCACCAAAGGTGGGACTGACTGCAGGAGACAGTGTGTAATCCTTCAGAATGACTGAGACGTGGGACAGAGAGAGGACAAAGCAGATAAAAAGCATTTGCGCTAGTGAGTAATAGCCAGGCTCTGTTAGACGGATTTCTCTCTTGAGCATCTCTGTGTTTTTATTGTCCTCCAGGGTCCCACACCTGTTCATTCCTTCATGGACACTGTATCTAAAAGGTGATATGGTCAAATTCAGTGCACAGCGCAAAAGACTGTTTTATACAGTACGAGGTCACTGCAAGTTTTCAATGTATGGACGAGAGGAAGAAATACGGGGCTGGCAATGAAAGAAGCACTGTGCAAGATAAAAAAGAATCGCATGCATTTGTTCAGACAGTGGAGGAAATAGTCTATACATCTACATTTGTTTCCATAGTAATGCCTAGAGATATAAAAGTCATTGTGAAAGGACAACATGGAAAACAAGAAAGTTTGCCTCTGCTTATAATTCTAAACTCATGAGGTGACAGTGGCATATGTTGTTTCTTCAAAACCAGTGATCCACTCAATGCTTCAGTGCATATTTAAAGAAATAGGGAACGTATGAGCCAAAAACTAGTGAATTTGTATTCAAATTGTACATAATCCACCTGGTAGACACCCAAACACCCATCATAAAAAGATGACGCAGATGCTACTGCCGCTCAAAATCATATCAGAGGAGATGACAGATGAAAGCAAAACACTCTAAAAAGTTTGCTTTCCAGTGTCAGAGTATTTTGGATTCCCGTAAAAAGGAAACCAGTGAAGACATAGATGTTCATTAATGTTCTTGATATTGAAATGCACTAAATGCAGACTTGAGAGAATCAGGTATTTAATAATATGAAATAAATTATTTAATATGTTATGACATTTGTTTGTGATGTTATGTTGTATTTATCATGCATTGCTGCTACTTGCATTGCTGGAATGGTCAGTTGAGCACCAAGTACCTCTGAGCTCATTCTTTTAAGATAGCCAGACAATGTCTCCTTCTGTTCTTGCGTTCTTGGATTCAAGAAACAACCTATAAATCATAAAAGTTAAATCGGACTTATTCAGACTGAAATGCAATTCCAAAACTAAATGTCCAAATCTGATTTCAAACCACACATTTCAATTGGATTCAGTTGGATTTAAGCAGAATCCAGACCACCTACAAAAGTGTAGCAGATGTTTAGCAGATTTAATACATAGTCTATTCAGTAAACCAGTTTGAGTTGGGAAAAAAATGCTTGTGTGAACAAAGCATAAGTGACCTCTGATCTAGCTTACAGAACAGCTATTATAATTTAGTGGCAAAAACTGCTAGGTAAAAAATTGCCAAAGAAAAACTATAATTATGAGGTATAGTATTAGACACTTTGTGATGTCAGAATTAAACATGTTATTAGACCAATATACAGTGGGTACGGAAAGTATTCAGACCCCCTTAAATTTTTCACTCTTTGTTATATTGCAGCCATTTGCTAAAATCATTTAAGTAAAATTTTTTCCTCATTAATGTACACACAGCACCCCATATTGACAGAAAAACACAGAATTGTTGACATTTTTTTCAGATTTATTAAAAAAGAAAAACTGAAATATCACATGGTCCTAAGTATTCAGACCCTTTGCTGTGACACTCATATATTTAACTCAGGTGCTGTCCATTTCTTCTGATCATCCTTGAGATGGTTCTGCACCTTCATTTGAGTCCAGCTGTGTTTGATTATACTGATTGGACTTGATTAAATGCAATGAAGCTGCTCATCTTTTAGAAACAATACAGCACATTTCATTTCCATCTTGAAGCAGTAACAATAATTAACTAACTTCACCAGAGTCTGTCTAATGTAATGCAACCAAAACCCTCCTAAATTAAAAACCGAATTACCGCACAGAAGTGTCAGACTCCACAATGATCCTCTAATTGTGTGGAGAAGAATGTATCAAATTAATATTTTTTCTCCAATAAGACAAAAGACATTGAGGAAGAGGGGGAGGTGAGGCATTTCCAGATGAATCATGAACGTTGTCTCACTGAATCAAAGAGCAATGTGGCCCTTCAGAGCTGCATGTCACCCAGATCCTGGATGTCACTGGCCTCTGATGCCTGACTAGGTGCCATTTTGAGATGTTTGCATGGAGGGATGAAGAGGAGAGGCCCCGAGGCGCTCTGTCTCCCCTGTCCTTAAGTCAGACCTGAAACCTGTCTGCTCCGAGCATGCAGAGACCGGACAGAGCGGGCTTTGAGCTTTAGCGGGATTTAAGACTTCTGAAAGGCAGGGAAAAGAAAGTGTCAGTCCTGAATGGCTTTGATGTTCTTTCCACTCAAAACTCTACGATACACAGCTCAAAGAGAAGGGTGTGGACAAATAGGGAAATTGGACTTTCTCTCTCACACACACACACAGAACAAAAAACCCCCTCCAACCACTAAAATATGGTCACAGAACCTAGGCTCCCGTCCAATTTTAACGGGGCGGCCTCTGATTAACTGGTGCAGTGGTCAAACCCACTTTAAGTATATTACATGTCTCCATTTAAATGTGTAATTTAACTTACTTCAAATGGATCATTGTGCTCTTTTCATAAAGGTGAACACGAAAGAGATTAAACTTTAAGTCATTATGTCTCCATAAAAGAGGATTCTTCACCGCTCGGAATGAGGTAATATTTTTTTCCCGATGACTTCGGTGAGGGAACGCCGGACCCGTCGATTGGTTTTCATTCACCTGGTGAGCAGCAAAAAAGGTCCATTGCATAAAGACAATAGAGGCACATTGTGGAAGTCAAAGGCTTCGTACCAAAGAGAATGAGGAAAACCTCAAAAAATAGGTCACTGGGACCAATTTCATGTTTCTGTGTGGTAAAGACAAATGGATTTGCTCCTCTGTGATTTTTTTTTGGACGAAGAGAAATGATGAATAAAATTAATTGAACCATCTGAGTTGCTTTTCTCTTCTGTCTTCCTTTTTTCACTCATCGTTTCCTTCATCACATGCTTTTTTGTTAAGTTTTCCAGTTTTGGAGTCTGTACTCTAAACATTACGAACCCTAATGGGGATAATTTAACATGTTTGGTTACACTTGAGAAAAACTGGTTTGAAGTAGAGTACATGAAAAAGAGCTTAGTCTGGTTTAGATGAACCTTCTTTTAGCTTAGCATCATTGTTTCCCAGCAGAAGCGAAATGCTTCTGTATTAGCATTGGCAGAACATCAAATCCAGTCACAGTCACAGATTGGTAGCTCTCACAAACACATGTTATGTCTCATGACAACTCTGGCCTTCGTTTCCTACTCTTCATTTTCATTTAAGCCACAGCGCAGTGATTCAACACCCTCCAGAAGTGTGTTTACCATTGTGCTACGTTAGATTGTTTGTAGAAATAGAGCTGTATCAGATACAGATGAGCTTTTGGAAACAAGAGAAGAGTTCTGATGGAGTCTTGTGAGCCATAATTAAGGCTGCGTTCCAGTTCACTTTTTTTATGCCCTTCACCCACTAACTTCCCTCCGTCTCGTTTACTCGGATGTACGTCATTGATTACGTTGCATGAGTGCCCACTACTGACGGAACCCTTGGAATGGGCTGAATTGGAACGTCCTACCCCTTGATCACTTAGAATCCGCTATAGAGTTGGTTTATTGTTTACATGTTTCCCCTTACGAATTTGTTTGGTGCAGCATTCTATATGTATATAGATGTGCTTGGGCTGTAAAAAAAACATAAATGTAAAAAAATAAAATAATAATTATATATTACAGAGTTGTTTGGGGTGGGGATAAATTAAACGCGATCTGCGATGACGTCATAGTCGTGTTGCATTGTGGTCTACAGAGCGGCCTGAAGTGTGCATTTGAAGCAGACTCGCACCCTCTGTCAAAATCGAGGGGTCGAGGGTATGTCCAAATGGTGGGGGGGGATTCCCCCGAGGGTAAGTGCTTAAGGAAGTTCGGGAGTGCGTGTCTAAAAGTGAACTGGAACGCAGCCCAAGTTTGATCATCACTCAAAGGTCAGAGGTCACATAATTTATAGGTAACAAGCAACAAAGCAACTTTACCTTGGCACATTCCACAAAATACAGCAATGATTTGAAGCATTACTTTTTTTAAAGCATTTTTAAAGGCACAAATCATGTTTCTTTTTGCTGTGAGAATTATTAAACTACATAAAATAATAGCAGAAATTGTTTTAAATGCTAAAAATGTCTTAAAACCATTAGTTTGACTCAATGTAATTTCCTGTGTTCAGGCCTGTGCAAAATTCAGAATTGACAGAAAAGTGTATGTAGTTTATATATTTATAACCCTATTTGTTTTAAGATTAATTTTAATTATAATTAGTGCTGTCAAATCGATTAGTCGCGTATACATATATACGTATATGTAAATATTTCTTAAATATAGAAAATATAGACAGAAATATACACAGTACACACACATATATTATGTAAATACAAACTTTATTTTGCATGCAATTAATCGCAATTAATCAATTTGACATTAAATTGAATTGCAATTCTGCATCTTGCTTGCTGCCTCAATTCAAATTCATCTAACATTCAGAAATTTAACAAGAAATTAAAAAGCATTCTTATTGCAATTCTGAACAGCGTACATCCCATCAAAACAGACTGGACTGAAGTTACCCGAGATAAACGATTTAGCATGCTACGTGGCTCGAGGAGCCAAATCATATGAAACTTTTATTAAGCCACGTTTTCCAATCTGAAACAGGTCTTGCTGAGCGCTTAGAATAACGCACAGAAGCCTGTTTATTGTGTTTGCCTCTGCTCGGCAGGTCGCTGCTTTGAAGCAAACAATCTAAGCTGACATTACAGCAAGGTTATTGAAACCTGGTATCATGAGAGTTGTAAATACATTAAAATATAAAGCACGTCTTTCAAATGCTCTCTCTATAGCCTGCAGACTTCTTTCAGAAAACAAGAACAAAGTCTCAGATAGCTTTTTTCATAAATCTGCAGAGAAATTCTGCATGAAGGAAACATTTTAGCATTGTAACATCATGCCTTTGAGATATTTTTGTATGTAAATCGGAGTAAAATTAATGAATATATCATAAATCTCTTAAAATGATGGCTAAATCCAAGCCAGTAGGAAAGCTTGTCTTTTCATTGTGACCTAAGACCAGTTTCACATGTGTGGACAGAAGGTCTGGGTCAGTATATAAACGTGTGACTTTCTCCTACCAATCACTCATCTGAACAGTGCTCCACTTTCACATTTTCTTCTCAAGTTATCATAGATTTGAGCAATAAGGCCCTCATTTTTCTGTTAATGTCAGTCAGGGAACTATTAAAGCATTGACAGTTCCAAAAGAAAATGAAAGGCTGCCTACGACGACATGTTTGACCTTATATTGTGTGAGAGAGTTCTGCCACGAGTCTCATTATACCTGAGATTACAGTCAATCCCCTTAACTCTGCCTATAGAGGCTACAGTAATTGCACAGCATGCAACTCAGAGAAATTACGTTCATAAATACATTTCTCCACCTTTGCTTTTAGCTCCCATCTACCTTAATTCGCTGACAAGTACCTTCAAAAAAAGAAAGGTGGATATGAAGTCTCGGGCCACCTTCTTTTAACCTTATTCAGAGCAAACGGAAGACAGAAAAATGAACCAGCTGAAACACTGACATGTGACAATGGGTAAAACAAGATGTTTTTGTGTTATGTGAGTCCAGTGAATGACATACTTCCTGCATCTTGCAGGTCACACGATAAAATCTAGCTTGCAACATCCCATTTTTTCCCTATCCCCGCTACACTTTCCTTTATAATAAAAAGTGCAAAAAGCTAAGGACGAAAAAAGGGGAGAATGGGGTAAGATGTACCACTTTTTTATTTTTAGTCAAAGAGAAATTAGATAATACACCTAATCATATGGTATGACGTTTAAAAAATTAAAATTTTTTAAAATAAAGCTCATAAGGGGTAAGTTGAGTCATTGGCGATCCATAACTGATTCATTTTTTCAAACAAAACTATGAATATAAACAAGGGGAAAAAAACTATTTACTAATGCACAATACCATTATAGATTCTTATTTTGCTGCTGATTATGACATTATCACAACAAAAACATCCCAAAAAAATGGGTAAATATTAAATGTTTCATTTGATTTACTTCCTTAACTGATGGGCCCTTTTCTAAATATATGGTAAAAAAAGTGTATATTTGGCTAGGTTAAGCAAAATTAAGCATCTAATGCCGAGTTCACACTGCACGATTTTAGCCCGATTTTTCACTCGCTGACAGGTTTTGCGAAATTGCCGACAAATGCCCGAAAGCGGAGTGAAATCGGTGCTCGTTCACGCGAGTGACAATCACGAAGTGTGAATTATCAAAGACTGTGCAATCTGAGGGAATCGATTCACAATCACGCTGTGTGCAATGATTTCTGACTGAAAACTACATCGGCGATGACCTACAGCCAATGAGAGACCAAGATACAGGGCAGAGGGAAGTTCGGGGAGGAGTTATAGACCAGAATATCAGTATTTTAATAGATATATGAACAATTATATCATACAGAAACAAGCACAAACATTTGCTTGACCAGCCACAACATCAGCATAACAGTTACTTCAACATTATTTACCTCCAACTCTCTTTGCAGAACACCCAATCACTGTTCCCTGCATCTCCCTCCTGCCTTCTGTTTTTCTTTTTCTCCTTGTAGCTGGAAATCAGCTCACAGACAATTTGCGGGCTATATATATATTTTTTATAATTCCAGTCTCACTCGAGAACTCTGGTCTGACGCACACGGGTTCTTGCGTTATTTCCTTATCACTTCTTGCGTGTGTTTTGTTGTGAAACGTAGTTTGCGGACCAGACAGAGCTGTCGGCGATTCTTCCTATTGTGAAGTCATGCAGTATGAAACCCCCTGTCGCCGATCCATCGTTCAATGTGAACACAGCAGCAACTGAATGCTACCCCAGATAGTCACGCAGTGTGAAAACAACGGCGACCCGATGAGTTTGAAAATCATGCATTGTGAACTTGGCATTAGATTAATCATCTTACTCACTGACACTTTAAATCCAACTCTCTCCTATTCCATGCTTTTTTTTATTTTGAGCATGAACAGTCAGTCAGTCAGCCAGGGGTTAAATCATGTGGGTTGTACCTGTAATGAGCTTGCTTTAATGACTGCACTCCGCTTAAAGTTGATATTTGAATGAAGACACAGTCTCCTTTTGCCCTGAGCCAATGCACTGAGAAAATAATTTGTAAATACATTTCCGAAGCTGAATGCTTTTTTTTTTTTTTTCATTTTTAATGCCTTATTTGACTAATTTCCTATGCCATGTGCTCATGCAAAGCACTCTTGTTTAAAAAAACCGAAGACACTGATAATTATGTGACTTTTTGTTGAATAGGAAAAAAAGAATAATTAAAATGAATCACTGAACATGCATGAGTGAAAACAGCAACTTGGCACAAATCTTTAAACCAGCATAGTTGGCTGAAAATGAAAATAAGAGAGAAACAGTCCCCGACCTTCACATTTTCTTTTTGGGGCAACCTAAGGCAAGACGAGGAGGGGAAAAAATAAGATGTGTAAATCTGAGCATATTTCAGGCATGTAAATAATAACTGAGCAATGAAAAGACAAGGTAATGCAGGCTCTGTTGAGACAGCAAGACAAAGAAGTTTTATGCAAATATAATTAAGCTGTAGCTAGAGATATGATAATTAGCTGTTTATTGCAAACCGATGTGCAATGTCTCGTTACAAAGACTAAATGTAAATAGCGCTCTCAAGTCTGTGTTGAAAAGGCTGAGATTAAAAAAGGCAACATGGAACGACAGTCTATGAGATGCAAGTGGCTCAATTTATCAAGGCCCTATTGTTGGGAGACTAATTAATTTGTTTGTGTAATTGCTTTGCTGGGCAGCTCACGTGGTTAAAAACAAGACTGATAACCTCAGTCACCTCAGAAAAAGCCTTGAAATCCCAGCACGGGGAAAGTTTTCATTAAACTGCCATACTCCCTTCTTTCTCCTTTCCTTTGTTGCTGTGGGTTATCATTCAAGCAGCCTTCAAGAAGATCCCATTGTGTTAGTGGTCTTATCAGACTTTGACAAAAGCATGAGGCTGACATCATGCTGGCCACAGAAAAAAAGTTCTGGCCCAAGATCTGAATCGCCGCATTATCTAATGAGGTGAGCCCCTAAACCTCAGACTCACATTGTGACTTTTGTTAAACAAGAAATCAACCATTTTACTGATGCCAAAAATACAAGCAAGCATTACACTCACCTGTAATAATCTCTTAAAGAAACAGTTCACCCAAAAACACCCATTATCGAGAGTACCTCTGCACGTAAACAATGCATGCGCTGTGCTTTGTTTACGTGCAGAGGAATGCATCGTGGAACTCTATATAAAGGCGGAATACGTGATTTGGAGTAGAAGAATTGTTGAATAAAGTTGTTATTTTGTTGTTTTTTTGTGCACAAAAAGCATTCTCGTAGCTTTGTAAAATTGCGGTTGAACCACTGATGTCACATGGACTGTATTACCGACGTCCTTACTACGTTTCTGGGTCTGGGAACATTTCAGTTGTGTTGCTGGGTCAGAAAGCTCTCAGATTTCATCAAAAATATCTTAATTTTGTGTTCTGAAGATGAATGAGGTAGTGTGTATTTGAATAGTGATATGAATATTTAATTACATACTGAATATGTATGCAGGTTTCAAAGCAAAAGTTAATTGAATCTCCTTATCAAAGGAAATAAAGGTCACCTGAGCAATGCCAAAGTCAATCACAAAAACACATGTTAATGTTAAAATGAGTTACTGCAATTCACTGCATATATTTTATTAATCTAGGGTGATGTCAATTTATAAATATACTATAGTTCACTATTAATTCATGTCATAATATACTAATTCATATTTATTTTATACAATTTGAAATGATAAAAGAGTATTAGTATATTCAGAAATGAACACCGGCCTATATTAATAAATGATGTATTAAAAAATTATTTGTTCATTGTTAGTTCATGATACCGAATGCATTAACTACTGTTAACAAATTAAACATTATTGTAAAGTGTAACAGATTAGTATATCAAGTCATACCAAACTTCTACCTAGTAATGTATTGTAATTCCTGCTATAGTCTCTGTGCAGTTGTTCATTTCTGACGGATATCTTATTTGCATCAACGGTGTTCAGAAGCAAAAAGGAGGATGATCCTGGTTTGACAGCTAATATCAAGGCTAATGTCTTCTTCATGGACTAACGCGTTACCTGCTTTGTTTGTGCAACAGGTATGCAGTATCCACATGTCTGCTTCATAGCATTTCAGAAAAAAGAGAGAGAGAACTAAATTAGTGTTGTCCCCCATGAAGGTAATTACAGCCATTCGCTCGTTAGCATTTTGATGATATTGATTGAAAATGTAAGGAGGTGAGGGATCCTTTCACAGACGACAACAAAGATATAAATCATAATTTGAGTTATTAATATCCGCCGCGCTATTAGTTTGGTGATTTATGGACCTTTACAAAGAGGCTGATTAGAGGGGCGAGGTTGGGTAATCTTCTGAGAGGGTCCTTATTAACACATTATTTTTCCATGAGAATATCAATGAATGCTGTCTTGTCATTATTGACGGAGGCGGGTGTAGTGATGCGGCTCTCCGCGCGTTTTGTGTGTGCCCCTCTCGGCTCGTTCACACTGACACGGAGTACAGAAGTTGCAGCATATTCAATACTGCGTTCCTTCCAGAGCTTTCTGACACTTGCGCTCAGGGATCCGCTCTTTGTTTCTTCTGATTCTCTCCCTTTTATTCTCTTTTTCTAATCTGGATTAATGAGTTAAACAGTAGGTCCCAGGCCAACATTCCTTACAAATTTCTTAAGAAATACTTCACCCAAAAAACAGTCTGTCAAAAACGTCCCTCTGTTTATCTACTAATACAGTATATTTAAAGGGATAGTTCACTCAATTTAAATTCTGTCATTAATTACTCACCCTCATGTCGTTCCAAACCTGTAAGACATTCGTTCATCTTCAGAACACAAATTTTGATGAAATCTTTCTGACCCTACATAGACAGCAACACAACTAAGATGTTCAAGGCCCAGAAAGGTAGTAAGGACATCGTTAAAATAGTCCATGTGACATCAGTGCTTCAAGCGTAATTTTATGAAGCTACGAAAATACTTTTTGTGTGCAAAGAAAACAAAAATAACTTTATTCAACAATTTATTTTCTTCTGTGTCAGTCTTCGATGCGTGTTCACAAGACTACCACGACATATGCGGTAACTATCTCTTTAATTATATATGTATACACTTCCATTAAAAAGTTTGGGTTTGGTAAGTTTTTTAAATGTTTTTTTTAAAGAAGTCTCTTAGGCTCAACAAGGCTGCATTTATTTGATCAAAAATACAGCAAAAACAGTACTATTGTGAAATATTACTACAATTTAAAATAACAGTTTTGTATGTGTATATGATGCGATTTCAAGTTTTCCTTTCTCTTTGGAGTGTTACAAGCTCTTGGTGCATAAAGAAGATCTGTAAAGTTGCAAAGACTAAAGTCTCAAATCCAAAGAGAAATTCTTTATAAAAGTTAAGAGTCAACCACGCCTACCTAAAACGCCTCGTTCTAACACGCCCCCACATGTCTACGTGACTATGTGGAAATATTAGCATAATGCCGCCCAAATGTGCACGCAAAGAAAGAAGGCGTGGTTTCAGGAACAGCAGTAGTGTTGATGCAGCCATGTCAGGGAGACGCTGTGTGTTTCAGTGCGAAAGCAAAAGCACTTTATTTGGCCTTCCGGAAGTAGATGCAATTAGGAATCATTGGTTAAGATTTATTTACAACAGAACAGCACAACCCAGATGTTCGAATTTGTGCTTACACCAAATACACAAAATAGTGATCTTTAAAATAGCATCATATGACCCCTTTAAAATGTAATTTATTCCTGTAATGCAAAGCTGAATTTTCAACAGACATTACTCCAGTCTTCAGTGTCACATGATTCTTCAGAAATCATTCTAACATGTTGATTTGGTACTCAAGAAACATTTCTTCTAAAAATCAATGTTGAAAACAGTTGTGCTGCTCAATGTTTTTGTGGAAACCATGATACTTTTTTTCTTGAATGATAACAATGTTTTGATAATTTAATTAGCAGCATTGCTGAATAAAAGTATCGCTTTAAAAAAATCTTAAATCTAAATCTTAAACATTTTTAAAATATACTGGTATTTGAAACAAAGAAAACAAAATGTATCATTATATTTGAGGGTTGCAATGGAGAAGAATGAAAAAAGCAAATATTGGTAAATATCAAATATTATTTTTTTATTTTATTTATTTTATTATTTTTTGGAGCTTGACATACTTGGTCACTGCCAACAACTGTATGTCATTGCATGGAGAGAAAAAAAATCTCCTTTTGTGTTAAAAAAATAAATAAAAAATTCCAAGAATTCATCCATGCCTTTTCAGGAGCAGAAGTGTTGGTGGAGGGGCTGATTGTTGTGTTTGCTGTCCCCTGGTGTGCTGTTCCCTGCAGGGGTGAGGTCTGGGCATCTGGAGGCGAGACGACTCACCGGGCCAATCCCCCATTCCGTTCCTCCCCTTTCCTGTACCCCTGACATGCCCAGACGCTCCTCAAACAACAACTGTCCACCAGCCCCAGCCTAATCCTTTGCAGGTGACCCAGGCCAGGGCCTGTGCAGAGCTTTCCAGGCAGAACAAGGGAATGAACAGCACAGAAACACCCCACTGCATCCTCAAACACCACAACCCCCCAACTTAACTCCTTCAGAACTTGCCGAAGACACTATTCTGAGGGAGGAAAAAAATATTTATTTGATCCCCTGCTGATTTTGTAAGTTTGCCCACTTACAAAAAAATGAAGGGTCTGTAATTTTTATGGTAGGTTTATTTTAACGTATAGAGAAAGAATACCAACCAAAAAATCCAGAAAAAAACACATTATATAAAGGTTAGAAATTGATTTGCATTTCAGGGAGTGAAATAAGTATTTGATCCCAAAGCAAAACATGACTTAGTACTTGGTGCAGAAACCCTTGTTGGCAAGCACAGAGGTAAGAAGTTTTTTTGTAGTTGGTCACCAGGTTTGCACACATCTCAAGAGGGATTTTGATCCACTCCTCTTTACAGATTCTCTCTAAATCCTTAAGGTTTCTTGGTTATTGTTTGGCAACTCGAAGTTTCAGCTCCCTCCACAGATTTTCTATAGGACTGAGCTATGGAGACTGGCTAGGCCACTCCATGACCTTAATGTGCTTCTTCTTGAGACACTCCTTTGTTGCCTTGGTGGTATGTTTTCGGTCATTGTAATCCTTGAAGACTTATCCATGACCCATCTTCAGTGTTCTGGCTGAGGAAAGGAGGTTCTCGTCCAAGATTTTACAGTACATGGCCCCGTCCATTTGCCCCTCAATGAGGTGAAATCGTCCTGTACCCTTAGCAGAAAAACAGCCCCAAAATATAATGTTTCCACCTCCGTGCTTGACTGTAGGGATGGTGTTCTTGGGGTCATAGACAGCATTTCTCTCCCTCCAAACACGGCGAGTCGAGTTAATGCCAAAGAGCTCAATTTTGGTCTCATCTGACCACAGCACTTTCTCCCAAGCCTTCTCTGAATCATTGTTCATTGGCAAACTTTAAATGGACCTGAACATGTGCCAACTTGAGCAGAGGGACCTTGCAGGCACTGCAGGATTTCAGTCCATTGTGGCGTAGTATGTTAAAAAGACCATTATTTGGTGTATTTGGTGTAATGAAATGCGTTTATGCAGTTTAAGGTTCAAAAAACATCGTTTCTCCTCTATGCCCCACCTTTCTGAAGCGCGTAAATTTTTACAAAGCTCATTGTTCTGAAAAGCGAGGTGTGCTCTGATTGGCCAGCTATCTAGTGTGTTGTGATTGGCCGAATTCCTCAAGCGTGTGACGGAAATGTTACGCCCCTTTACCATACTGTGATGCCGTGTTCCGGCACGACGAGACAAAACCAATAAAACCCATTATAAACGAGGCATTTGTTGCATCCTCGTCCTCCGTAAAATGCATTGCACACATCTGATTATTTGGTTTGAACTGTTCTGGAAATACAACTTAACCACTGATTTCTAGTTGTGTCCTCTTTTGGAAGACCAGACTAAGTAGTTTCGCTTTCACAACGAAACACACAGCATCTCCACAACATGGCGGCGGCGGCAACAATACTACAGCGAGAATCAAAGTTAACTTTTGGAAGAAAGATTGTGTGGACAGGTGTCTTTTATACACCTAACGAGCTGACATTAGGAGTAACTTCTTAAAGTGACAGGACTAATCTGTGTTCCACGTGGGCACATAACCAATCTGTGGGAGCCAGAATTTTTGCTGGTTGGTAGGGGATCAAATACTTATTTCACTCACTGAAATGCAAATCAATCTCTAACCTTTATATAATGTGTTTTTTTCTGGATTTTTTTGGTTGGTATTCTGTCTCTATCCTTTAAAATAAACCTACCAGAAAAATTACAGAAAAATTAGCACTTTTCACAATGCATATTGTTTCAAAGAAAAGTGCCTGCAACCCCTTTAGCCTTGACTTATTCACAATACAGCACCTTAGTGCTTTCATAAAATTATCTCACAATACAAATATTAAAACCAAAAATGTACCTATTGTATGTTCTTACTTCATGTGACAATATATTTCATATATAGAAATTTCATATATGTACATATATTACATTTATATAATATAGCAATTTTAAAGACCGCAAGAAAAAACAAAGGAAAAAGAAAACCTTACAGCTGCATGAGTCGTGACTGTCATGTTAGCCTGATAGGACTGAACTCCCTTTGTGATTTTAAAACGTAAGACAGTACCTAATAAGATTTTGGTAGGCTACTATTAGATGGATAGCCTAAATGTCCTAATTCATGTTTTTTTTTTATGGTATATCAAAAAGTGTATATTTTTTAAATGTGATTGTTGGTACATTTGACCAGTTTTTACCATACTTTCAAAACAAAAATTAAAATAGGAAAAATATTAAATATTATAAGGTATAATATAAGGTTTTTAAAAAGCCTTTTTCCAAAAGGTACATCTGGAAAAAGGGGGGTCGTCTTATAATCAGGGTCGTCTTATATTCGGGCCAATACGGTACTCTCCTTCCCATAAATTTTGCGTCGGAAAGGGAAACTCCTACAAATGCATATTCAGTACAGTCAAGCACAAAAACAACTGTGTCCAAACCTTTTCAGTGCTAATTCTTCACTGCGTGTCTTTAGTAAATCCTGACAGTACTATTTTAACGCCAAAAGATGGTTTGTACTGGCGCAACCTGTTAGAAAATCTGGCCCTTCGTTTTTACCAGAAGCAGGGGCAGAAGCAAGCTTGGATAAATATGAGAACTTAATGACGCAAAGCAGAAAATACAATTACCAACAGTGCACATTTTGTTTTTTTTGCTTGTTCTTTCTTATTTTAAGCTTGTGCTAGAGCTATTTCTAGATCTAGCTATTTCAGAAGGTCCTTTTACATGATGCTGGTGTCCCCAGACTTTCAGAAGTAATCATGAGATATGGGACTACATCAAGTCTTAATCAAACATCATAATGACTTAATACAAGCTTAATACAAAGAGATCAAATCAAGTCTCTCATGAACACATAATCAGTTTAAAAGAAAGAGTGCTGATTTAGAATTCATTTTAGTCCCTGTGTATTAGTAAATAACGTTTTTTCCTATTTCTTTCTTTACTCCTTTCATAAAATGTTTCCTCTTATGATCATTATGAACTAACATAAGCCTCGATTAGTATTTTTCAGGCACCTTCTGACAAAATACACGTACATCAACGTTTACTCTTTATTAATAATAAGCTGTACTGTAAAACTCTAACAGAGCATCAACAATCTCTTGTGACAAAGAAGTCCCATGTCGAGGCGACGGCAAATGAACTCAAAGGCACAACATCTCTGCTCATCCTCATGCCGCGATTCAGCCAGGCATCTGTCAAGGTTAGAGTGCCCCATCAGATAGTGATAACTTATAGCCTAATAGAAAACAACCAACTATCTCTCAGTTGGTCGGAGAAATATAATGCGCTGGGAATCAGTTGGCCACCAGCCACAAACAACAGCATGGGAGCTGTCAGATAGCCATGGCCAAAGTGCAAGGTGGACTGGAGGTGCTGTAATTGAAAGTTGGCATGCTCCAGGAAGCATGACACAAAATCAAGTGGCTAAAACCTTATTTTTCCATTGGATGGATGCTAGAAAAGCAGAAACACGAGAGAGAGAGAGAGAACCAACCCTGTCTCTCTCCACCCAGTGGGCCGCCGGGCAGGCCGTGGAGGGCTAAGCACTTGGGGAAGAGTTGCCTAAATGGTGAGAGGTCTGGGGACCAGAGTGTTAAATCCTGCCTGACATGGCTAATGCTTAAATCTTATTCCCCTTTTCTACAACAACACAGGATCAACAAAGCCTCAGCCAAAATCCTTTGAGGCAGTGACACAGAAAATTCCCATCCTGGAGCTTTCTACAGGAACAACAAACAGAGGTGGTAAATACAGCTGCATATTTTTGGCCCGATAACGTGCCACATCCCTTCCTGAGCAAGACCCCTTGTTGCCCCCCGACCCATCGCATCCACTTCTCTCCCCATATGACCGGGATCAGCTTTCTTCATGCTTGAGTGAATCATAGCGACGCTTTGACTTTCACAGTGTCATCCCGTGACCCTCTCCCCCTCCTCCACATACAGAACTCTCTCCCTCTCTCTCCTGTGTGGCCCGGGATCATGACGCTCTACAAACCTGACAGAGTCTCAATGCAGAGGCCTGCTGCCGTGTACCCTAATCACAAGTGGTGCACAGAAACGGGGAGAAAAGGAGAGAAGTGAAGGTGACAAGTTGACAAAGAGACAACATGAGAAATATCACTAGATAATAGATGAGATGAGGGGAGACAAGAGGAGAAAAGAGGAGATGAAAAGAGGCAAGACTAAATAAAAGGAAAGGAAACAAGAGAATACAACAGAAGAGAGGAGAACAGATCATACAAGATGAGACAAGACGAGAAGAGTCCAGATGCAACAAGAAGAGATGAGAAGAGTGAATAAGAAATGAGACACACTGAGAAGAAATAACAAAAGGTCCCACTTTATATGAAGTGGCCTTAACTACTATTTACTTACATAATAAAATAACTACAATGTACTTACTGTGTTTATATTGTACTGCAAAACACTTTTGCTGCTATTGAGGTGGGATACGGGTAAGGTTAGGGACAGGTTTGGTGGTATGGGTAGGTTTAAGTGTGGGTTAAGAGTTGCATATTAAAAATATTGTTGTCATTTGAAAGAGTCTAGGCCTTCTTGCATTATTATGCTATTATATTATGATTATATATTCAGTGGCATAAAATGGTCTTAAAATGACAATAATATCACTTATCGCAATTATTTCTGGGGCAATATATCGTACAACAAAAAGTTATCGTGACAGGCCTACCTTAACGACCCTAGTGAGCAAAGCAAAGGCAACTGTGGAGAGGCAAAAGAAATCCATTCCATTTTCGATTGAAGAGAAAAAAACCTTGAGAAAGCCTAACCTTCTCTTCAAGACATTACAATAAATGCACATATGCTGAATATTATTTTGCTACATAGTATGTGAAATAATAGTAGTGTATTATAGTAATATTCAAAATAGTAATGCGATGATAATAGGTACATTACTGTTGTGCATTTCTAATATTTTTGAAAGAAGTCTCTTATGTTCACCAAGGCTACAGTAATTATTGCATTATTGCAATTTAAAATAAGCATCAAATATTTTATTATATTTTAAAAAGTAATTTATTCCATGATGGCAACGCTGAATTTTCAGCAGCCATTACTCCAGTCTTAAGGTGTAAGATGTAAAGGATGGGTCAACAGTGTAATTATAAATACAAAGTTCTGGCATGAAACTATAGATGGCGCAGTCCTCTCAGTTCTCTCCTGTATCGGTAGCCAATGAGCTCGCTGCTCAACATTCAAATACTTGGCTAATGCTTGTGGTAGCAGTTGCAGCGCACTTCAGAAACCCTCCACCTTCCCCAGCTCCACCTGTATAGATCTGCTACGGGGTGATCATGTATGCTATGGGGGTTATTCATATATGTGCAGCAGCAGTATTTCTTACATGCTCACAGCAGCATGTTGTGGAGTATTGGCAGTAGCAAGTCTCGGTACTTGCTCTGCCGCAGCAGCAGCAGCAGCGTAACAGATCTATTCCGCCAATCCCTCCGAGAGTTGTCATGATAGTAATGTAATTACAGAAATTATTTACAGATGTAATTACATGCATACATTTTTTTTAAATATAAGTAGAATGTAAAAACATTCATATAAAGTAATATAAAGTGGGACCGAAGAAAACAGAACTGATAGAACAAAGATGAAAATAGATGAGAATAGAGGAGATGAGACAAGAAGAGACCAGAAAAGTCCAGACCAAACTAGAAGAGAGAACAGACGAAAGAAGATGAGAAGAGAACAGATGAGACAAATAAATGAGAAGTGATGAGAAGAGATGAAACGAGAGAAAAGAAGAGATGAAACAAGAAAAGAAAATCAAGACAATCAAGTAGAGAAGTGAAGAAACAAGAGACAACTGAAGAAAAAAGAAGAGAATTGAATAGATGAGATGAGATGAGAACAGGCGAGAATAGAAAAGAAGCAATGAGAACAAAAGAGACAAGATGAGAACACGGGACGGGACGGGACGGGACGGGAAGGGAAGGGAAGGGAAGAGAAGAGAAGAGAAGAGAAGAGAAGAGAAGAGAAGAGAAGAGAAGAGAACTGGAGGGTAAAGCACAGGGAGGAGGGGAAGGACTCTGTTTGATGTAATCCAGGAAGTTAGTTCAGTAACTTAAGCCCTCCATCTTGAAAAAGAGCACAGCAGAGAACTGAAGGAGGCCCTTGTCTGCTGGGCGCAAGTTTTCCACATCTGTCTTCCGCGTTGTGCCTCTCTCTATAAACAGCCCCAAACTTGTTATGACTGCATGAGGATTTTTGGGAACGTTTTAACACTGATTGCATTTAAGCGTTAAATCATCCATATTAAAGTTACCAGAGTGAGAAAACAAATTACTGCACAGCATTCAGCTTCTCACAAAGATCTGTGTTTATGCAATGCGAGTCATTTCCATGCCCGCAATGGGGATACTTGTTATTCCTTCCTATATTGTTTTTTTCTTTCTCTCCACTTTCTTTGGAATGCTGTGCTCTCGATTTCTCCAGGACATCTGACAGGTCGCTGCTTTTGTCAACAATCTCACTGAGCTATAACCAGTACCTGATACCATGTTCCCCTTTGACAGTAACCTGGCAACTCACTGCAAATTTCTTGCTTTCCATGTGAAGTCCAAAGCAAACAGGGATGAACATTACCAACAACAAAGTTACTTTTCAATATTCGCTTGGCTGCTGTCAAAGCAACCCACGGGCTCCTCCTCTCCCCTCCTCAGGCCAAAGGCCCCTGGTTTTCCCTCTGTGTACTGTCAATTCTTTTATTGTGCAAACGACCAGAAGCCAACCCCAGTATGAGCTGCACTGAAAAGAATGTGCAGACTGTCGAGAAAGAAAGAGAGAGAGAAGATGGTAAAAGCAGTGGAGTTGTTTTATTGACTTAATTCTTTAATTCTGAAGTAAACTGATCTATGCAATGTTAGCATAAAACAGAAAGCTAATTCTCGTGCAACTTTAAGTGGTTACAGGCTGCATCAGGCTGATCTTTGACTGGTGGTCTATTGCACCTGTCATTGTGTGCCTCTGGTGGACAGAGTGGTAAACACTACTACATATTACAGTGTAGCACCCATTTTGGTGTCCGCATTGAATGATTTTATATGCATAGAAAGTATATTAAATGCAAGTAAAGTCTCAACTTTAATGTTTCAAACAACTTTTGAGAAAATAAAATGTGGGTGAAATAATTTCCATCATCCATGTCCATTCCATCATCATTCAGTGCAACTTTTTCTGACTTGTACTTGTTAAAACATATAAAAGAAAAAGTAATCATACTAAATCTTATTATATTTTAAATGATAAAAAATGTCTTGCTGACAAATAGGTAAAATGGTGGTATGAAGAATACTGGCAAAGATTATTAAAGATTAATTAGTTTTGGGGGGGCTGTACACTCTTAAAAATAAAGGTGCTTCAAAAGGTTCTTCAAGCGATGCCATAGAAGAACCATTTTTGGTTCCACAAAGAACCATTCAGTCAAAGGTTCTTTAAAGAACCATATCTTTCTTACCTTTTTATAATCTGAAGAACCTTATTTTGCCACAAAGAACCTTTTGTGAAACAGAAAGGTTCTTCAAATGTTAAAGGTTCTTTATGGAACCATTTAGAAAAAAAAGGTTATTCTATGGCATCGTGAAGCACCTTTATTTTTTAGAGTGTACTGTGATCCTTAAATCATAAAAAAGTACTGTAATGACACTTAATGGTTCTGGTTCTAAATATGCCTGAGATTTTTGGTGTTATATGAACTATTGTTACACTGAATTACATTTTAGTAGGTGTCTTCTGTAAATCATGGTAAAACAATTTTTTTTATTATTTTTACATTATTTTTTGGAAGAAAAAAAACTGTATTGAACTTTTATTGTTTTAATATGAGAAAACTTCTTTTCATTTTTGACAGAAAGAATAAATACTTCCTAATGGCTATGAAATTTTATTTTGCAATATTTATATTTATATAAAAAGGGGGGGAAATGAATGTGCAGTAAGGGATATGTAGTTGTTTAAATAAATAAATAAAATGTATTTATTAATATTTAAAAAAAAATTATATTTATATAAATGTATATTTATTCAATATAAAATAATTAAAATCATACTAAAATCATTATTATTAAATATAATTGACTTATCTATGCTTACTAAATATATTTATTAAAAACAACTCTCTCACTGTCTTTTTTGTCTCTCCTTCTTTTATGTACACAAAGTACAGTATCTTACAATAACTGGGAATCTGTCAGCAGTCAGCTTGTTGAATGTGTATCTGTACAATACCAACAGATTAACACATCTGTGCCGAACTGCCAGACAGACTGTAGATGCTCAATAAAACATAGGCAGTAGAGTCAAATTACACACTGAATTACATCACCACACACATGGCCAATCCTGCACTGTTTTTCTGTACCATTCCATTACATATAGAAATCGGCAATTTAATTCAATTAAAACTTTCAAACATCCTAATTGGAAACAACTGCCTGGAAAAATAGATTTACATAAACAAAATAATTTCAACAGATTACATCTAATATTAGCCATCTGGCCGCTATTAAGGCCACAATAATAATAACAATACAACAGGATGAGGACAAAAAGACTGCGGACTATTTGGGTTAAATGTCTATTCCCATTTAATTTAAGAAAATAAACATCTCTGTGTTTGCAAGTGCACACCTCAACTGCTCTGTGATTCTAAGCTAATATGGCTGAAAATGTTTTACTCTGACTCAGGATAGAGAACACATGTTGAGGGAATGTTCTAAAAGTGAAAGGAGCTTGTGGTTTTAGGAGTTTTCAAATGAAACAAAGCTAATTCTTTCAGATTTGCATCTCCATAACCAATGCTGCCTTTTATGACCAAAAGGCAATGACATTAAAATACTGTAACTAACACAGTATGGCCTAGATGAATACAAACCAAAAACATATTACATATTATGTGACCTACCGGGTATAACGCAGAAACACTTTGACATACATATAAAATCTGGCAAAAATAGTAAGTAAATCAATTTTTCACCTTTTAGAAAGCCTTTGCTTACAGTTATTATAAATACTCTGAAATTATACATTTGATCAAATCTGATATATTTCATAACCAAGTGCAATAAAGTGCAATAAAGTGCATTTCTATATCATTCCTTTTCTGTCATTAAACACTGGAATATATATATTTTTTTAATTTAAAAATAAATTGTATTTCTTTAAAAAGAGAGAGAGAGAAAAGTTTAACCACAGTCTAACTCTGAATGTTGATTGATTACAGTGTTGAATGCTGGGTAAAAGAGATATGCCCATTGCTGAAAAGCAATTAATTTCAGTGTTTGGAGGCAAGCACGTCCTCTGGCCTATTGGGCGGAACTGAAGGAAACCAATTGGAAACTTGAGTCACACATGACTTTAAATGTCAGACTCAAGGTAGCATTGAGCTGGCTAAAAGAACTGAGAGACTGTAGAGATTGCTGCTGCATGCATCATTAGGGAAACACATGAGCTGATTATGAATGGAGATGATCAGTACCCAGGCACACCCTTCATTTGCAGTGCATTGTGGGGAAGTGCACTGGCATCACGCACTAATCTCAGATCAGCCTACATAGGTCTCAGTTAGTTTAGAGACACACTGAGTGAACAGGTCAAATATGTTACTTGGAGCTTTGTGAGAACTAAAATGCATCTCTAAATAATATACTAACTCACTTTAGTTTTAATTATTACCTAAAGGGGAATATTGGCTATTAATTATGCATGCACGTCTATTATTTTTACATTTACTTTACCTTTGGTGTTACCTAAAACACACCAAATTTTAACAGCACTAATGATTTAATGTTTACTTTAAATGAAATCTTTAGCAAATCTTAAAATGAACAAGATGCACATTTCATACTATACATTACTCTGATGCCTAAAATCACTTGCAGAATTTACTGTAAAAAACTGATTGTTATTTATTTATTTACATAAAACAGTACATACAGCCATAACAAGAAAATAATTATGGGCTCACCAGTCACTTTAAATGAAATCTTTAGCAAATCTTAAAATGAACAAGATGCACATTTCATACTATACATTACTCTGATGCCTAAAATCACTTGCAGAATTTACTGTAAAAAAACTGATTGTTATTTATTTATTTACATAAAACAGTACATACAGCCATAACAAGAAAATAATTATGGGCTCACCAGTTTGTGATTTTAACTATTTTAATATTGTGCATCCCTACATATAATCAACAGTGGTTTAACATTTTATCAAATTTAGGGTCATTTTGGCAAACTGCAGTTAGAATCAATACATAATAACAGTATGGGCAGAGCTGCCTTGTAAAACATGACAGAGACAGACAGGCCAAATCTTTCATCTTCGTCTCTGTCTGTTCACTCAGCGCTCTGTAGCCATGGTTTCACGGCAGCATTTCACTGGCAACCCCAAATAAGGTGCATGAACATCCCCACCCCGCTCTTACCCCTGTCTGAGTCCATGTCAATCATTGCTTGATCTGACTTAATCCACAGGTAAGACCAGGGCTTTGAAACTGACAGAACACTGGTGCTGTGAATCAGCCTGTCAATTACCCACCAAGGCGTCCTGATTCTATTCACCAGGACTTCCAGTGATATATCAGTGTACAGAAAGATGTACTCAAGTTTTTAAATCAGGTAAACATACTTAAGATTAGCTTGTCAGGTCAGGATGCTTTATCCAAAGACACAAAAATGTGACTGGCAGTAAATATAAGATGACACTTGGAATACTAATATTCTGCTTGTTATGGCTGATATTAAAATTCGATACTATTTTGTCTAAATAAATAATAATAAAACACACACACACACACAAAAATCATTTTAAGAGAATTTAGGCATCACAACATTATAATTTTTAAAGATTTGCTAAAGATTGTATTTAACAGGGTTAAATCAGTGTCTTTAAAGATTACCTTTAAATTGGAAAATCAAAATAAAATCCAACAATTATATTATTGAATTAAAAAACAGCCAATAACTATGGTACTGATATATGACGTATCCCCAAATGATTCCTCTGTCACTAATACGGCTTATATATGTGTCTGTTCTAGTATTTCTGAGAAATTCAAAAGAGCATAATCTTTCAAACGGCCTTCATCAATAATACACAGCACTGGATTTTCAAGTAAGCATCACTGACTAGAATAAAGTTGCTCCTTAAAAGAAGATTTATTTATTACACTTAAGAGCATTTTTAAGAGTGATCTCTCGGGCAAACCTGAGCTATGCAAGAATCCAATTATCCTTCAAATGAAGAGAATGACCTATCATCTTCTAGAGGTTCACTTCATCTAAATGGTTTGTGCTCTTGCAATGTCCAACTGTAAAGTAGTGTGCTTGAGCTAAGGTGCATAAGATCAAGAATTTTAGCTAATTAAATAATGATGTGTGATCTCAATATGAACATGGCATTGTGCCCTACTTCCACAAAAATAATCTTCCAATTTCTGCAGCAGACAAAGAAACTTGTCCCCTTTAGAAAGACGTAAAATAAGAGGATAGATCAAGATTGCACCAGGTAATCTCTCTCGATAGATAAATATCGATTAAAATATTCAAAGCGATCTACAAAATGCAAAATATGTCCAAATCATGTCCAGATATTAAAAAAAAACCAAGGTAAGACCAAGGAGCTTGCTGTCCTTCGCCAACAAAGCCCTCCACCCTAAGGCAGTCTATGTAAGATTACAGGATTCCAATGAGTGACAGTGGTCATACAGTATCTATACATCAGATAGTGACAGGAAGCCGGGGGTCTGGGGGGAAACGGTATACCCTTTCTCCATAGCCTCAGGAAGAACTCTGCAGGAGGAGGGGGTCCGAGCGCATCTTGCAGGAAGCCAGCGGCAGATTTATATGCCGTTGATCAAGTTGCGAGTGAGTTATAGCCGGAGACCCCTCCCTGTCCACAGGCCCGACGCTATATCAACTCTTGCCCGACAGGCAGAGTGTCTTATTCTCAAATCAGACATCCATTACAGAATAATAGGGTTGAATAGAAGGGTTGAGTTTCCCTATGGGGGATTAGCCACCCATAATTTACTATCCATAACTTGAATGTGAGGTAATTCATACCCCTTACCCCGACGGTGCCCTTGTCAATCAATTGCGGGAAGCGATGGGGGGAAACAAATAATGATAAATGAGGTTGTGTTATTCTTTTTGGGGGTATTGAGGGATTACATCGAGGAAAGTGAGGGGGGGGGGGTACATTTATTTGCAAATGCTGTCTGATTACTGCAGGTTAGAGATATGCATTGACATGTAACTTGTGTAATAATAGAACCTGATCGTGTGATGGTGGTAGTGGCTTAGTGGGGAAGGTTCTGAACTAATCATGGGAGGTTTGATTTTAGTTGGAGGCACTTAATGTATCATGGGACTGTCCCTGCAAATATTATACTGTATTAAAATAAATAAATAAATAAAATAAACAAACTATTGTCAGAGTCGGTGTTATCCTTGTCAACAAAATTACTAATGAAGATGTTCATTCATTTTTTTCTTGATTTTGTCAACGATACACCAACATGGAAAGAAAAGTGTGCATCATGTCAATACTTGACAAAACATACATATACATATACATATATATATATATATATATATATATATATATATATATCGGCTCCTGTCCCCACACTGATTTACGGATGTGTGCTGGATTAAATGCCAACATCCCTGTGTTAATGTTTCTCAGTCCGAGTTGTGTAATGGCCAAAAACAGCTTTAGAAGGAGCAAGTTGAGGTGAAAATGATTTCTTAAGGCTATATATAGGCTATATATCCGCAGTCCTGCAGGCTATTCATTTTTACACTTATAATGCAAAACCTTTAGGTTATCTGTGACATCACATCCACAGTCCATCCACAGTCCATCCACATCTGCACACAAAAGTCATTAAGGAAAACCTTTTATAACCTTATTGGCTGACTTTATGCAACTTCCGGGAGTAATGGCAATCAGGTTTTCTTATCCGCTTGTTAAGTCGTGACGTATCGAATACAAGCCTCTACAATGTTTCAACTAAAAATATTATCTCAGCAGCTGTTTATGAGCTTTATTCCTTTTTTAAAACATTTTAAAACATGCACATTGATATGTTCATAAATTTGCATATTTACTTTTGTTTTCTAAACATTTATGTCAATATTGATATTAATCAATACTTAATATTTTTGGAAGGACAGAAATTTTCATTGCAAGGCATAAACACATTTTCAAAAATTTTTGCACACATTTTTATGGAGACTGGATCTGAACTCAGATAATTGAAAAAAAATACTTTAAAGGAGACATACTATGCCCCTTTTTACAATATGTAATATAAGTGTCTGGTGTCCCCAGAATGTGTCTGTGAAGTTTCAGCTCAAAATACTTCACAGATAATTTATTATATCATTTTGAAAATGCCTATTTTGAGTGGAAGCAGAAACATGCTGTTTTTTGGGCCTGTGTCCTTGGTTGGTAGATGCACCGGGGACCTGATTATAGCACTTAAAACCTGGAAGTCAGATTTTCATGATATGTCACCTTTAATATGGTTGATATTCTTCAAATAACCATGGAAACATCATGTTGTGTTAAATCATGCTTCATATTTTTCTCACATTGTATATATAATTAATAATTATAATAATTCCTTACATTTATATAGTGCTTTTCTGGGCACTCAAAGCGCTTTACATAGAAGAGGGAATCTCCTCAACCACCACCAGTGTGCAGCATCCACCTGGATGATGCGATGGCAGCCATATTGCGCCAGAATGCTTACCACACACCAGCTTATTGGTGGAGAGGAGACAGAGTGATGAAGCCAATCAGCAGATGTGGGGATGGCTAGGAGGCCATGATGGTCAGAGGCCAATGGGCGAATTTGGCCAGGATGCTGGAGTTACACCCCTACTCTTTTTCGAAAGACATCCTGTGATTTTTAATGACCACAGAGAGTCAGAACCTCGGTTTAACATCTCATCCGAAAGACGGTACTTTTTGTCAGTATAGTGTCCCCGTCACCACACTGGGGCGTTAGGACCCACACAGACCACAGGGTGAGCACCCCCTGCTGGCCTGACTAACACCTCTTCCAGCAGCAACCTAGTTTTCCCAGGAGGTCTCCCATCCCGGTACTGACCAGACTCAACCCTGCTTAGCTTCAGTGGGCAACCAGTCTTGGGCTGCAGGGTAATATATGAAAGATATAGCTGCCTTTATGTTTTAAGAAGGTCCCTCACGAGCGGATGGAGACCATGGAATCAAAAAGTTTGAAAACCCCTTAAATAAATATTTTCAGATCATTTATTTTGCTAAATGGCACAAAATGATGTTTTGTTAGAGATGGTCTCTTCCTTTCTAAGTTGGGAGTTCTGAGTAGCCAGCAACGAGGACACGACTTTTAGCTGACATAATCAGATCTGATCTCAAATTAAAAAAGAAAAAAAGGTTTGTCAGCTTTTTTCTAATTCTGAGCTAATTAGATTCTCGCATTCATAAAATTCCATGCTGAACCACGCGCTCATAGGCCCAAGCAGACCATTTAGTAATGATTCCATCAGAGCAAATATCAAAGTGTCAATCTGGTGCCTGGCATGGAAACAAAGTTGACGCAGGGAAAGTGAAGGACATTAAGCTCCGGATATGTCAGCTAAAATGTCATTAGTGCAAGTTGAGAGTCTCTCATTACACAATAGTGGTTAACGGAGAACAACAGTAAATGCCACAGCTGAGGCTGATCCTATCACACCCGCAGGCTATAAGAGCTGAACCTGGTGCTAATCTGACAGGACTGCTCTCCATCTGCATGAACAGGGCTGTTATGATAAGTCACTCTTACATACTCCACAATAGGCTCAACCTGTGGTCATTGTGACAGATTCAAGCAGATGAACAGGAATTGTAAAAGAACTGGCTTTCAGAACTAGCTGTGTTCTTTCACGTGTGATTTCTATGCTAGTTCAGCTGATGTTCTAACCTTGCGAGCATCTTCACTCCCAAATTCAAAGTGCCTTATTGTGAAACCAAAGCAGTGAACAACAAAACCTCTTTTTCTTCTTATGTTTGTGTTATTTAACTTTCATCTACTTCAGAAAGTTTTCTCAGAAGTTTCAGAAAAGTGGGTCTAAGAACACAAACTTGAAGCAAGGACATGGCATAATCTACGGCTCCTTTTACAAACTTATAATTAACTATTTTCCATATTTATGTTCTCTAGATTGTTCGCTCCTACAAATAGCGACTTGGTCTCTTTCTAAATCCCCTCTCAACACTTCAAACGCATCAGTGGACCGCTGGATACCCTCCAGGCTCATTTCCCCCAGGTTTGGTGGCATGATTGTCATTGCAGCACATCTAAAAAAAAAAAAGTTTGGGAAAGTGGAGCCAATTTTAATCTCAATTATAGTATAAACATTTGGGTCGAGCATAGCTACTCAGAGAAAGAGCGTTAGTGGTACATAGAATTAGTAGATAAAACAGACAAATTAACTATTTAAATCGTTACAGAGCCAGTGTCATAGTATTAGTAATAGTATTTATAATAGTACTTTTCATTAATCTACTAATAAATGGATCAAATTAAAATATACTTTTAAGCAAGAAATTCTCTATATTAAACAATATTAATGACAGACAGAGAAAACTATGTGAAAACTATTTAAAATTCTATACAATAACAAGAACACAACAACAATTTGAAATGTTTTCAGTCATACAAAGTGTGACACTATTTGTTTTTTCATCCACATATTTGTATGCCAATTTTGGAAATTATAACAAAAATTCCAAAGTTATCATAAAAAGCATACTGCGTTTGTTTGAGGTTGATAGATTCTTTACCTAAAAACATTTACCAAGCAAACTCAATGCCACTTACTACTACTACTATTATTATTGTTATTATTAAATTTGCAACTCTGATTAAAACTATAGCTAACTACTTTTTGACTTCTCTGTAAGATTGACTTAAAATTAAAATAAAGACAATGAGATTCCAACACACTCCCATGGCAATTCATAACTATTTTACAATTTGGCAAATTGGCAGTGGCGGCTCGTCTGGGGAGGCAGGGGAGGCACAGCTTCCCCATAATTTTGAGGTGAAAATGGGAGGACGACGATTTATTGTTAATAAAATGCACAATTCATTTCAGTTCATGTCTCAGAATGTGTATTTTTTTTGTTTGTAATTTCACAGTTGTAATACCATAACGTGAAAGCGCCGCTTTTCTATCGCGAATGTACCGAATCTGCTGATGTAATTACAACCGCTAGGTGCTATAGAAGGGTAGGGGGAGGCCGGGGGAGCGCTGAGCTCTCGTGCCTCCGTTGGTACCATCGAGTGTTCACTTTCAGCGCTGAGGAGTGTTGAGAATAGAACCCTCGTAAGGGAGGCTAGCCTCCCTTCTGATATCAACCAAGCATCATAGAGATGTAAATTACGTGATATTAGTTTGAACGTCTCCAGCTACGCCGATAATGTACCAAGTACTTATGAGTAGCGATACTGAATATTTGATTGCCAACAGATTTACCAAGCTGTCATTCAAACAGTATATATACAAATTTAGGGAAAACAGCCTAAACTGGATATAGGCTACAGCAGTCGGCTTAATTAAATGGCGCAACAGGCAGCTCTCTTTTAACACAGACTTTTAAGAAGGGATGGATGTTTGCTTCAAGTGATAGGCCAGGTAAGTGAAATTATATTATCTTGCTGCATATATGTCGATTTCTTTACGTTTTTTGTCTAAAAGCAATCAAAAAGCCATTTTAAATGGTTAAGCAAATAATAATAATAAGAAGAAGAAGAATTGGCAGGGATCCCAGACCAATACAATTAGTGTGCCTCCTCTATTTTAAAAACGACGAGCCGCCACGGCAAATTGGTGGTGAATTCCTATAATTAAATGTCATTCATAAATGAGATTTATTAATCACATTCTCATTCTTAAGGCAGAATGAAACCATAATAAATGTCAAATTTGTATAATAATTAGAATATATTTCTACCTATTTTAGTATTAGGACTATTGTCATCATTACACTTCTATACACCGATTTTATTTTTATGGCCCACCTTGTGGCCCTCTGAGAGTCCTCAAACTAAAACCAACCTAATTACGCAGCTTCCTTAAGACCGACTAGTCAACTCTTCGTTCAGGCAACTCACAATCTGAAGTTGATTTTAAAAATATGCAGTTTGCACATCCTTCTACCGCTCTTTGCTTTCATCTGTGCCGATTTCCCACAATATAAACACGCCATTGTGTTGTGTTGTTCTAGTACATCAGTGTTCGGGCTCAGGGATCAGTTTGTCAAAACTCCCTGTAGTAGAACGAAAATAAAGATCTCTCTTCCCTCCTTTGTCTTTCCTTCTCTCTCTTGGTTTCTCACTCTTCCTCGTGCACTCCTTGGCTCTCCTCCTGGCTTGTCAGCTGCCAGAGGCTGACGTCTCCTTTCATGTTCCATGCCCGGCGAGGGCTTTGAACATTCGTTTGATTCTTTTAAGATAATAGCTGGTTAGCTGTCAGGGAGAGGATGATCAGTTAAAACCTTAATCACTGCCTGTCGACTTGCATGACAGTTTTTTTTTCTCCTGCCCCTTCCTTCTGCCTCTAAAATTAATCCGGGTAGCAAGGCAACAGCAAACACAAGCACACAGTTGTTGGTTGGAAGGGTAAGCAGGGGTGGGAGTGAGAGCGAGTCGGATGTTTTTCAACCGCTCTAAGAGGTCTATGTTGGGTTGGTTAGCAGAAAGGTCATGATGGATCTACTAGTCCCCCTTTCTTCATGTAACCTGTCACCTGCTCCTTATACCTGCCAACCTAAGAACAGAGAAAACGGCCCTGATCTCCCTTACCTGTCAGCATATAGCACTCATGTGACATGGTCTGCCAGGTGCAGGAGATCTTCTTATAGGCCGTAGAGAGAGATGGCCTTGATCAGTCAGGCTGAAGAGCAGAGCACTGTCAACCAATGACATTCTAAAGCCAGAGCGGGAACGTCATTCAGAAAGTACATGTACATGACACATGAAGCAGAGTTTTACTTGTATCAAACAATAAAGAGTGCAGTTAGAGAAAAACTAAAAGTTTTTCAATGTAAAAAGACTAAATATTTACTAACACTGCTGAATGATATCTTTAGCAAATCTCAAAATGAATGTCAAATTTTCATTTTTATTCACTATCATTAACATTTTGGGGTCGGTAAGATTTTTAAATGTTATTGAATGATGATGGTAAAGTAATTTTCAGCAGCCATTACTCCAGTCTTGCGTCATATGATCCTTCAGAAAACATTAAATTTTCTGATCTGGAGCTCAATAATTTTTTTCACTAATATAAATAATATCATCAATAATAATAAACAGTTGCACTGATTGAAACGGTTGTGCTGCTTAGCTATTTTATTTTTTTTTTCAGAATTCTTTGAATAATAGAAAGTTCACTTCTTTGAAATAGGAATATTCTGAAACATAAATGTCTTTATTGACACTTTTGATCAATTTAATGTATCTTCGCCAAATTAAAGTTCTTTTTGAAAAAAAACACACAAATACTTTTGACTTGCTAGCCATGTTTAGTATTTTATTTAACAGTTATTTGGATAAAACAGTACAGAATTATTACTATTGGTTAAACATAATGTGGTTTATCAGCCCGTAGACTTTTGATATCCATGCATCCCTAGTGCTAAATATCAGTTAGAATCATGTAATATGCATTTCAGACAAATTAGACACTTCACAAAAAAAACAGCTTTGAGCTCCAAGCAAAATCAACTATCATAACCACTATTATAATTTGGGGTGATACAACAATGAAAGGTTTACATAACAGTGCTCTTGAAAGACTAACTGTTAATTTTTGATAGTTTGGCATACTATGGTGGTCTATTTTGTATAGTTCTCAGGTGCATCACTGTTACTGCATGATGCAGAGGTTATCGGGGGGAGAATTGTGACATTGTTTGCATGCTATAGCCTTCATCTCCAAACAAAGACACTCTGAACTTTTCAGTCTGTGCAGCAAAACATTACGAAGAGAATCACAAAAAATAATGCCATTCAGCACTGCAAGGTTACCACAAGCCACAAATATTAATGGATCTGAACAAAACAAACCAATATCAAAGGTCGTCTTCAATAACAGAGAGTACAATAGCAAAGCATATAAGCATAGTTAAGGCAGACTTTAAGTCATGGCATTAAATAAATATTCAAAAAATGTATAATATAATATATAATATAATATATAATATTATATAATAATCAAAAAATGTAAGCAAACTGCTTTGATTTTATAAACTGTCAGCTGAGGTCATCATGTGTTTCTCGCCTGAGCCTTCAGGTCTCCAGCGCAACTGATGTCTAAATAATTGCTGCTTTCTCTCTAATATTAATCTAAGTTAGGTCCTCTTGAAGTCACGAAGAGTGTCTCATCGCCTGTTGCATTAAAGTCACCTCAGAGCCACTGAGAACCAGACAGTGTTGTGACAGAACGACACAAGGGGATTTAAATACATAATATGTGACAATGCAACAAGTCGGCAGAGGGATGCAAGCACGGGCAAAGTGCCATATAAGCTGCCAGCTCCACTGAAGGCTTCATCCGAGGATCTGTGGCAGGATCCTGAAAGTCGTCAAAGGCGGCTCAGTTAGCAGACGATGGGTGCATGCTGCATGTGTCTTCTCCTTATTCCTCTCTTTCATCAGACCCAGATTTAGAAGTGACAGTGCTTTGCCTGACAAAGGGATTTGTAATATCACTGAGAGAATATGCTTCAGTCCTTATTATTTCACATTATTCCTGGTAATGAATCTTAAAACAAGATATGGCGCCTAAATTGCTCTAGTTGTACCGTGTGTGTCCCGTGTGTGTGAGCACAGAAAATGACTAGAATATACATGCAGACAAACGTGCAAATAAATAAATAAATACATACAATCGTAAACACGTCAGAGGTTGTCGGTCTGTCATTGTTTGCAGTTTCTAGGGTTGGAAGACTGCAAAAAAAAAAATGGGAAAGAAAACAGGATAAATTGGGGTTTACGGCACAAAAGCCCACTAATCCTTGCATTTGGATATTTGAAACAGAAGCTCCGGAGAGAAAGCATCAAAGACAGCTCTAAATTAGCCTGTGAAAAAAAAAAACAGAAGAGAAGCCTGCCGATTTCCACCAGTGTGAAAAGACAAGGGAGCTGCAATCTCCTAGGGGCCCAGATTAGAAACATATACTCATTATTCTCTCTCAGTGGGTGTCTAAACCCCAAAAATCCTGCTTCCACGGAGAGCACTGAGACATGTTAACCCCGCCGCTGCTCTCCCTTTGTAGCTGTGCATCGTTAGCCACTCCGCAGTCGCATCTCGAAGAGGAAAACCTGACGAATGCTGGCAATTAGAACTCAGAGTATGTGCTTGTTCAGATCCATGAGTGGAACAGTCTTAAACACATTACAGAGGAAAGTTAAACAAAAAGACAAGGGTGCACATGTCTATATGCAGTAATCATCTTGTTTTCTTTTTTTACTTCATCATCATTCCCTTTCCATGAAAAGCAACATTTGGCTTTCACAGGAAGCCCTTGCCCCTGAAGCTTCCCTCTAAAGAACAGCACCACTCAAGATTGTGAAGATGAGCATGAATAGGCCTAATCGCTATGGGTCATCAAGTACGTGTTTACTCCTGACACATGAAAGCGGGGATGAGCGGGCTAAAAATATTAATAAATAAATACCTGAAAACATTTCCCCCCTGAGCAGGGATAGTGTCGAGTGCTGCATTCAGACGAACATGAATGGAAGTGAGGTGCAATGGAATAAGAGGAACAGGTTCTCCAAAACCCCTCCCGCAGTGACCTCTGAAATGGGTTTGTGGCGAAAGGCCAGGTCGTGGTGAATTGATGAAAAGTCTGGTTTCTCTGTTCTTGAGGAACTATCTGTGACAGCTGGAGTGTTCAAGTATGTGAACATCATGGTGCCATTCAGCAGATCACAGCATTCCAAGGAACTTCAATTAACATGGCAGACAACGAGCGGGCTAAAAATATTAATAAATAAATACCTGAAAACATTTCCCCCCTGAGCAGGGATAGTGTCGAGTGCTGCATTCAGACGAACATGAATGGAAGTGAGGTGCAATGGAATAAGAGGAACGGGTTCTCCAAAACTCCTCCCGCAGTGACCTCTGAAATGGGTTTGTGGCGAAAGGCCAGGTTGTGGTGAATTGATGAAAAGTCTGGTTTCTCTGTTCTTGAGGAACTATCTGTGACAGCTGGAGTGTTCTAGTATGTGAACATCATGGTGCCATTCAGCAGATCACAGCATTCCAAGGAACTTCAATTAACATGGCAGACAATATCTTCATGCGTGTATGCTGGAAATGACACGAAACATACGTTTCTTGCTCATGAAGTTGAATGACAATGAAAAACATCACAATTTCATGCACTTGAAAGATTTCTGTACTTATAACTCTGAAAATCTTCAAACAATAATTTACCTGAGCGATAATTCAAAACAATAATGAAAGCAAATCCTTTTACCGTTGACTCAGATACGTGCCTTCTAATATTGTTCTCGGGATTAATCGTGGTTCATAGACAGGAACAGTAAATATTTAAGATTCTGCTATTTTGTTCAGATTGAATTAGTGTTTATCTCATTAGAGGCTCATCTGGCACGACAAGGCAGCCATGCCATGTGATTTCAGAAGTTTAGTAAATAATCCACCCCTTGCCTTTGAAGTCTAATGACCTAGAATGGCTAATGCTGTTTAGTACCCAAGGAAAGTAATGAGAGTTTGATTCACTGATGTGTTGTAGTGCAAGCCGTGAGACCGATGCTGAAGGAGAGACTGAAGGATGTTGTACTGTATTCCCTGCCACAACAGGGGAAGCATTAAAGCAGTAGTTCACCTAAATATGAACAACAGTCACCCTACTGTTGTTCCAAACTATTTTGAGTGTCTTTCTTCCACTGACTATCCTATGAAGAATAGCTTAGCTGCTCACTTGCTCAATGATATACACTACAATTTGGTAAGATTGTTTTTAAATGTTTTTGAAAGATGTCAAAAGATGTCTATTATGCTCACCATGGATGTATTAATTTGATCAAAACCACAGTAAACAGTAATATTGTGAAATACTTTTCCATTGTAATATTTTCTAAAATGCGAATTATTTCTGTGATGGCAAAGCTAAATTTTCAGCGGCCATTACTCCAGTCTTCAGTGTCACATGATTCTTCATAAATCATTCTAATATGCTGATTTGGTGCTCAATAAACATTTATTATTGCTATCAATGTTAAAAACAGCTGTGCTGCTTATTATTTTTGAGGACACTGTGAAATGTTTTTTCTTGAATGGATTTAATGCATACTTGTTGGATTAAATTATTTCTTTCTTTCAAAACAAAAAACTAAATCTTACTGACCGCTAATTTTACAATATGTAAATAGTCCAAATGTTTTGTTCACCATATTTTCAAGTCTTCAACTGAAAAGAATAAATAAAAATGGATATCACTACTTCTTCACCAATTCTGAGAAGTTGAGTTAGCATGAGAGTCTCAGCTAAGTTAGCAGCTTTTCAGTAAACAACAACAATCCCTTAAAAAAAAAGAACCTCATTTAGAACATGTCAGTCTAAACATCCCCTAATATTTATCCTGTTTTTTTAGGATCTCAAGTACTGTGAATCCATAGTTGTGTCAGGGGATTTGTGGACACTAATGGCCCTTTCCTACCTTTCAGCAGAGAACAAAGACCAGTGACCTTTCACTCTCACAGACCACAGAATTAAGGTCAACAAGTGGGCAGATGTCAAAGGGTCAGCAGGGGAAGGATGGAGTACATTGTTGCAGAGAAAAAAGGTCCGGCCAAGAATGGCCAGTGCACCCATCCAAACTCACACAATATGCTTCCAAAAGCAGCACTTCTACCCCCTCAGACCTCTCACTCCTTGTTCCCCCTCCTCACCTCCTGTGTTCTTCGTTTGGTCCAGGCAGAATTGCAGCATGCTGTCATGCCTTGGTAACAAGCTGATCAGAACAGGCCAGGCTACCTCGTACAGACAGTAGCAATTATTGCAATCAACAGCTCGGTCCAATTATAACTTCCTGCTCATTATGCCCAAGGGGCCCCATGGTCCAACTTTCAAGAAAATTAAGCGGCTGCCTCACTTTGCATAACTTAATTTGAAATGACAGGGTGTGACATCAAGGGCTTCTGACCCTGCCAGCAACCGGCCCCATGTGTGGCAACAATTTACACTGCCAAATTGCTCCCAGGCTGCCCTTGGCCGAGGATGAGCCCCCTCAAAACACTAGCTCCCCCCCAAACGAGAACGGTTGGCTGCAACATCCCAGTAAAGGAATCTAACCACACCGGGATCATGTTATGCTCCTCTCTGGCTGAAAAATGGAGGAGATGCATCTGAATAGGAGCTGGATATGCTAAGATGGTATACTAAGAGGTGCTATAATAGTATAAATAAAATCTACAGTTTATTTTCAATTGCCCTGACTGCTTGTGAATGCACACTCCATTCAATTTTCATTTTTGTTACAGGTGTCCTATTTCTGGTTGCACTTTAGAGGTTAAAGTGTTTTTTTTTTAAAGTTTAAACAAATTTAAGACTGTACTTTTTAAAAGCACACATAGAAGTATTTTTCATTACAAAACAATTATTCAACCAGTACATTTAAAAAGAAAACTGATCAAAACTAGCTATTATATGCGGCAGATATGCTATTTTTCAGATTAAAGTCATTTACGAAGTCCTTTCTTACTATCAGTGATCTTAGTTTGGCCTGGTCAGGTCTGCTGATGTAAAAATGTTCCATATCAAATAACTTGCAATGTTATTTTAGATATAGGTAACACAGAATTCTGAAGTGGGCATGTAAATCTAAGAATTTCCTATTGACTTAGATTGTTAAAATATTTGCCAAAAGCAATGACATAATTGTAATACTTGCATAAGGAATGTGATTAGTCTTCAGTTTTGCAAATAAATGCATATTGTAAAATGTTTTTTTCTTTTTTTTACCTTTAAATACATGTTATCACCAATCTCTCAATCTCTTTCTCTGTAATTCATATTTAATTTTTGTCAGTTTTATATCAAAAATATTCTACACATTACAGCTGCCTTAGGAATCAAAAATCTCATTTAACCTAACACAATGAGTGCATGTCAAGTTCTCCCACTGCATTCAACAACAAAACTCATATTATTGTTGTAGAAATTAAAGAAATTCAGATTTGACATTATCTTCAACGTCCAGGTAAAAAAAAAAAAAAAAAAACAGCATTACGAAACTTTGCCAAATTTAGCAAAAAAAAGTAAAGTGTCTCCTGTGCTTGTTTTCACTTGTGCTGAATAAAGGAGACACGTTGGTGACGGTAACTATGTTCCCTGATTAGAACAAAATAGAGAAAAAAAGTGATATCTTTAAACTCCTGCTGGCTCTCTCATGAGGCTCCTCACTGTTGGGTTTCTTAATTATTATTTTTTTCCTCCATTACACAAAAAAAAGGGAAAATAGGACATTTTTGTGAGTATCTTGGTGCAGCATGTTTCATTAATGCGAGGCTGATAAATTGTCGTCGGCGTAATTAAAGTTAACTGATGAGGACATACGTAGAAATGTTTTGTTAGCAGGCTAAGAGACGGATGAAGGCAGTGAGTAATTGCTTTGGATTAATTATTTGGATATGGGGTACTTGTGAGTCCACCGCTCCTGAGGGGGTTCTGGGATAGCTGAGGGCGGGATGCGAGGGAAGGGCTTCTGTATGAGAACGTGTCCGGAGCTCCTGTCTCACTGCAGACACAGATAGCAGGACAGGCCCTCAGCAGTGTCTAAAACCAGGTAGATCTATTTAAAGTTTAAAAAAAATAAAATAAATAAAATAAAAACCCTGATAATCACATGCTAAACCAGCAATAGACAAAAAAAACACATTACCTGATTAGAGAGGTTAATCAAGTTGAAGAAAAAAACTTGGGATGAGAAAGTCTTGAGATATTGAAGTTACTTAAAAAACAAAAGACAATCTGATTGGTCTCTTGGTCCTGCTGCTCGGGGGAAGAAAGTTTGATTTGTAATTCATTAAATGTAGGCCTACCTATAATTTCAGGACACAACGATCTTGACGCACAAGTCAAAACCAAATAAAATAAAACGAAAGCAGAATTAAATTCAAAACTTTTTATCTCATTCCCTTAGATTGTGGCGATTTTTGTATGTACATGCACTGGTGTTTTAATTTTGGGGCCCATGGACCCTTTCAGAAAATTCGAGAAAAACAATAAATATTTCACACAATTTGTTTTTAGGACTATCATATACATTATACATATTTCACTGCTTTTTTCATAATGTTACTTTGGATTTACATTTATTGTAAAAAGCGCTTCACATACAGAACATATAAATATATATATGTGACTTGTAAAAGTAAATAAATAAATCAATAATAATAATTTGTGTGCGTGTGTGTGTGTGTGTGTATACTGTGTGATAATTTAAAGTCAAAGTGTTTCCAAAGTATCAATATATCATCTGGTAATAAAATAAATTCTGAATTAATCGAGAAGCACTTTTTTAATTTTTTCTTCTCTTTCTTTCTTTCTTTCTTTAACAAGGTAGTCATATCTGAGAGTCTTTAGCATGAAAAAGTTTGAAAACCCCTGCACTAGTGCATCTCATCTGTGTGTAAACTAAACAATAAAATATAGAAAAACAGCCCCCTTCACTTCCCTACTGTTTGTATTACTCTGCCCAAGCATTCAACCGTGGCCTACCTTTCACCCCCGCAAAAAAAAAAATGCAAGCAAGAAACAAAGAACGGAGGGAAAACAGAATGAAAAGAGACTCCCGGAGCAGGTAGAACCATCTGTGCAGAATATCCATCCCAGATGTCAGGGAATCAGCCACCAGCCAGGATCACCTTACATAAGTAGTTTGCCATGTGAAGAAATAATTTAGCCATATTATTAATTGACGGTAAACTTTCCCAAGAATCCAGAGCCCTGGCTGCTGCCTCACAGGTGGGTTCTTTCACTCACAGGAACCGAGTGGGTAAGCGGACCCTGATCAAAGGGGAGATTGACATAAATAAAGAGCCTGCAGGAATGCATTGTGCAAACAAAATATGAACAGGGCCTCCAAACATTCCCCATGAGTGTGTGAAGAGATCAGGGGGCAAGGGTGGGTGGAGTTAACAGAGGAGGGGGGAGTAAAAGAAAATCCATTTTCTATCCCCTCTTTTTTCAATATACTCTCTGTACTTTTTTTGCTCTTCAAGGGGCACAACTATTTGACAAAGATGGAGAGAGAAATTGCCCTGTTTTAGACAGTGAACGACAAGTGCACTTTGAAGTGAGCCGATAAATGTGCATCAGGGCACGGGTTAGGTTTCCCCCTTTTATTGTGGTGTACTTTTCATTTCTAAACACTGACATGTCGTGTTTGAAAGAGCGCTGACATCCTATCCAAAGTATCCAAGGATTTGATAGCGAAGCTCTGACCCCGGTGTGCCTCCTACAGTTTATTCTAGCTGATACACAATGCAAAAGTACCTCTGTGATACCCAACGCTGACTGGAGTCACTGTGTGCCTCCATGTAAGGCATGAAGTCTATGAAAGAAAACAAAGTGCCATTGCTACATATACAATACCATAAGAGGACTTTACGGGTGATGGGGTGAGGTCAGCGAGCCTAGTGACAAGCCGTCTACTTTTTCCAAAACAGAGAAAATTAAAAGAAGCGCAAACATAGTAAACAAAGGAGACAAGCGTATAAACACACACTTGAAAACCTCTTCACGAGTTCAAGGTACCTGGGAGAATTCATCCCGAGGCACTTCAAGGCTTCTTAAAGTTCTAGAAGATGCGTGTTTATGTTTAAATTTGTAAAAGTTTTAATTTTATCTACTTTTTATGACACTTTTTTAGCACTCTGCGACATTTGGGTGCAGGTAAAAAATAAAAATGACAGAACGTGGCTCGGGAAAGTCGATGAAAGGATACATAGTGACTGACAACACTAAAATTTCCCAAGGCGATCGACATCAGACGGTCATTGCCGAAAGACTCCAAAGTGAGCTCTGTGCGCACAAGCGAGGCGCGAGCCCTACGTTCAGGGAGTAGACAGGTTCCCCCTGATAATATACCTCACCCTAGTGTCTATAAAGAGAGGTGCATCGCAACCCTCAGGAAAGGGTGACAGGCCCCTCAGGTGAGTGAGAAGAGGTGGATCTGCCTGGTGGCAACCCTGGGGGTTTACTGTGGAGTGCCTGCATTCTCATGGCCACACTGGGGCAAATCAAACCACAAAGAAACACTCCGGTTATCCCTGGAGGTACGGCGGAGTGTGTTTGAAAAAGTAAGGAGGAGAAACCCAAGAAAGACATTGCAGACATTACCCCAACTCTAGCATCGGAAGCTTTTATCTCACTTTAGTTTTTAATATCGTAAACATATTCTACAGAACAATAAATGAGTCAACTCTCAGATGTCTGTCGCATTCCCATCAGAGTTCTCTTCTCGGAAATCTCGTACCTCCAAACACCCTGTGGTTTACAGTGGTCCACAAAAACATCACCTTTTTAAGAGTAAAGAATAAAAAGCCAGGGTGGGGAAAAAGAAAAACAAGGCAGGTAAAATCTAATTAGGAAGGCAGCAATGCAACAGTGGAGTTTACTCTGAAACAATAAACAGTGTGTTGCTTCAGCGTCCCCAGACTGAAGAGGGGATATTGCGAGGCAGGGTAAGCTGATATTTTGTTTGTTTGCGTTGAGAGTTTTCTCAGAGGCCCCTCCGAAACTGAGAAATTCCTGTGCAGATGAATGGCAGATTAGGGGCCTCACCGTGTGTGTCTAATCAAAGCCACACACACAGAAGAAGATCTGCCCAAAAACCCCATAAGCTAGTTTACCTCTCGATTTTACATATAAACTACCTTTAAATGTGTCGATGACAGATAGTGATAGTGACTAGCAATGTTTTAGCGAGGGTTCTTTAAAGGGGTTCAATTCAATATCATGCTGACTGTGAAAAGTAACAGTTCTGAGAAGATGCACCTCTAAAGGACTTTTATAGAAAACCTTCAACACCAAATGTGCATACAATTTTTTAGACTTCATAAAATTATCAGACTTCAGATTTTTTGTTAAATATACTGTAGTTATAATAATTTATATATAATTTCCATATTTTTGAGCTGCATATAGCTGTTTATAGACACAAGAATGACACATATGACTCATTTTAAACACATCTGATCAATGTCTGGTGGACATGACCCTAAAAGCAGCATATTTAATTTTCAATGTAATATAGTTTTAGAGAGCTTGCTGGACAGATCAGATCACCTAAATACTAAAAAGTTGGAAAAGTTTGGAAAGCAAACGGTTGCATCCATTAACGGTAAAAGAGCAGTTAAAATGACCAATATCTATGATTTACAATGAAATCAATTGTTTAATTCCTTTTCAAACATATTTTACATATCATACAAACATTTTTTAAGACAGTGGTGGCTAATAGCTAGTTACCAGAGTTGTATTAATAGCAACAATCACATTAGTGTCTATGGTGTTTTGGCAGACACCATGGTTACCAGAGTAAATCTTTATAAAGGAAAACACAGATGACCGCATTAGATTATGTTATAAATAAATTGCCTTTTTACTCATTATTTTAATTTGCTAATGTGTTTTTATACACAAAAGTCTACTTTTACTTTTGTACCATATAAGCAGACGAGTCCGATTTCTCTCACAAAGATTTATCAAGTTTAACAAGCCACCTGTTTTCATTCAAATGAATATGTTTAAGGACAAAAAGTCATTTATTTTTAAAGTAAATCCCAGAAGTCAATGCGCGTTAATGGACATCTGAACTGTTTGGTACAGGCTCATAAAACCACAACTAAGTTTGTTAAAAAAAATACACTGTTTGGTGTTATTGTTGGCTTTTTATAATAACAATAATTAATAAATAAACAAACAAACAGTTAAGTTAGTCAGTTAAAAATGACTAGTCATTCCAACCACCCAACCCATCAACTTGTGATATCATACTTGTAGACAAAATGACTGATATGAATAAGCTACAAGCTACATTCAGATCTTACAAAAATCTTCAAAAATATGTGCAATATCATACTGAGACTACACCGACCTCAGATCAAATGAACTATGGTCACTGATCCAGCCAGAGCACACGAGAACAAAGCCCACACCAATCATCCAGACATGTGCTGTCCACCTTCAGAGCATCTTTAATTCATGATGCCCCAGCTCCAATGATTGATTTTAATTGATGACATGCTACATAATGTGGCATTAGTGAGGTTTAATAAGGAACATGACTTAATACATTCCCTGTCCTGCTATGCACATATTAATAGCTTTGAAATATGACATTTTCTCCTTGCGTCTTTTTTTAACACTTGGACATAACTTCAGAAAAACCTTACGGAGTTGCCACTCGTCTTGTAATGTCAAGGTTAGAATGTCAAGCTTACAGGATTTGAACAATTACATTCTGCCAAACTACACCAAACAGAATCGTTTTAGGTTTAACCTATTTTTTAAACGACTACAGGCTAACCATTTTCATTTCATCCACATTGGAGCTGTGTCTACTTTGAGCACAAATGGTCCTTATGCAACCACACAAGATGCCTTGAGCGCTTTCAAGCTCTTGTCTGATAGCAAAACCGATGCATTAGTCACATTAAGATTGTTGCGGTGTGTCTGTATGCGTGTTTGTATATGTTCGATGCAGATAACTCCTCTTAAACACACTCCGGGACAGCATGCTGTAAGTGGACCGAGGGCCGCAGACAGCAGCGCTCTAACCTAAACACTCGTGAGTGAGGCTTTTACATGTCCGAAGTAAAAACAAACCTCTGTCAGAGGCCTTTGAGGGTTTCAAAAACACACACGTACTCATGCGAACACTTTAAAAGGCACTTTCATGAGAGATTACAAGTGAATGAGTCACAGGATGGTGGACCGTCCTGACACTGGCAGCCCTCGTTGGTACCTCATCACCGGGATTGGAGCGAGAGAGCAATAGAGTGAGAGAAAAGGCTAGAGAGATGCCATCGCATTAGTGCATATTTTCAAAGCATGGAGAATGACCATAAAAGGACACGATTCCCCTCAAAAGCTGCTTACTATAAACACATCACTCTGAAAGCGAGCATAGACTCCTTATGCTTACTTCTGCCACAGGGTTGTGTGGGGGGAAAAAATCTAAATTAAAAACTTGTCACCCTTTCAGTTCATCAGTGTGAATTTGAAATGAATTGGCCACACCTTATAGGATTTGAACTTGAATGACAGGAGGAGGAAATTTACTGAAAACTGCAATTCAAAGAAATTCAACACAGGTAATTAATTCTGGAAAATGAAGTGTTCTTCCAACCTGGTCACCAAAAGTTAATTTATTAAGTACTATAATTACATTTATAGTTAAATACAAACCTGTCTGTAAACTTTTATAATCACTAACAACTCAATATAATTGTCATTTCAATTTGAAATTGAAAGATGAAATTGAATATATAATTGAATTTCAATGTACTTATTCTGATTTTGCATTCAAATCTGAATTGCAAATCTGGCCAAATCTGATAGTTGTTGGCTAATGGTTAGAGTCGGACTTGTGACCCCAAGGTCGCAGGTTCGAGTCTTGGTACTGGCAGGGATGTAGGTGGGGGGAGTGAATGTAAAGCGCTCTCTTCCACTCTCAATACCACGACTGAGGTGAGACCACTGACCAAGGCACCGAACCCCCAACTGCTCCCTGGGTGCTGCAGCAATGGCTGCCCACTGCTCCGGGTGTGTGTTCATGGTGTGTGTGTGTTCACTACTCACTGCTGTGTGTGTGTGTGCACTTGTATGGGTTAAATGCAGAGCACAAATTCCGAGTATGGGACACCATACTTGGCCACACGTCACGTCCTTTCCTTTCCTTTCTTGAATACCTAATTTCAAATACAGCTCAAATTCAGGAACTGCTTTCTGCTTTCTCAGATCAATTCTGAATAGAGCACAAGCCCATTCTGTAGATGATTTGCAAGCAGAAAACACTTTGTGTTGTGGTGTTTTTAGATACATTAGAGGCCTGATAAGAGGTGTTGGAAGGAAGATTGTGTGTGGCAAATGATGGCTAAATAATTTCTGTTTTTGTCTAGCTGTGTATAAGTCAGTTTGTACAGCATAAAACAAACCTCTAAGGTTAGAGCCCAGCTCTCCAAATCATTTTCAAAATATCATTGTTTAAATTCCTGTTCATTTGCATTCCATGGATCTCACTCATTCGCTCGCTCGCTGAGCCACGTTAAAAGTGTGTCTTCAGTCCCAGACAATTCACTCCACTCACCGTATGAGACTTCCTGACCTCCAAAATGAAATACCACCAAGTTCCAAGGAACGGATGAAAACAGAGAAGAAAAAAAAGAAAGAGCAAGGGAAAAATAAATACCCAAAGGTCAGGGCTAAAATTGATGAGTGGGCCTCAACAGGGGAAAAATGCAGCTTTGTGCTTCCACCCAACCCAAACCCAAGCGCAACAACCCCCCCCAAATAACCCAAGTGGTCACAGAATGTGAGCAGGCCCAGAACAAAGAGCCTGCAAATCAGGGGCTCCAGGACCCACCTGTCTCCCAGGTTGTTTTAATCACATCTGTAACTACCATAGTAGGACGTGTTAATGACAAACATGTGCTCTGTAAAATGTTGAGCAATCAGGGGTTTCTCTTTTCTCCTGGTCAGGAGGGCTATTACCCCAGGCTTTGATAGTTTCCCCGACGCAGAGATCTTTGGCTGACCTTCGTGAGACCAATAAAGGAAATTCCACATAAGGATTTGCAGTTTAGGACAAAAATGGCTAAACACCATAAAAATGACCAATAACACACTAGGAATACTTCACGCTTTTCACTCTCGTTACAGTACACAGGGCTTTTATTGCGATGCCGAAAAGGCAGCTGCCATCTCAGGGTTTTCAGTCAGTCAGGGCGAAATTAAATTCACCTTGCTTGAGCACATTAAATGTCGGCAGGTAATTGCTTTTAAGGGTTGATTTTCAGAACGGTGGGCTGCAAGAGAACAAACACAAATGCCATAACCATGCAAAAGGAAGGAATGCAAACTGGGAGCAAAACATGAAAAGATCCCCGGCAAGGCTCTGGCAAATGAATAGAGTAAACCAGTGTAAATTAAGAGATGCATCAAGGTGGAGGCAGGCGAGACTGCAAAGAATAAGGCTGATTTGCGTAATCTCCTCAATGAAATTGACTTTTAAATACAATATTCAATTTGTGTGTCTTGATTCGGATAATAATAACAAAATAATATGCTCGGGACATAAAAGCAAACATCAAAATGGCAAGAGCCCAGCTTAAATAGTGGAACGCAATTCCATGAAGCTTTTTCAAGGTACAAACACTCTATTTGACGGCCTTCACTAACAAGGGCATATCGAATTAGTTCTGCTCCGGCCTTTCAGGTTTTACAATAATAACAAGGCAAAGCTTTGATTCATGACAAGATAGGAGCTTTGAAATATACAAGTACATATAGTGCAAAAAAAAAAAAAACAAGAAAAGGCCTTCATGAAATGTCAGCAGCATACCGAATGTTTTGGACACTTTTTGAATGCCGCCTGTCATGGAGCAATGTCATATATTAACGTATACAGGACATGGTCTAAATGTAATCATTCACTGCAATGAGCGAAACAGCAGCTTATTGTTTAAATAACAGTAATGCTACGTTTGAAAAACTGAATTATGCTCCCATTTGTCCAAACAGTCCATGTATTTATAATGAATGTCTTCATGACCCTAGCAGGCCCTGCAGGACTGAGGTGGTTATTTCTAGCATTACTGTTGGCTGGAGGCATTACGTTCTCTCTGAGTGGGATGGTAATCACAGGCATTCAGCAAAAATCAATGCATCTCTCCGCCAGGCCTCATTAAGGCTAATAGATTACCTCCATTGTAATGACGAACCTGTTGCTAGGCCGTTACCAATGAAACACAGGTGCGGCGCTCCACGAGACTGGTTAGCGCTGCAATCAGAGTGTTTACACCAACTTGTCGGCGAAAGAGCTGGTGCATTCTCCAAGCGACAGCTTGGGCACAGACGAGAAAAACAGCCGGAGATAGAGCAGAGAGCAGACCTGAAATCACTCTCATTTCTCCCATCAAACAAAGACAGAATTATACAAAAGGGTGAGACAGGCTAGTCAAACAAAAAGAGGACAAATGAAAGGGGAGGAAGCACAGTCGTAAAATCCAGGAAGGTAGTGACAGATATTAAAACAGCACGGCGATCCTGGAAGGTAATACGGCAAGATTAGTGTGAGAGGAAAGCGAGGTTGGAGGGAGCCAGCGCATTTAATTCGCCAGCCTGTAAGACACTAGTGTTGGCGAGAGCCAGCCGTGCAACACAAAAGCACTGTGTTCCTACAGAAACCTAAGACGGTGGATTCTTTTTCAGTGTAGATAGATAGCAATCTCTCGCTTTCTGTCTCTAACACTAATTTTTTCTTTACCTGTCTCTCTCTCAGTGGTTCACTTACATATGCACATACTGAGGATATGTTAGGGATGTGTAAAACAACATATATTCAAAATTAAACAGTTGTTGAGTTTCCTGAACAACTAGTCATTTAGTCTGTCTTAAGTGAGCTCTGAATATTTAAGGTGTTTTCAGGTTCACTTGATCACTGATCATAAGACACATACTTGTGCTAGATGGGAAAAGGAAAAAAGAAAAAGGTGCAGAACACAAGGAAACAAGATGTGTTTTAAAGGTTTTTGAGATGTCTTCAGACCTTTGCACAGCTATCTGTTCTGTTGAAAAACACAAAACAAAATGCAAACAAATGTTACCCCACTCCAAGGTTATTAAATAATATATTATGAGATTAACTTAAATTATGTTGAATTAGATCCTGGAACCCCTCAAACTCAACACAAAAATATTTCCACTGGACCAACAAGCCATTACATTCAAAAGTTTGGGTTCAGATTGATTGATTGATTGATTGAGCAATAATTATTTTTTAATGAATTTTTATCAACAATTATGGTAAAGATATAATGGTAAAAAAGACTTCTAAGTAAATGCTGTTTCTTTTTATCAAAGAATTTATATTTATCAGAATAGAATAGAATAAGAATCCTAAAAAATTATGTAGCACAGTTTCCACAAAAAATATTAAGCAGCACAACCGTTTTCAACATTGAAACATTAAGAAATGTTTCTTAATCACCAAATTAGCATATCAGAATTATTTTTGAAAGATCATGTGATTATGTAATAACTGCTGAAAATTCATCTTTGGCATCACAGAAATAAATGACATTTTAAAATGTCTAATTTATTTTAGATTGTTTACAATATTTAACAATATCACAATCCGTGACAATTACTGTTTGTACTATATTTTTGATCAAATAAATGCAGCCTTGGTGAACATAAGAGACTTCCTCCTATATTTAATATAAATATTTAATACTTAATTACTGATCCATGCATTTATCCACTGATCTAAAAAACCCAAAATCGACAGCAGATTAAGTTTTCAAACGAAATACGTCACAAGCTTAAAAATTACTCTCGTTCTCAAATCAGAAGTTAATGAGAACACAGTGGGATGTTAATGTACAATGCGGCCATTTCTAATCATAATATTGCTTACATTTTATTTGTGACTTGAGCAAATACCTTACTAGACAGACTATTTATTTAGTGACTATTGCTTTATTATCAAAACACTGCGAGATCATTTTAAATTAATTGTGTATAACCCAATTAATTCATAAGTTTAGCCACTTTGTGAAATCACAACCTGCACGTCTGTTCTCTCCCTCCAGCACTTTTATGTAAAAGTGACTCCCATGCACTCACATATTAAACAAAGATATGTTATACTCGCTCTGGCCAACAAATAATAGTCAAATTTATTGCCTCAGAGTCTGTTTCTTGTTCTTTATAGCTCTCCTGGACAGATAAACCAGTAAGGACTTGAACACAATTCATACAGCTTGTTTAAAGCTTGCACACTTCTGGTCACTATCTGTTGCTCTGGAAGTGTAACTTTTCCGCCATCAGTCTTGCGCTCATTTAGACGAGAGGGGCATTTAATGTCAGGTTCAAGCATGCCTCCACCCTCGAGTTGTGAGGAAAAGGCTGGAGAAGTAATATTTCAGCTGAGATTTATGGGAGGAACTTCGCCACTTCGCCTGCTCTTTTTACGTCCCCAAGCTATTGAAATGAACAAACTGTTCTCAGAAGATGTGGTCGTGAGCACTCAGGAAGAGGAATCGCTTTATCACTCTCGGTGACGGCAACAAATCAGTCGGCTTGAGGCACAGGAACACACACTCGTAGACGGATATGAGGACAGGCGATCTGACATTTTCCACAACTTTACGAGACAATACGATCATAATCCAAACAAAAGGAACTGTGTCTTGAATCTTTTCAAAAAATGTCTGTTTCTGTCACCCTCTCTCTCTTTCTTCTGTTTGTCTGACACGGTGAGATGAAATCCCATGCCTCTCCAAGGCTATCAACACACATATACCTTCAGAATACATTGATCAAAATCACTCATGCTTAATTTGAATATAATGGAGAGCCTCTCCTGGATGAGGGAGGCTTAATTATAGCTCTCTCCTGTGAACTGTTCGTACATTGACAGGCTTAATGCGAGGCTACTCTCACAAGCAATCTTCCCTGTCCAGGTTCTTGCCACCAATCATCCACACACTACAATTTGACTGCCTTAATATACGGCCCCTCACATCTGAGGGAATATGAAGAACAACTCCCTCCTTAGCCGCACGTCCACCATTCTTTGTGTCGCTCTGATGGAACTCGTGATTGTTCTGAGCTGCGTTTCCCAAAAGCTTCATAAGCCTAAGAAGTTCGTAAAAACGATTGTACGACTGATTTTAGGCCCAATCCCAATTCTATTTTATACCCCTTCCCCGTCCCCTTCCCCGTCCCCTTCCCCTACCCCTTCCCCTTGTCCCTTGAAACAGAGTGTCAAGGGGTATGGGTGAAAATATTCCCCTAAGAATTGGGACACCACTAATATGCCGTCACATGTCATCATACATCGTCTAGTTCCTACAATACACACACCTATACCGGTGTGCTGGTGTGCATTAGAGCTTTTAATTACCATTGCGATTTTTTGCAAACATTTCTTTGAGTAACATGACCGTAAATATGAACTCACGATTAAATGTAACAAAACAAATGATTACTTTTTCGTTAAAGTCTTTATTAATGCCAAAAATGCTTACATTTATGTGTCTTTTTGTTCTGTACGACTGATTTTAGGCCCAATCCCAATTCTATTTTATACCCCTTCCCCGTCCCCTTCCCCTACCCCTTCCCCTTGTCCCTTGAAACAGAGTGTCAAGTGGTAGGGGTGAAAATATTCCCCTAAGAATTGGGACACCACTACTATACGTCACACATCATCATATGTTGTCTAGCTCCTACAATACACACACCTATACTGGTGTGCTGGTGTGTGCATGCATTAGAGCCTTTAATTACCGTTCTATATTAACGCGCTGCTTACTGACACACAAACACACACACACATTAGATACTGTGCAGCTCACACATCCAGGAGCAAAGAAACTTGTCAACGCTGCCCCACGACTTTTATTAATAACAGTTTAACCCCTTCGTTTGAAGTGTGGTCCCGAAGATTCTTCGTTTGAAATGCTGTCTGGCCCTTCCCCTTACCCCTACCCCTCCAACCAAAAGAGAATTGAGACACCCCTACCCCTTCACATGAATGCGCAAAACGGAGGGGTAGGGGAAAGGGGAAGGGCTAAGGGGTAGAATTGGGATTGGGCCTTAAAATTATGGTCTGTTTCCCAAAAACATCGTAACTTAAGTAGCACTTGAAAATCTTTGCAGATCTACGAGTGCTCTGGAGTAATCGTAAAGCCCTAAGTGCATCGTAAGAAGAAAGATTTATGCGGTCACCTGCAGGACAATTGGCAGATTACACCTTTAACTTTATTCAAGTAAAATGTATATCAAGTGTACAATGTATAATGTATATTGTGCAATTTATAAATAATGAAATAATTAAAAAGGGCAGAAAAATTTAAATACACATCTAAATTAAATGACTGAACAAAAAAAAAGTGAATAAAAGTAGTAATGTAGGAAATATGCTTCAAAGACTGAAAAAAAAAATCTGTCAATGACTTTGATGTTCACGAAAACCAGCCATGTATTGGACCCGGAAATAACATCTCTATATAGCTATTATATACTATAATATATTTTTTATATGAAGTATATTATATATTATTATGTAAAGTATAATATTATACGTATAACTATAATATAATAATATAATATAATATTATAATTATAATATCCGAGTTGTCTGGAACGCAGCATTAGGTTAACATTTCAATTAATGAGTGTGTACTACAATTACGAGCCATTCTATAAGGTGACATTTCAGCAATTGACAAACGGATAGTGACTCCTAAGTAGCACTTAAAGCACGGCTATGTGCGATTGTGTTAAGTGCATTTTTGGGAAACACACGTGAAACAATAACGAATGATCGTAAAATGGCTCGTAGAAAATGCTCTTAAGCGCTAAGATCAATCGTTATCGAGAAACGCAGCACTGGATAGAACGTGACATCACGCAGGAGCTTCACGAGGTTGACAATTGTTTGATCACATTGACAAATGAATGGTTTATAATGCAATGACACTATCAGAGAATGATGTGAACTGACAAATGTTCTATATAGATATTAGCTTGTCAAGAAAATGCCAAGCTGATATAGAGGTATATGACAGTACAACGCCCAAGACTAACCAAGAGTTTATCAATGTTTAGATACATCTAACACGCTCTTTGTGGGTGTGTGGGTGTCTGTCACTGTCACAATTCCTGTGTCTAAAACCTAAGGCAGCTTCTTATGATCTAAAAAAATTAAAAGAGATGACCAAGCTATTATTTATATGTTCACAAGTTCATAAGTCGATAAAAAAAGAAATTTATAACTAAATTTACTCCATCAAATGTCCTTTTTATTCTTGCATGCATACATGTAGGTATAGTAGTAGACAGGATATAACCAAACTTTAATTTCACACAGTCGTCTTCCAGGGTTTCTGCAGGATTTTTGAGCTCAAATGTAAGACTTTAAGACTTTTTTAAGACCTGCACAAATAAAATTAATACCATGTAAGCGGGGTAGGGAAACATTTACTTAATATTAACATATTAAACTGTAAAAAAGCATGATTTACAGTTCAGATCCAAGTTTTCACAAAAACAAAAAGTTTTATAAAATGATACATTTCACATTTCAGCCTTTAAACTATTTTTAAGAAAACGGATGAGTCAAAAGTATTACTTATTATACTAAATTAAATCATTATCATCAATAAATTATTATGTTAATTAAATAACATAAATACATTTTACTGTTTAGATTTTTATAATGCATTATCTTTTTATCGATCCACCAGTTCACATTTATAGCTCTGCTTGTTTGTAAAGTAAAAATATGGGTTGATTTTCACATTGGTCTGAAAAAACAACAGGCTTATTGAAAATGAACATTAATTATCTGCCAGCAGGTGGCGCTTTCGGAAAGGCAGAAATATATCTGTTTCCCCGGTAACAGCAGTACACAAAGCAGCCAGAACCGGACTGTGCAGCGCTCATGTTTATGTAACGAAATCATAGCATTTTGAAGTTTAATCGTGACATTAAGCTATATCGCAATTTTGGTCTTTCCGTCCCCAAATTTAACACTACTTGAAATCATAATTAAGACTTTCTTCTACAATTTAAGACTTTGTATGGCCTTAAATTTAATACAACTAAATGTAAGACTTTTTAAGGACCCGCGGGAACCCTGTCTTCCAATGCAGGACAGTTGGATCCGATTTGAGCTTTAGATGAATTGGAATTTTAAAGGTGCATTCACATTAACAAACTTTTTGCGAAATTTTGCAGTCAAAAAAGGTCCATTATCTATTGTCAATAGAGTACTGATGCTTGAATCTCTTTCCAACTAAGCAGCTTTCTGTAGGTCAATGTGCAAAATTCCCAGTCACATTGATTTCTTTTGAAACATGGATAAACATGGACAGGGGTGTATAATTTGACATACACCATCCAGGTGCACCCTAGACACATCATCAGTGATGTTTACCTGGGGTCATCGGGTGTTTCGGGTCTTTCAACATCATACACCCTCGCCCAGGCGACCCAGCCAGGGGTGATCAGTCCCCGACTTGTGTCTAGGTAGCTTGTGTAGTCCACGGATCGCCTTTTTTGATCCACAGCCATCTTGATGCCTTCTCCGCGGCATCCGTGATGTTCCTGATGGCTTTATTCTTGTGCAGTCCCCTGATTCCCAAGAGCTTGAGGGCCCTGCACAATGACTGGCCGGCAAACCCTCAGCAGCCAACCTCAATGGGGAGGCAGCGGGTCTTCCATCCCCTGTTACGGCATTCACCTGTCAACTCCTCATACTTGGCTCTCTTCCGTTCAAATGCCTCTTCCATCCGGTCTTCCCAGGGCACAGTCAATTCCAGTAGAACCACCTGCCTTGATGATTCTGAAAATAGGACCATGTCAGGCCTAAGTGTGGTCGTGGCGATGGTTTCTGGAAATCTGAGCTGCCTTCCCAGGTCAACCTTTAGCTGCCAGTCTCAAGCTGTTGTTAGAAGTCCCGCCGCTGAGTTCCTGCTCCCTTGTGGTTTCTCTCCCGCCTTAACAAATGTGATTGTGTGCTGTACTGGCTGCTGGTGCTTGCTGAGAGAGATTCCGGTACTGATGGTTCCAGCAATTATCCTTAGCACCTGGTCGTGGCGCCACCGATAACGTCCCTCTCCCAGCGCCTTAGAGCAACAACTTAATATGTTAAAAAAAGTTCAGAAATAATTATTTCTGTTGTTTAGCACTTTAACTTTGGGCAGCCTATAATATGTCACCTCCTAAAGCAATAGTTGTCATTTGTACTGTATGCTTAGCTATTCATTCATCACAACATTGTCAGTAAATGCAGGATAAGTGTGTTTCATCAGTAGAGAAGTAATCGAACATACAGCAACTTCACTCCAGCCTGATCCCATTCTTCTTTTCTCTTGTGATACGTGACAAATGACACAGAGAAATGATAAGTGATTAAAACTAACCAAAGAAGCCTCCCACTGAACCTCAATAGCATTTATTCTTTTTATCTGTGAAAACACCCCAGACTCTATCAAACATTTAATGATAATTGAGGAATAATTTGCACAGGAATTCTGTTAATGCAACTTAAAGTGTTATTTCAGTTACACACACTGACAAATGAAAATCCAACAGAATAAATACACACTTTTCATGAGCGCCAAAAAAAAAATTCTAAATCATCGGCAGTGTATATTTCACCATGAAAAACGACTTTGCCGGTGTCATAATAATCTATAACAGTGTGTTCATCCTTCATCATTCACCTCACTAGTATGAGTGCAGATTTACACACTTCCACCACTTGTTTGTCTTCATCCTACACACAGAAGTGTTTGCGCTCATGTTGTTTTTGTCTGTCACACCAACATTTTCTATTTCAGTCGTTTGGTTTTGTTTTCATTTCAAACCTAAATAACCTTACAGGATTTTCGCTTGGCCCATCCGCAAAAGGTTTGAAGTGATAGTGAAGACAAAAAAACCCCCCGCATTACCGTAAATTCATTACAGCGGCCCGGCAGCATTTATAAACACAGCGAGATGTTGTTTAAAATATCTGACTTAACAGATTACAGATATAAACTTTTTACAGCGGGAAACGAGTGGCGAAATATGCTGTGTTTACACAGGTTGAGGAAAGGTACACACGCGTCTCCTCGAAGCCTTGAGTGGCACGTTAAAAAATGAAATAAACATTCAATAAAATAAACAAGGGCTGCTTGTGTACACTTCAGTGACAAAGGGCCTTTACCTTCTCAGGTGGGAGTGATGGGGTCGAGGAAGGTGTGCGAGAAAGACCTGGACACATAACCTGCTGTCTCCCGCCCTCAGGTGCTGTTAAAGAACCAGTCCAGGATGAGTTTCAAAGCTGTTTTGAGTCTGCAGAGAGAAGGAGGGTGGGAGAAGGAAGGTATAATGTTACAACACTAATAAGAAATGCCTGAAGGGCACTAAAGGGCCTTTTGGCCCTGGAACTAAAGGATGCATACAAAAGCACTTCGTCGGGGGGAAAAGAAGGGAGGATCATGAATCACGTTCAATTAAGGCGAGGTTATAGTTAGGATGGAAAGAGAGGGGGAGGACTGCAGGTACATGCCTAAGCTCGGCCTATGTGTTTGTGTTTGTCTGGCAAGTTTGTTGTTTTTGGTCTCTAGAGGGGAGTGCCGCAGAGCCGTTGCTTTGGGCAAAAGGACTTCCTGATCACCACTTCCGTACATAATGGCTGCCTCTATCCTAACAATGGCAGTCCATGCCAGGACCACCCGCTGAGCAGCAGCACGCGGCCACAAATCTAATGTCAGCCAATTATAGCAGCCCCTAATCAAACGCAACCAGTTGTAATCACTATAAACGCAAGTAGAAATTTCATGCTAACTGCGAATCATAGCTGGCAAAGACAGAGTGTGGTTATCTTTGACAAAAAGCCAAGTACGTCAGCTTTAGATTTTGATCACACCTTTAAGCCAAAAAAACAAAACTTAAAGGTGAAGTGTGTCACTTGTTCAATGTTAAAATAATCGTAACCCATCTTACTAAGCAGAGACCGTTATAAGTAAGGGATTCGTAGGTTAATTCATAGCAAAAACTGACACCTGGCTACCTGTTTTTCCTCTAATGGGGAATGGAAAAAGTATTTGGGAAACTTGTTTAAATACTTTTTGCGGTTCCATTTTGTGATGTTAGTCTTCATAAGGACTTTTTTATTTACTTTATATTTATGTAAAACAATAAAATAAAATACAATTTATTTAAATTAAATAGATCTGAATGATGCTAGTGCTATTTCATCTTTAAACGGAATTATTTGATCATTATTTCTACCTTATAGTCATGCATAATAAAATAAAATAAAATAAAATGGGCTCTGAGGGCTCAATATTAATATTGACTGTGTTACTGGTTCACAGCACCCATTCTAGTCATAACTTCAACAAACAGCCTGGAAAATGACCAGGACATACTGATCATAGAGTGAAAGGCTCAGTGAAAGACTGATGATATGCGGGGTTGGGAAAAAAATAGGAGGGAAAACAGACAGGTTGTACTATGAAAGCACACACAGCTTTTCACTGTTTAATGTCTTGCTGACATTTCTGCTGTGAGCAAGTAAGGTCCCCAATCCGTTGATTTTTTTTTCCCCCTTCTCCTCCTGCCAGCCCAATGGAGACACACTGGACAGATAAGAGAGAGAGTCAACCAGAATGAGGCAAGATGTGTTCTGTCTATAACTCAAGCAAGGTTAGATGACCCAGACAAAGTCAGAGGTCAGAGTTCAGCAGGGGGGCAGGGAAACATGTAGCTATAGCTGTGGCTGGATTAGATTTCACTGCAGCCTGGATTCTTTCTTTCATTCTTTGAAGGTTACAGTCGGCTGTTTGTAAAATGCCTTCGAGAGCACCTTGATGTGTACTGAGCTTCACATTTACGGTCCAAAATACCCCGCAAAAAAAAAGAAAAGAAAAAGTGATCAGCAAGTCAAAAATTATTTCAAAACGTTTTTATGAGAAGGAAAGTCTCAAGTGTTACATTGGTATATAAACCCTGCATTAAACTCTAATTTGCACATTTATAAATATTGTACTAATGATATTAGCTTTATTATTATTTCTTACAATAATAACTATGCTTTAAAAAATATATTCTTATTCTCCAATGACACAGCATAAGAAATTATTATTAATAGTATTAGTATTAGTAACATTACTATTATTAAATAAACTATTATGACAGCAGTACATTTTCTATAAATAATAATAATAACATTAATCATAACCATAACAATTGTTTATTATTTATTTAGTAATAATACATGTTATTATTAACTACTATAAAAATAGTATTTTATTGTTATTATTAGTATTATTAAACAGAAACAAATAATGACAAAACCAGGCACTAATAAAAAAAATAAACTGGCCGTCTCATAACAAGCTCAACATTGTAATACATACTGTGCAGGTGTAAAGGATTTATGACATGTATACGAGAAAATTAACTAGCAGTTCAACAGTTTTAGGAAACATCCCAAAGTAAACAGAAGACATTTAAAATCTGGCTGCTTTACTTTATTTTCACAGTATGTGTCTAGCGTGCTCGAGCTGTTTACATATCTGTCACTAGCTGTACCTGGTCTAGCCAGGGGTCCATAAACACACTTTACCTTCCCTCTTTCTCTCTCCCCTTTTCTTTCTCACATACATGTACGTGTGCACAGCCCATCTCTCCCTCCCTAGCCCTTTTCAGGACTGCAAACATTTTAAATAATGTTTAAAACAAATAGAGGTGGAATTGCTACTCTGTGTCACATCTGTGTTCTGTTACTGGTGACAGGAAAAGGGAGGGGAAAAGGCGGCTGCACTTGAAAGGTTGCCACTTTAAGGAGAAGTTTTCAAAAACACCATTGACCACGCACGCACTTAGAGCTAATACGCAATGTCAGCAATGCCATTTTCCCCATAAATAAAAACATTTTGCTTGGGTCCCTTCAGGCCTGGACCCGGACCATTCGAAACCGAGGCTATAGAAGATGTGGAAATGAATGAACAGAGCATTCAGTGTAAAACTTTTTAAATAAGGGTGATCAAACCGATCATCTGACCACAAAGAAAGAGTGGCAGGGTTGTGAATCAGCCCACAGTGTGTGTGCGCGCGCGAGTACGCGATGTGAACTCTGACACTCTGAATTATTGGCCAGATGTAGTCTGGTGTTACACACCCGGCCGGGACTATAAGGATGAGCAAGGCTTGACCTAGCTGACTCCTCTCCGCTGGACCACGAGAGAGCTTCTGGACAGCAATACTCTGAGGAGCATTATTTCAGCACACTGGAAAAATACTCTGATTGACGTGACCAAAAAGAGCTATTGTTTAGGTAATTTTTAGTCGTGTTTATTACGACTTTAGCTGACATGATGAATGATTGAGGACTGCTTTTATCTTCCAACTTCCACGCTGCATGTTGAACCAACATGTAAACATTTAGATACAAAAGTTCACTTAGAAGAACCCAGAAAATCTAAATAAAAGTCTTACATAAACTTCACAAACCCATCACCTGCATTTTTAGTCGTGTTTATTACGACTTTAGCTGACATGATGAATGATTGAGGACTGCTTTTATCTTCCAACTTCCACGCTGCATGTTGAACCAACATGTAAACATTTAGATAAAAAAAGTTCACTTAGAAGAACCCAGAAAATCTAAATAAAAGTCTTACATAAACTTCACAAACCCATCACCTGTGCACTTCTGTTCCTGCTGAGGAACTTTCAAATAGCTCCACCTAGTGGTCCATCTAGATTAAACACATTTGAACCTTAAAAATTCTTATTGAATAAGAATAGTAACTAAAATAAGGGTTTTTTTTTTCTTTCTTTCTATTTTACGCTTGGTTTTATTACCGTCTAGATCTCTAGTGTCAAATATTTTGCAAACAAAAGTCTGTTTCTTCCTGGCTCCAGGGTTCGGAAGTGCTGTCAAAACAGAAGGCAACAACAAATGTTTGTCATCGCTACAGCCCCTGGGAGCATCGCTGTTTGCTCGGAACAGGCATCTGGCTATTGTTAACAACGGCTGCTTTGCTAACCCCAAACTGTTGACATCCAGTGTATCTTTTACAATTTGGAAAGATAGCAGGGATTAGAAGAACACAATGTACCTTTCTGAATTCAAGTCTAGCGTCCAATGACGCACTTCAAGATGTTCTAGTTTGATTTTCAGATTGACGAGAAATGAATTTATATTTTTAAACGTATACGAAGGCTAAAGTGAGGCAAAAAAGGAGGTGGGCTATGACTAACACCCTCTTCCCCCTCCTTTTTTTCTCCATAACCCTTATCGTCTCGGACTAGAGGGACTTGGTAGGCTATAGCCACCTGCAAATTACAACTTAGTACTTGAAGAGTTAAGAATGTGTTTCTTTCAGGCTATTGTTGGAGTGCGCGGGTCAGGGGGTGGGGCGAACAGATTCTGGTAAGAGCCTTTAATCCACAGGCTGTCAGGCCCAAACCCTGCTTGACGCCCTATTGAAGTGTAACAGAACAAAACATCGGGCCCCTCGCTAAGCTCCTGCCCGGGCCCCATTCACAGCGACAGGAGAGCAAATTCTTCAGCTGCAAAGAGCCCCCTTCTTAAAGGGGAACACACAAACTTCAAAACAATTCAACAGACAGGAGGAACATATAAATGGCCAATCACTGTCGAGAGTGCATTTGTCAGGGACGGAAAATCTTGACATTTTTTCCCTCTGCATTTTCAAATCGCAATCCCACTCTAAAACAACGAACGACCTTTGCTACAATTAAAATATATTGAATAGACTGCAACAATGCTGACATATTGCAATGCAAATGTACCATTGCAATCAAAGCATTTCAAAGCTTAATATGTAATTTCCTAAAAAAAGGCAAATTATGCATATCTCATTTTATACCATTTGAGGTCATCTAAAATTGAAGGTCTCAATATTAAGTATCTTTGCAAATTAGCAAAAAAAAATCACTTTGCCACCTCCGCTGTCCTTGTGAAATTTACATTAATTTGCTTTTAAATGAAGGTTTTAGTATATAACTTTAGCCACATATTCAATTAAAACTGGGGAATGCAGAGTAGACATTCACTGAAAATATGTATATTTATATGTGTTTTTTTTTTTTGGCCTTTAACTCTGAAGGCTTGAAAACAGATGTGAACGCTGCACATTTCAGTACATTTGGCCTGACTCAGACTATTGGGAATCAGAAATGGAAATACCAAATGTACAACAAAATATGACAAGTTTTATTACATTGTGATTAGCAAGGATTATTTTACCCTCTTTGAAGAGAGTAATACATTTATGAAAATGGATTTAATACTTTTCAACTAATGAAAGCCCTGTGGAAATTTTCTGAAGGTTAACTATATACTGCTGCGTTCAAATTAGACTTAATTGTGCAATGAGTAAGATCTTGTCCTGTTCATTTTACTCAGGCTGAAAAGTAAATTAATTAAAAGTCCTGCCTTTGAAAACAAACAATAAAAAAAAATGAATGAATAAACAAAAATAGTATAACTAATTTATGAAAGCTGAAATAGCTGTAGTTTTAATCACATTTTATCACTTAACTTTGAACATCTAAAGAGCTATTCTAATGTATAGACAAAAATTATATCTGTGGTATTGGAGAAGAGCTCAGAAGTTGAAGTCATACATATATTAGGCAAAACTTGCATTAATCAGACTGATCCACTGACCAACCACAGCTCTAATGCTCTAGGTTAAGAGATGCATATTCATGATACATGTATTCAAATGCACAGACATGACCGACAGACTCAACCCCCTTCACAAGAAACCAAACCCCCTACCTCCTATTAGCCCTTTAACTACAAAACGGTGCTGCAGTATTAAAGGTTTGTTTAGATAAAGGAGAGCATCTGCTGAGATTAGCATTACATTATTCTTAGGGAGCAGAATAAAACGTTAAAACAGAAGACCATCAGAAATACAGTGACATTTATTTAGGTTCCATCTGCATCCACTGCTGCTGCTGTTCAAACATTGTGTTGATCATTTTGGATCAATAAGATCAGAATTTGGATCAGGTTCTTTAAATATTCCCATGGCACTTGATGAGGAAGAATAATTCAATTTACTGAATACATAATGATTGAGGTTCACAAGAAAATCTGTATAATCAAGCTGATCAATACAAAGAATCATAACATCGATATGCTTTTTTTTATCATGGTTAATACAGACATTGGAGAGGCTGAAGGGGGCACAGTGAAAGTGAGTCCCAGCAAATACTCCAGTGACTTGGTATAAAGACCACTTTTTTTATATATTTAGATATCTATATATCATTCCTGCACAAAATTACTAAAAACTATTTAGAGTCACTGTAATGCTCAGGGTTATACAGTACAAAGTAAATTCATTTTAGCACGATCAACTGTACACGAAAGTCTTATTAAAAGCGAAATACAAATTTCTACTACATAAATAGCGATTCGCATGTTTAAAATTAAGATATTGCATTTCAGGGGGGAAAAAGGGACAATGCGACACAATACAATTAAATATCTACAGATTTAACTTCAAATTATCGTTCTCATATACACAACGATTGAGTGGCATTTCACTGATTTAAATGGGGATTTGTAAGCAAAAGATGGACAGTTATTCATCTGAACAGATGTCATGTCCCTTCGGAAAATTAATTACAGCCTTCAAAAACGCAGTAAAATCAAACAGCTCATGCAAAGATACTCCAGCCTTTTCTTATTGTAATTGGGTTGTGTATTTCAAGAAGCGCACTGAATATCACGTAGAGTAGGCTAAAATATATTTTATAATCGTTCAGTCCCAATTAAATTTACAAATACCAGATACATGATCATTTTGCTGATCACCTGTACAATATCTGGAGTCTAAGAAAGTGTGGAAAATATGTAGGGGCATTCAAACTGCTAAAATACATAACAAAAATAATCTCATATTATCATAAATTCTACAAAGCCTGCAACAAAGTGAATCTGGAACGTGCTGCAAACCAAACGTCCCTGAATTCTGATCTACAACGACAAAAACGTACTAGAAGATCGATGGCTACTAAGCTTTTTTTTTCTGAATCCTTGTATTATGGCGCCTTCTTGTGGCCAGTGCCCAACTGCAACAATTCACCCCAGAAAATTCTAATCTGTCAAGTTTACTCATTCAAACCTGTAGGATTTTCTTTTTGGAACATTAAAAGAGAGGTCAGCCATTCACATTCGTCAACAAAATTATGCAAGTCACAAACGTCAACAAACATGAGCAAGTGAATGGTCACTGAGGCTTTCATTCCATAATATTTAGCACAATATATCATTTTGTGCTCCACTGAAGAATCAGTTCAATCAAAATACTGTTTATAATATTAACATCATAAACTCAAATTATTCATCTGTCCTTCAGGTTGGACAAAGCATTAAAGCAATCTTGGTGAAGACAAAACTGCATGTTATGAATAACCGGCAGATGGCGCCATTTACCGTGTATACTATGTACAGGCACTGCTAAAATTACTCTCCAGACAAAGCCCGTGTTTACATTTGTGTATAAAAATACACTCATATTACAATAAACAGCACAAAAACGTCTACCGACCTGATTAAATCCACATCATGTCACAGGACAGCATGACCATAATCTCCAGTGTACGACAAAAATACCATATCTCACATTTAGGCCTACTAATATTTACGGTAGCTTCTAAATGTAATGAAGTGTAATATTTGCATCCCTTGCCATCTTTAGGACAACTTTTTCCATTTTACTAATCTACCAATAACAAACGTTTTGTGTTGGAATTGCCTATAACAAAAACATATGCCTATTTAAGTTGTCAGTTTGTTGCTGGTTTTTTTATTTGTTTTGTTCCCCCCTAAATTAGTTCAAACTGATCTGAGTGCTTGATGATGGCTCTGTTTGAATCAAAAACATGTTGTTTACGCCCAATATAAGTTCACATTAAGTAACTGCGTTACTTTTTCCAAATTGTCCAGCTCACCCAAAGAAGCAAACGCAAATCGTGATAGCCCTTCGTTTGGACGTTGCGTTCAAAATGGCGCTCTAAAATCCATCCTGACGTAAAGGACAGTTGTAAGCAGTGTTGTGGGTAACTCACTACAAGTAACGCGAGTTACGTAATCAGATTACTTTTTTCAAGTAACTAGTAAAGTAACGCATTGAGCAAATCGTGATAGCCCTTCGTTTGGACGTTGCGTTCAAAATGGCGCTCTAAAATCCATCCTGACGTAAAGGACAGTTGTAAGCAGTGTTGGGGGGTAACTCACTACAAGTAACGCGAGTTACGTAATCAGATTACTTTTTTCAAGTAACTAGACTTTTTTGAAACTTTCTTGAAACACAAGGCATACATGGTCAACGAAAGTCCCGGTGTTGTTGTATTTCAGAATACATTTTAGGCTATATTTTATTTTCCAATTGTACTTAACATAGCTGAACTATTGAGGTTGATATGGCCATTATATAGTAGGTGCAAATTCCTTATATAGGTGTAAACTGTATTATTTTTAATAATGCAGTAGTCACACCATAACAGGGTTTAACTAAATTAAACTCTGCTTTTTAAAAAAAATATGCATTTGAGTATTTAATTGACTTTTTGTTTTGATCAGTGTTGGGGAGTAACTAGTTACATGTAGGCCTAACGGAATTACGTCATTTAATTAATACAAAATAAATGTAACTGTAATCTGTTACAGTTACTTAAAAAAAGTGTAATTAAATTACAGTAACTTCTGAAAATATTAACGATTACAAAGGAGGTTGCATCTGAATGTTTTCACACACATACAGATGTGAATGATTTCTTTCATAAATTGCATTGACTGCTTTAAAATATGATAAACCAGTGTTTCAGGAGTTTAGGACACATGCTTATTCAATAACTGTTTTATTTCTTATTTGGGTTTGTGCTTTATTTTTTATATTAACTGTTTTTTTATTCCAAGGCATTGTTAGGTGCCAATGTTTCCTGTCATAACTATGCAAATATTTAATTTCAAAAACAGTATCAAAGCTATTAAACTATATCTTGTTATTAATTATTTTAAAACTGCATTTAATCTCAGAACGGTCTCAAAATAAAAAGAGGTGCTAAAGTCTGATTTTGTGGTTGCTGTGCTTTAAAATTAAATGATTATAATCTTAATTCAAGTGGAGAAGGATTTTGAAAGTTTGACAGTAATCAGTGTTGGGCACTATACTGTAAGGTTAACCCTGCCTGTTTAAATGTTTCAAAATGATTAACAATTGAAAACGTTCATTTGAAATTTAGAAAAGTAGCCAAATAAAAAAAGTAGCCTAATCGGATGTAATTAGTTACATTACTTTAATAAAGTAATTGAAACAGTTACACTACTTATTACATTTTAAATATGGGTAACTTGTAATCTGTAACCTATTACATTTCCAAAGTAACCTTCCCAACACTGCTTTTGAGTAACCCATTTAACACATGAATAGTCACACCTTTATCTGCCAGTGAGCTCTACTACGCACTGTTCTCTGCTCTATACACGTATTTAATCAGTTTTGACCTTTCACAGACATTCCTGATGTGGACAACACTCCATTCAAAATCAGCCATTTCTCACAACCATTGACAGACCTTTTCAGGCCCCCTATTCTTAAGGTGACTCGAGACTCGAGACATTCTTGAAGATTGACAGGCCTTGTCAGTGAGTGACAATAGTAGACCCGGTCAGTGGCGCCCAAACCAACCCCCATAATTTCACACACCCTGTATAAAATGATTTAGTAGGTATTCTGATTGTAGCCTAAATGTTGAGGTGACACTGCATGCTAAATTAGCCATGGTTGCTGAATCTCTATTTGCATGTTTAAACAAATATACCTGGGATAAAGGCCAGTGTTTACTTTTCTTCATAAGTTCGATCAGGTATGCCTTGAGCTGTCTGCTTTGGCAGTCCTCATTGTGATTGTGCAGTTGTAGATCCCATCTTTATCATTTTGTAAAAACAAATAAAAATAAATAAAGTTTTTGTTCATATACAGTGGTGTGAAAAAGTGTTGGCCCCCTTCCTGTTTTTTTAATTGTTTTGCATATTTGTCACACTTAAAAGATTTAGATCATCAAACAAATTTTAATATTACACAAAGATAATGCAAGTAAATACAAAATGCAGTTTTTAAATGATTATTTATTTTATTAAGGGAAAAAAGCTGTCCAAACCTGCCTGGCCCTATGTGAAAAAGTAATTGCCCCCTAAATCTAATAACTGGTTGTGCCACGCTTTGCAGCAACAACTGCAATCAAGTGTTTGCGATAACTGGCGATGAGTCTTTCACATCGCTGTGGAGGAATTTTGGCCCACGCTTCTTTGCAGAATTGTTTTAATTTAGCCACACTGGAGGGTTTTCAAGCATGAATGGACTGTTTAAGCATCTCAATCTGATTTAAGTCCGGACTTTGATTTGGCCACTCCAAAACCTTAATTTAGTTTTTCTTGAGCCATTCAGAGGTGGACTTGCTGGTGTGTTTGGGATCATTGTCCTGCTACATAACCCAAGTGCGCTTGAGCTTGAGGTCACAAACTGATGGCCGGACATTCTCCTTCAGGATTTTCTGATAGAGTGCAGAATTCATGGTTCCGTCAATTATGGCAAGT